>NW_027251951.1:0-374062 GCF_044704955.1 Pristiophorus japonicus | reverse complement strand
GGGAAGGGAGGACCTCGAGACAATCACTATCACTGGGGAGGTAGTGCTGGACAGGATAATGGGACTCAAGGTAGACAAGTCCCCTGGTCCTGATGTCATGCATCCCAGGGTATTAAAAGAAATGGCGGAAGTTATGGCAGATGCATTCGTTATAATCTACCAAAATTCTCTGGACTCTGGGGAGGTACCATTGGATTGGAAAGCAGCTAATGTAACTCCTCTATTTAAAAAAGGGGGCAGACAAAAGGCAGGTAACTATAGGCCGGTTAGTTCAACATCTGTAGTGGGGAAAATGCTTGAAGCTATCATTAAGGAAGAAATAGCGGGACATCTAGATAGGAATAGTGCATTCAAGCAGACGCAACATGGATTCATGAAGGGGAAATCATGTTTAACTAACTTACTGGAATTCTTTGAGGATATAACGAGCATGGTGGATAGAGGTGCACCGATGGATGTGTTGTATTTAGATTTCCAAAAGGCATTCGATAAGGTGCCACACAAAAGGTTACTGCAGAAGATAAAGGTACGCAGAGTCAGAGGAAATGTATTAGCATGGATAAGGAATTGGCTGGCTAACAGAAAGCAGAGAGTCGGGATAATTGGGTCCTTTTCAGGTTGGAAATCGGTGGTCAGTGGTGTGCCACAGGGATCGGTGCTGGGACCACAACTGTTTACAATATACATAGATGACTTGGAAGAGGGGACAGAGTGTAGTGTAACAAAATTTGCAGATGACATAAAGATTACATAGAAACATAGAAACATAGAAAATAGGTGCAGGAGTAGGCCATTCGGCCCTTCTAGCCTGCACCGCCATTCAATGAGTTCATGGCTCAACATTCAACTTCAGTACCCCATTCCTGCTTTCTCGCCATAGCCGTTGATCCCCCTAGTAGTAAGGACCTCATCTAACTCCTTTTTGAATATATTTAGTGAATTGGCCTCAACAACTTTCTGTGGTAGAGAATTCCACAGGTTCACCACTCTCTGGGTGAAGAAGTTCCTCCGCATCTCGGTCCTAAATGGCTTACCCCTTATCCTTAGACTGTGACCTCTGGTTCTGGACTTCCCCAACATTGGGAACATTCTTCCTGCATCTAACCTGTCTAACCCCGTCAGAATTTTAAATGTTTCTATGAAGTCCCCTCTCATTCTTCTGAACTCCAGTGAATACATGCCCAGTTGATCCAGTCTTTCTTGATAGGTCAGTCCCGCCATCCCGGGAATCAGTCTGGTGAACCTTCGCTGCACTCCCTCAATAGCAAGAATGTCCTTCCTCAGGTTAGGAGACCAAAACTGTACACAATACTCCAGGTGTGGCCTCACCAATGCCCTGTACAACTGTAGCAACACCTCCCTGCCCCTGTACTCAAATCCCCTTGCTATGAAGGCCAACATGCCATTTGCTTTCTTAACCGCCTGCTGCACCTGCATGCCAACCTTCAATGACTGATGTACCATGACACCCAGGTCTCTTTGCACCTCCCCTTTTCCTAATCTGTCACCATTCAGATAATAGTCTGTCTCTCTGTTTTTACCACCAAAGTGGATAACCTCACATTTATCCACATTATACTTCACCTGCCATGCATTTGCCCACTCACCTAACCTATCCAAGTCGCTCTGCAGCCTCACAGCATCCTCCTCGCAGCTCACACTGCCACCCAACTTAGTGTCATCCGCAAATTTGGAGATACTACATTTAATCCCCTCATCTAAATCATTAATGTACAGTGTAAACAGCTGGGGCCCCAGCACAGAACCTTGCGGTACCCCACTAGTCACTGCCTGCCATTCTGAAAAGTACCCATTTACTCCTACTCTTTGCTTCCTGTCTGACAACCAGTTCTCAATCCATGTCAGTACACTACCCCCAATCCCATGTGCTCTAACTTTGCACATCAATCTCTTGTGTGGGACCTTGTCGAACGCCTTCTGAAAGTCCAAATATACCACATCAACTGGTTCTCCCTTATCCACTCTACTGGAAACATCCTCAAAAAATTCCAGAAGATTTCTCAAGCATGATTTCCCTTTCACAAATCCATACTGACTTGGACCTATCATGTCACCTCTTTCCAAATGCACTGCTATGACATCCTTAATAATTGATTCCATCATTTTACCCACTACCGATGTCAGGCTGACCGGTCTATAATTCCCTGTTTTCTCTCTCCCTCCTTTTTTAAAAAGTGGGGTTACATTGGCTACCCTCCACTCCATAGGAACTGATCCAGAGTCAATGGAATGTTGGAAAATGACTGTCAACGCATCCACTATTTCCAAGGTCACCTCCTTAAGTACTCTGGGATGCAGTCCATCAGGCCCTGGGGATTTATCGGCCTTCAGTCCCATCAATTTCCCCAACACAATTTCCCGGCTAATAAGGATTTCCCTCAGTTCCTCCTCCTTACTAGACCCCCCGACCCCTTTTATAACCGGAAGGTTGTTTGTGTCCTCCTTCGTGAATACCGAACCAAAGTACTTGTTCAATTGATCCGCCATTTCTTTGTTCCCCGTTATGACTTCCCCTGATTCTGACTGCAGGGGACCTATGTTTGTCTTTACTAACCTTTTTCTCTTTACATATCTATAGAAACTTTTGCAATCCGTCTTAATGTTCCCTGCAAGCTTCTTCTCATACTCCATTTTCCCTGCCCTAATCAAACCCTTTGTCCTCCTCTGCTGAGTTCTAAATTTCTCCCAGTCCCCAGGTTCGCTGCTATTTCTGGCCAATTTGTATGCCACTTCCTTGG
This sequence comes from Pristiophorus japonicus, assembly GCF_044704955.1. Classification (NCBI taxonomy): domain Eukaryota; kingdom Metazoa; phylum Chordata; class Chondrichthyes; family Pristiophoridae; genus Pristiophorus; species Pristiophorus japonicus. The sequence continues at coordinate 371,303 of NW_027251951.1, read as the reverse complement.
CTTAGTGGGAAAGCGGGTTGTGTAGAGGACACAGAGAGGTTGCAAAGAGATTTAGATAGGTTAAGCGAATGGGCTAAGGTTTGGCAGATGGAATACAATGTCGGAAAATGTGAGGTCATCCACTTTGGAAAAAAAAACAGCAAAAGGGAATATTATTTGAATGGGGAGAAATTACAACATGCTGTGGTGCAGAGGGACCTGGGGGTCCTTGTGCATGAATCCCAAAAAGTTCGTTTGCAGGTGCAGCAGGATAGAGTTTAATGTTATGATTTGTATACTCGCGTGAATGTTGTTTGTCCTAGTTGTCCTTGTTATACTGTTGTGTGCAATACTTTGGCGTGACATTGCAATTAGAGAAACGAGAAGAGTCACTAGGGAAAAGTTGTGATTTGGAAAAACAAGGATTGATTAAGAGAAGAAACAGTAACTGATTGATCAACTATGGTTGGTTCGTGCCAACATCTCTCACACACCCAGTCTGAGCCCGAATTAAGAGCCTTTTCAGGCCACATAACAGCCAGGAGAAGTGGGCGTAGAGAACTCGGTTGGCCAAAAGGATTGTGAGATCAGAAACTGTGGAAAATCTTAATCATCCAGAATGGGTGCCGGAGCAAGTTAAAACACCACAAAAGGCACACCAGCCTATTTTATGCTCCAAAATTGTGGTCAGTCTTCAATTGACCACCAAAAAAAATGGGTAAAGTGGACGAAGGGTGAAAACAGGCCATTTCCACCGGATGGTTCATTTAATTTAGAGAGAACAACATGTCTAGAAGAGTGTCTTATAAACAGATCCAGGTAGAAGAGGTAAAAAAAAAGGAAAGCAACCGAAAAGGCCTGGGTTCCGATTCTTCAAGCCCATATAAAATTAACAGAGGAAGTAAATCAATATGTAAAAAAAAAGAGAACCTGATAGTGACTCATGGATTCAAAAAAAAATAAAGCTGGCCAACAGAAAAAAAGCTTTATTGAATGAAGAACGACTTTTGTGAATGTCTGTCTTTGAATGAGAGTGCTTCTGTGTTTTTTTTCTCTCGTGTCTGGAAACCTGTTTGGAAAGGTGGTGCTCCACCCACTATTTCAAGTAGTGTGAAGTTTTTTTTTTAACCCTTCATAGTGTTGTCCTGTATGTGGGAAGTTTAAAACATTTTAAGTTAGAAACGCAGGTGTGGATTTATTCGGATGAGAAGTTACGGAGCTAGGAAATGCACAAAGGGTAGGTTTGTTGAGACATGGTCCCGGTGGTTTAAAAAACAAGAGAATTTATTTGACACGCTCACTTACTTGTCGAAAGAAGACACGCAATCATTGATTACATTGTATGAAAGACATAAATTTAGTCTAGGAGTAAGATAAAGAACGGGGAAGGGAAGTTGTAATGCCTTGGGAAGTTGTAATGCCTTTTAAAAAAATAAGCTTTTGTGGGTCTCTCGAGGCTTCAGGCTGGGGGAGTACGCTCCCATTCTCCTTAGTGTAAAATCTTGACGCGAAAGCTTCTAGCTCAGTAAGAGGATTTGTTTTTTAGATAAAGAGTGGCAGTACAATATTTGAATTGGGATTTTGAGATATTTCAGGTGATCTCCTTGATCAACATTTTGGATATACTGGAAAAATCTTGGGTTTGGAAGCCTTTTAATAAAATTATAAAACAAATACTTTACATTCTGTGATCTGTGAATCACGAGAAGCATAAATGAGAAGTCCGTGCAACACACCAATTCTTCCGGTTCAGAAGTCCAATAGTGACAAATGGAGGTTTGTCCAAGACCTACGAGCTGTGAATGAATCTACTATATTCTCACAATGTTAAAGAAGGATTTGGAATGAAGTCTCCCAGAATGCTTTCCAGAATCTTAAACAGTCCCTCACTACAGCACCAGCCTTGGGATTACCAGATTACACTAAGCCATTCAACTTATTTGTTCATCACAAGTCGGGTTTTGCACAATCTGTTTTGACTCAGTTACATGAGGACAGGCAGCGACCGGTAGCGTATTTCAATACCTAACTAGACCCAATGGCACGCGGACTACCAGAATGTCTTCCTTCATTGGCAGCAGCTTATTATGCTTTACAACATGCTCAGACAATAACTCTAAATCATCAGACCATTCTATACATCCCACACTCTATCGATATTTTACTTACTAAATGTGCCACCCAACATCTAACCTCCGCAAGAACCACTAAATATGAAGTTGAACTGATACAAAATCCGAACCTTATTAAAAGGATGTACTACCTTAAATCCAGCCACTCTACTCCCCATGGAAGAAGACAGCGAACCCCATTCATGTGAAATGGTAACCCAATTAGTGACTAAACCATGTATCAATTTAACAGATGTACCAATGTGTAACCCTGACCTAGTGTACTATGTTGACGGATCAGCCTTACGAAATGATCGGGGCCAACCTAGAGCGGCTTATGCAATTGTCACGCAGTTTAATGTTGTCAAAACAGCCTCTCTTCCAGACTCCTTTTCAGCCCAACAAGCTGAATTGTTTGCGTTAACTCGAGCCTGTATTCTGGCTGAAGGACAAACAGTTACTATCTACACTGACTCCAGGTATGCTTTTGGGGTATCACATGACTATGGTCAAATTTGGAAGATTCGCGGGTACCTGACTTCTTCAGGAACCACTATCAAAAATGCAGAACAAGTGGAAAATCTTCTGCGAGCCATTCAATGCCCCTTGAAACTTGCCATTGTCAAATGCCAAGCACATACAGGCCAGTCGAATGAGGTGGCACTTGGGAACGCCAGAGTTGATAATGCAGCTAAGTCAGCAGCTCTGTCAAAAGGGGGGATGCAGGTGTCATTGTTCCCACTGAGGAAAAATAATTGCTCAGACCCGCCACCCACTATTAATGACATGCTGGCCTTTCAGACACAGGCCAGTACGGAGGAGGTGGTGACCTGGACGAAGGATCAATGTTATAAAATTTCAGAAGGAATATGGGTTCACCATGACGGCTGCGTGGTGGCCCCTAGATCCTTACTTCCATGGATTGCCCGATGTGTTCATACATTCACACATGCGGGCAAAGGGAGATGTTAGATTATATTTTGGCAACTTGGTATGCACCAGGTATTTCGGCAATTACAAAACAAATCTGTGAAAATTGTGTTACCTGTCAGACAATGAATCCGGGTAAGACGGAAAAAGTAGAATCTGCCTCCCACCCAAATCCAGTCGGGCCTTTTGTACATTTACAAATGGATTTTATTGAATTACCTATGGGTATGGGATTCAAATATGTATTAGTTATTGTAGATGTGTTCTCTAGATGGATTGAAGCCTTTCCATGTAAAAAGGCCGATGCCACTACTGTTGCTAAATGTTTGTTAAAAGAAATCGTACCGCGCTTCGGAATCCCTGCTAAGCTATCTAGTGATAACGGGTCACATTTCACGGGAACTGTTATTAGAGAAATGTGTAAAGCTTTACAGATTAATCAACGTTTTCATTGCAGTTATCATCCACAATCAGCTGGACTTGTTGAAAGATATAATGGAATGCTTAAAAATAAGCTGGCAAAATTATTGAATGACACTGGACTAAAACGGACAGAACTGCTGCCCTTAGCTTTGATGGTAATGCGATCTGCAACCAACAGAACAACAGGCCTGTCACCGCATGAGATAGTTATGGGACGTCCCTAATGACTACCTTTTACAGCACCATTTACTGCAAAACAATGGTCATCCACAAAATGGAGGAATATATGTTGAATTATTGTATTGCACTAACCAAATGTATTTCCAGCTTTCATTCACAGGTAAAGGAAGCTCAAGTCAAGCCAGCGGAAGGGAAGTGTCATAACCTGGAGCCCGGGGAATTTGTTTACATCAAAATCTTTAAAAGAAAAAGCAGTCTACAGCCAAGATTTGAAGGACCATACCAGGTCTTGCTGGCGACTAATACTGCAATCAAAGTAAAGGAAAGACCAACATGGATCCATGCGTCCCATTGCAAAAGGGCACCCGACCAGGAGGAAGGGAAGAAGGAACCAGAGGAACAGAAAAAGGAAGACTGAATAAGGAACTGTATGGACTATGGGGACTGATGGTGCTGAGCTTGACAGGGTTTTACTTTGCATTATTGATTATACCAGAGGTACAGACACGCCACCGAAGGGAACTGCAAGCAAACATATTTATGGCACTGAGTCATAAGTATGCTCAAGAAAGAAACTTGTCGAGTTGTTGGATATGTTCCCATGTACCTGTCCACTCCGAAGGGAGTATTCCCCTGAGATCTGTCCCCTTTAATGAATCAGAAATGGTAGAATGGTTGATAGTGCAAAATAGGACAAACCTAACCAAGGTGTCAGAAACGAAGGAGCAAACAGAATGGAGGTCAGCAGGGTATAAACTTACAGCCTTCCAGGGATGGTACCAGCCCAATTATAATAATAACCATCAGCCTCCCTTCCTAAGCATTACTCCCAGAATAGGAAATCCTGAAGGTATAATATGCCTAGTGAGTAATGAGACTAAAGGACCAGAAATGGGACGCAGCAAGTGTTCCCAAATGGCTAAATGGCAAGCCACAACTAATCCCACTAATGGGAGAAAGACAGCAACCATTGGCTGGACAATGGTCCATAACAAAGCCCCAGGTGAAGGGTGGGAAGGTGAGACCACTCGAGTAGGGATGGCGCGAAAGGACCAGGAGCTGACGTCCTATAATTGCACCTACTTTATTTGTGGCCATAAAGCCTACCCATGGTTACCAGCCAACTGGACAGGGTCCTGTTACTTAGGATATGTGGTACCCTTTATCAGATCAATAAAGACTCTAAGGGATGCCTATGGAAGTCATAGATTTAAACGGGATTTGACATGGCTAAATGGAATATTCAAGGTAATGGTGCCACCCTATGGAATAGCATTAACCGAATGGCAGTTACGGGAACTGGCTAACTTAGTCGAATCAGTAGCCAACGTGACTTCCAACGCCTTTGAAGGGGTAAATGATGAAATGGTAACTATTCAAACAGTGGCTCTCCAAAATCGTATGGCCTTAGATTATCTCCTAGTCAAGGAAGGAGGGACATGCGCATTAATAGGTGGGGAATGCTGTACGTTTATCCCGGATAAATCAGAAGAAATCGGCAGTCTAGCTGAATACATTAGGAAAAAGGTAATAGAGTATAAACACGCAGTTGGCCAGGGCAGTATCACCTTGTGGGGTTGGGCATCGGGATGTTTGAGATCCCTAGGGAGATCTGTGGTACAGGGTTTGATCATATCCTGCTGATAGTCTTCGCCCTATATCTATTATTTGTCTTGGTTAAATGTTGCTGTGCCAGGGTGGGAAAAAACATGTTACCTACCGAGACCACGGCTAGAGTTATGGTAGCAACAACTACTGAAGGCTCTTGTGTGGAAATGGAAATAGAAAGACTGTACAAGATCAGAATGGATTTAGTTGTCCTTGTGAAGGACAAAATGGGGGAATTCCCTCTGTAAAACTGACTCGGGCAGCGACGAGTCCAAGGGGGTTCCCTACAAAGCCGCTTATCATGCCTCCTGTTGGCCAATAGATCCCGACCACACTCGCTCACAGGGGTTCCACCCGCAGAGCTGCTAATGAAAAGGACGCTCAAAACCAGGTTATCCCTTATACACCCTACTATGGAAGAAATTGTTGAGAGCAGGCGTCAGTCACAATGTGACCACCATGACAGGAATACGAGGGCGCGATGTATTAATATCAATGACCCTGTTTTTGTTCTTAATTACGCTGCAGGGCTCAAATGGCTTGCAGGCACTGTGATTGCCAAAGAGGGGAATAGGATTCTGGTAGTTAAACTTACCAATGGACAAATCTGCTGCAAACACGTGGATCAAACTAAAAGGAGGTTCAGCAACCCCATAGAAGAAGCAGAGGAAGAACACGATGTAGAGTGTACTCCACCACAGGTGACCAAACACCGGAACCAAGCAGAGCAGAGCCCAGTCACTGTGGGCAGTCCGGACAGGTCTGAGGCATCACAAACAGCAGGCACTCAGGCCAGTACCCAACAACCGGAGCCCCAACTCAGGCGCTCTACAAGGGAGCGTAAACCATCAGAGAGACTTAACCTGTGATCCCAATAAGACTTTGGGGGGGAGGTGATGTCATGTATTCAACTATCATTGTAACCCATGTATAAGCTGACCTAAGTTGTACACTGTGAGAACACTGACCACAAGGGGGTGAACTTGTGCGAGACACTCCTAACCTGGACTTTCCGGTATAAAAGGGGTAGCTCCACCCATCTAGAGTCTCTTGAGGGCTTGGTAATAAAGGTAACAGAGTGACCTTCTCTCAAGTATGGGCTTCATGTGCATTTATACTGTATAGTAAGGACATATCATCTACCAAATTGTCCCCGTCACACAGCACTGCTCCCCGGTTATCAAAATCCATGACGAGGCTTTGGACAACATGAACCATTTCACATACCTGGGAGCCTACTGTCAACAAGGGCAGACATTGATGACGAGGCCCAACACCGTTTTCAGTGTGCCAGTGCAGCCTTCGGCTGCCTGAGGAAGAGAGTGTTTGAAGGCCAGGACCTCAAACCCGGCACCAAGATCATGGTCTGCAGAGCAGTGGTGACACCCGCCCTCCAAGTGGCTCAGTGACATGGACTACATACAGCAGGCACCTCAAAACACTGGAGAAGTACCACCAACGCTGCCTCCGCAAGGTCCTGCAAATCCATTGGCAGGATAAGCGCACCAACGTCAGTGTTCTGGCCCAGGCCAACATCCCCAGCATCGAAGCAATGATCACGTTTGATCAGCTCCGCTGGACGGGCCACATCGCACGTGTGCCTGACACGAGGCTCCCAAAACAAACGCTATACTCAGAGCTCCGATACGGCAAACAAGCCCCAGGTGGGCAGATGAAATGCTTCAAGGACACCCTCAAAGCACCCTTGAAATGTACAACATCCTCATCGACACCTGGGAATCCCTGGCTGAAGACTGCCCAAATTGGAGGAAAAACATCCGGGAAGGCGTTGAACACCTCGAGTCTCTTCGCCGAGAGCAAGCTGAAGCCAAGCATAGACAGCGGAAGGAGTGCTCAGCAATCCAGGCATCCCAGCCTCCCGTTCCTCCAACCACCGTCCGTCTCACCTGTGACAGAGACTGTAGGTCCCGCATTGGACTCTTCAGTCACCTGAGAACTCATTTTTAGTGTGGAAGCAAGTCATCCTCGAATCCGAGGGACTGCCCAAGAGAAGAGAGAGTAGGCAAATAAATAGTTGCATGCATACAGTGACTAAGGCCTTGTACTTTGAGGAAGCTACCAATGTTGAAAATCTGCTAATGTTGGTGGTCTTTACTGAAACATCTGCAGGTGGCTGCATGGCAAAACAGGACATCAGTTACCTGCTTAATGCAACCAGTACACAGCCGAGGAAGTGACTCCTGCAAGGTCTGCGATAGGTGCCTGGAAATTTCCTGTGACACGATCGTTGAGAGCAGTGATGACCTTCACTGCCAGTGGTAGTGCAAAGCTTATTGTTAACCGTGCCTGCAGGTCTTCGAGAACCACAGCTCAGTCACAGCCTTCCGGCTGAGGCCAAGCCGACTCATAGACTACTCTGTAATGCCCATCTCGGTAATTCTGTTCGCTATGAGTAGAGCACCTCTGACCTTTAATCCAGCTCCTCCTCCAACTGAAACGTGAAATAACCAATACTTTCAGCACCACCCATCATGTGTGGCTACACTATTCACTTCTGAAAACGCAGTGTTGATAACTCCAAATCTCAGCCTTCCTTTGTATAACAAATCCCATGGAGATTTAGGACTCATTTCTCATTTATAGGCCTTTAACAAGATTTCACACTCCTTAATAAGTAGTTTTTGCAGGTGTTTTATCTGCTTAATTTACTTATACCCAATTCAGCTGTGAGTAGGATTCAGATTATTATAGTCTATTAATACTTCCCAGCTGTTTACTCATATCTAATTAACACCCATAGCAAAATATATCTCACTGTCTTACCAAGAAGTTCATGCATTCATGGGGAGGAAAGGAAAATAATTTGTTTAAATAAAGGAAGAACAATTGTATCTGGTGAATATTGCCCCATGGTCTATACAGTGCAGTCTGTGGTGTGAACAGCACACAGAATTTTTAAAAATTCATTCATGGGATGTGAGCATCGCTGACAAAGCCAGCATTTATTGTCCATCCTTAATTGCCCTTGAGAAGGTGGTGGTGAGCCGCCTTCTTGAACCACTGCAGTCCGTGTGGTGAAGGTACTTCCACAGTGCTGCTAGGGAGGGAGTTCTAGGATTTTGACCCAGCAACAATGAATGAACAGTGATATATTTCCAAATCAGAATAGTGTGTAACTTGGAGGGGAACTTGCCTTTGTGCTTCTCGGTGGTAGAGGTCGTGGGTTTGGGAGTGCTGTCGAAGAAGCCTTGGCGAGTTGCTGCAGTGCATCTTACAGATAGTACACACTGCAGCCACGGTGCGTCGGTGGTAGATGGGGTGCAAATCAAGCGGGCTGTTTTGTCCAGGATGATGTTGAGTTTTTTGAGTATTGTTGGAGGTGCACTCATCCAGGCAAGTGGAGAGTATTCCATCACACCTCTGACTTGTGCCTTATAGATAGTGGAAATGCTTTGGGGAATCAGGAGGTGAGTCACTTACCACAGAATACTCAGCCTCTGACCTGTTCTTGTAGCCACAGTGTTTATGTGGCTGGTCCAGTTAAGTTTCTGGTCAATGGTGACCCACCAGGATATTGATGATAGAGGATTCGGTGATGGTAATTCTGTTGACCATTAAGGAGAAGTGGCTAGAGTCCATTGTTGGAGATAGTCATTGCCTGGCATTTGTGTGGCATGAATTTTACTTGCCACTTATATCCTACACGTTTCTCCTTGGTCAGTTACCATCAAAATTGGGCAGGAATTGTGTTTTTACTGGCTGGTGTTCGATCACTGAAAGCCAGACACATTTTTCCTGATGTACTTATATTAAATATTTATGGAGGGCTCTTGGCACTAATACCATCTTCTATACGGTGTCCAACTATGGTGTGGGGTTGGGGAGGGGAGACAGGAGAATCTGGTGCTGCAGCAGGTGAAAGGGCTGCAACAGCCACTGTTTTTCTGGAAAAATGTGGCTCACTGCACTGTCTGACTTTGGATCTTCTTCAGAACACTAACCCCACAAATTTAATTGAATTTAGTTCAGCAAGGAATGACCCAGCTTTTTGACTTCCATGTTATTCTAATTTTTAAATTTTGTTTAAACCCTTATTTTAGACATTAGGGGCCGAAATTTGCCCCCCCGACGAAAAAGTGGCGCACTCACCGGTTTTGTAGTTTTTCCTCCGCCCCAATCCATGGGGTGGCGAGTCGACCGATATTCAGCTGATTGTTTAGTTTTTTCGGTCGGGGTGATGTTGCTATTGGCTGCGGGGTGGAAGTGCCCTTGCATCGGAGCGGCCGTCGCTCTGAGTCATCAGCGCCGTGCTGATGATGTCACAACGACCCTCTCCTTCAGTTAAAGGGGAAGGCCACTGAAAACTCTGCAGCCATGTTAGTGCCAAACACTGGGCCACCAGGGAGGATTTTGGCTGGGCCAGCGGCATGGCACCCAAGAGGGAGGTGCCGAGCTGCCTGTTGGTGTCCTGACCGAACCCATGGGCCGATTTAGCAGTCGGCTGACAATTAAAATAAGATGGCGACCGTGGCAGGGCGCCCTCCCCTTTAAGGGCAGACACGCCACAGGGGGAAGCTGTCAGTGGCACCAACCGGCAGCAGCGCCGTTCCCGCAGGGCAATTTCCCACGGGGCAATTTCTCACAGGACATTTTCCCAAGAGAGTCGCTGCTGTTTGGAAGGGGGTCGGCGCATGCCCGAAGGGCGGCAACTCGGGTACTCGGGTGGCGCAGAATCCTGTTCCCACGGCTCCCAGCCCTGAGGCAATATAGGATGGGTTGGCCCATCCACTTGCCCCCGGTTCGTAAGGCCTATCCGGAGGGGGCAATTTCGGCCCCTAGAAATTTAATTACTGAAGAAAAATGGTGAATCAAAATTATTCAGGAAACATTTTGAGCAATTTGTGGGGAAAAGCCACCCAGTTGCCAGATTCTAATTACAGCGTAGGAGCTTACATCAGCGATTTCCATTACAACTGTAGGCATGGAAATTTATAATAGAAAAAAATTGACATAAAAGTGTAACAACAGGAAATAAGATCTTTTGATCAGTAGATTGTGGCATGACTGCAACTTTAATGGTTGATAACCAACAATTGCTTACTAATAAACAAAGGTCAGGTTATATTATCCGGATGTACTGCAATCCTCATTAACAGACCACTAACAGGTAGCAGCAATTGAAATCTGTGATATTACAGAATAGTCGAAACAGAACAGTTGTACATCGACATCCTCTATGACGACGTCGGTAGCATCACCAATACAATTTGCAATGCACAGGACCCCTTTGTAAAAATGGCACTTAAAGACTCATGAGGTAGTCAGACTCTGTGAGAAAGAGCTAATGGCCCCTATTTTCCACGTTCCCGATTTTTGGCGCCCGCGTATGTTTTTTTGCCCGATTGCGCCAAAAAAGAAATCGCAACCTTCCCCAAAGTAAAATTTAATTTTGGTGCCACGCTACCTGAAGTTAATTCTGGGGGCAGAGCTCCAAGTGTGCGCCAAAAACTCTGTGGGCATGCGCAAAAAGCTGAGATTGCCACGGCAACCAGAGACACACTGACAGCTGAAGCAAGGTGAAGCCCGCCCCCTTCTGCTGTAACCCCAGCCAGAAAGGATTGCTCCCCTCGCTGTAATCCCGGGCCGAATACCCCCCCGCTCCCGGTCCTGCTCCCCCTGCGAGTTGGAAGTTCCACAGTCCGGGGTTGCAGCAGGACCGGGAGGGGGGGCATTCGGCCCAGGTTACAGCGGGGGGAGCAATCCTTTCGGCCCTGGATTACAGCGGGTTAGGCCAACAGATGAAAAACCCTTAAATAGTTCCCTCTGAAAAATCATCTTCCCTTGCTCCAATTTCAGAGTTCCCTGTGAAAAAATAATCATGCATTTGTATTTTAATTTGTCTTTTGCCTCGCTCCATGTCGTCTTGTGCACCGCACCGACTTCCTTAAGTTAACAGAGGGTTGTTTTTGCGATGCTTTTGGCCACTGTGCGCCGTGCGCAAAAAAAAAATCGCACACGGGGAAAATCACTTAACTGTAAAAAAACAGCCTAATTCGGCGCCCGATCCAGTTATGATGTCATCGAGCGCTCCCAAAATAAAACTGCCGCTGACAGTGGGCGCCGGAGCGCAAACTTGCCAAAGTTGCAAAAGGAGGATTTCACGCCAGAAAACGGCGCCCAATCGTGACGAAAATAGGGGCCTATGTATTCTTTACTATTCGCCAAATCTAAACTACCAAAGGCAGTGTTTCCATACTTCCCATTTTTCTGGGGCATACGGGGATGAATATCGGAATACCATTCTGATCCTGATGTGAGACATATTGCACCATTGTGTTGACTCGAAAGGATCATTTTATAATAACATTAGCCAGATCCCAGTGAAGCTTTGACCACTTTTCCCCACCAGTTCTCTCAACTCAGAACTCTCATTTTTGAAGAACTGAGCAACAATGATCCAAAATTATTTATTAGTGTTCCGCTTTATTCTAAACAAAAAGTGTAAAGGTGTAACTGAACATATATGTGTATATATTCACGAACCAAAACACCTTAAAACTGATTTTCTTTTCGTACAATATTAATACAACTGTTAGAATTAAAATTATGTTATGAACGCAATGGCTCAACTGCATACCTATATTTCATACAATATCATCTTAGTAAATATTACAATGCTAGTAAGTATCTATTGCCAAGGTAACACATCCTCTAACACTAACAGTCATTAACAAAGCTGATTCTTTAACTGGTCCAACACTTTTTCTACAGAAATACAACACAAACAGTCCTTATATTAATCTCTTATTTGCATTAAATAATCAGAGGTATCAGGAATCACATCTGCCTATTGGGGTAAAAGCATCTTGAACAGATAAAACAGTAAATAAGTGATAGACACACCTGTACAATGCACAAATTGGTTTTACTGTAGTAACAGTGGGTTAAGGCACAGGCCTGCAAGCTGGGAATTTCTATGACATACCCATCAGGTTTCAAAAAAGATGCACACGTCTGGAAATACTGAAACAGAACCAGATCCCAACTAACAAGCCAGAGAGGGACGGCAGCTTTAGAGCTTGGAGCCCTGTGTTGTTTTCATCACATAGAAAGTCATGCAATGATTTGTATGGCAATGTGATGACATGTTTTCATACAGATACTGTCATTGTGTTGTGTGTTGAGAAACAGTGGAAGAGAGGTTGGCAGTTTGTACTGGCGATAATGCCCTTTAAATGCATCAAATTATGGCTATTGTGAAAAGTACTCCTGGTAAGTAGACAATAATGAATGACATGATGTGTACATAAATACATTGGGAGTTTTATTATGCCACAAATTGTTTACAGATAATGCAGAGCCAAAGGCTAAAACTGTGGCTGGTGTGGTAATCCCCCAATTATAGGTGCAGCTTGGAATCCATTGTTGTTATTCGATCATGTTTGTCATATTTATACAAAAATGTATTACTAATTGCATTTAAACTGCAGAAAAGTAGAAAGGAAAAATACAAACAGCTGCAAGAGGAGCTACCATGATATTTGAATCGCGAGATGTGCTAATATCTTGAAATATTGTTCTAAGCATACTATCTTAATATACAAAAAATTAAACATCTTAACACTTCATCAGAAATCTGGCCGAGAATTAATCGAGTATCAGGATCGAGTCAAATGACTCAAGCTGTGCTATTTTACCACATAACTCATGACTACTACTGCAGTAATCTAGAATTTTAATTCACCAAATGTTATATGGCCATCATACACCCTTTATATTATATAGAAATATTGCTATTAAAATTAGACTTCTGGGTTTAATGTTTAACCTTATAAAGTCTGAAGGACTGAACTTATTTAAAATGAAAGAATGGGGAGAAAACAAAGTAATCTGCAAAGAGGAAAACAAAGTTTTGGCAATTATGGTGTCATAAATCAATTCACACACTGAGTTACAATTAACTAACCTATCCACTGATATATATCACTGAGTAACCACCAGTCACATGATTCAGATTCGGTGTGGTGGTTGGCCTGAGATTACATCATGTGATATACCTGAGAGCGACAAACTGTTCAATTACCATCGTAGTGGGCTTTTCTTTAGGTTCAGCAAAACAGAAATTACATGCGGTCCCTCAGGCTATCAGAGGGTAAGGTACCACTGTGTTCCCAGGAAGTTTTGGCAGCATTTCTTGTTTGGGAAATGCCAACCAAAAGACAAGGAGCTTTCTTTACACCAGAAAAGAATTCAAAACACCTTTCAAAATGTTTATTTTCAATACTTTCAACTGATTTTTTTTAAAGTCTTTAAACTGGGAAGTGATGTAAAGGAACTTCTGATCCAAGTTCTGAATAGAAAGTAAAATGGTGTCCAGAAACCATAAGTAAGTTACAAGCAATCTCCCACCCTCTCTTTCCTATTCTGAAAGTTGACTTATGTGGAGTAGTTCCAACAGTGCAAACTGCTCTCTAGTGCAAAATCAAAGTGGTCATTGAGACAGTGAGCGCTAGCAGGCTACTCTTTTTATGGAGAACTTGTCCATCAAGCCTAATCTTATCCTCACCTTGTGTTCTGGGAAAGAACAGAGACTCACATTGCAGAGACACATGGCACAAATCCATACTCTACCACCCTGGGTGCAGCACAGCAAAGAGAGTGCATAAATACAGCTGCCTGCTGTAATGATTTTTTTCAATTTTCTCCACTTTTCTCCTTCCTCTCCTGAAAGGGGTGACTCGTGCTGGGCTACATTTTTGTAGGTATTGGCAGCCCTCTGTTACCTCACCAAAGTGACCAAGTCAGCATGGATTTGTGAAAGGGAAATCATGCTTGACAAATCTTCTGGAATTTTTTGAGGACGTTTCCAATAGAGTGGACAAGGGAGAACCAGTTGATGTCATGTGTTTGGACTTTCAGAAAGCTTTTGACAAGGTCCCACACAAGAGATTAATGTGCAAAGTTAAAGCACATGGGATTGGGGGTTGTGTGCTGACGTGGGTTGAAAACTGGTGTCAGACAGGAAGCAAAGAGTAGGAGTAAATGGGTACTTTTCAGAATGGCAGGCAGTGACTAGTGGGGTACCGCAAGGTTCTGTGCTGGGGCCCCAGCTGTTTACATTGTACATTAATGATTTAGACGAGGGGATTAAATGTAGTATCTCCAAATTTGCAGATGACACTCAGTTGGGTGGCAGTGTGAGCTGCGAGGAGGATGCTATGAGGCTGCAGAGTGACTTAGATAGGTTAGGTGAGTGGGCAAATGCGTGGCAGATGAAGCATAATGTGGATAAATGTGAGGTTATCCACTTTGGTGGTAAAAACAGAGAGACAGACTATTATCTGAATGGTGACAAATTAGGAAAAGGGGAGGTGCAACGAGACCTGGGTGTCATGGTACATCAGTCATTGAAGATTGCTATGCAGGTACAGCAGGCGGTTAAGAAAGCAAATGGCATGTTGGCCTTCATAGCGAGGGGATTTGAGTACAGGGACAGGGAGGTGTTACTACAGTTATACAGGGCCTTGGTGAGGCCACACCGAGAGTATTGTGTACAGTTTTGGTCTCCTAACTTGAGGAAGGACATTCTTGCTATTGAGAGAGTGCAGCGAAGGTTCACCAGACTGATTCCCGGGATGGCGGGACTGACATATCAAGAAAGACTGGTTCAACTGGGCTTGTATTCACTGGAGTTCAGAAGAATGAGAGGGGATCTCATAGAAACATTTAAAATTCTGATGGGTTTGGACAGGTTAGATGCAGGAAGAATGTTCCCAATGTTGGGGAAGTCCAGAACCAGGGGTCACAATCTAAGGATAAGGGGTAAGCCATTTAGGACCGAGATGAGGAGAAACTTCTTCACCCAGAGAGTGGTGAACCTGTGGAATTCTCTACCACAGAAAGTTGTTGAGGCCAATTCACTAAATATATTCAAAAAGGAGTTAGATGTAGTCCTTACTACTAGCGGGATCAAGGGGTATGGCGAGAAAGCAGGAATGGGGTACTGAAGTTGCATGTTCAGCCATGAACTCATTGAATGGCGGTACAGGCTCGAAGGGCTGAATGGCCTACTCCTGCACCTATTTTCTATGTTTCTATGTTTCTATTATTAACGTGTGCACCTGGACAATGAGTGCTATCAGGCTGTTCCACAATGGAAGCCACCAGAAGACATCACAGCTAGGCCTGAATTAAGAACTTATTTCACCATAAGCATAAAATTAAGGTTATAAGCCCTTATATTTCAGCACACTCATCTTTAAGGCAACTTTTTATTGAGATAATCATAAAAAGGAAGGACAGATACTATACCTACTAATCCTACCCATTTCGAGCCACTCCACAAAAATAATGCTGGTTTTCATGAAAATAATTAACACTGACATAATTTCATTATCTGGGGGTGGGGAGTCCAAACAAACTATTCAATCATTGATAATAATTTATTGTAGGTAAACCTTGTCTCCTACTGTGCAGCTCTGTGCTACAGCAGTGTGTCATTTCAAGATACAATGGGCAATGTTGGACTTAACCCCTAAATGTGCTTTCTCCAGCCCTGTATAGAAAAAAATAATAATTTCATCTCTCCTTTTACTCTTTTGTCACTGGTTTCCAGCACTACCATCATTAAAGAAAAACAGTCTTGCCAGCAAGACTAACATACAGGCAATTCCCATTGGACCAGCTAAATTATCTGAATAATTGATGCCACATCTACAATTTCATTGAAAGTCATGATGAAGAAAAAACATACGGGCACATACAGAATCCATTCACTTGCAACTCAGCACAAGGGCTCAATCTTTCATTTCTGTGGCATCAAAAATATGGCGTGGAATATTACTATATGATTGCTTAACACGTTTGTGTTTCCTCCCTCTGTTCTCTCAGCAGAAGTACTAGCCAATTTAAATGAAGGGGTTAACATCATCACTAAAATAGTGGGGAGACAAATTTCTGGTGACCGTGTTCAGCAATATTCGCTGATATCCCATAGTATAATCACTGGGCCTGTATGTTTACAGTACTCTCCGGTTACAAATATTCCCCTCTCCCGTTAAATTGCAGAATTACAACAGCCCACAGATTGGCTAGACTACCAAGCACAATTACACAGTAATAAGCATGTAATATTACTGTTCCATTACGATCAACTCACATATCCTGTATTGGGCTGTTACTATCAACTAGCATTTAAACCCCGGATATCGATGCAAGGGTTGTTTTCATTTTCTTCAAAAGGCTTTTGCATAATATAATGCAGCTGATTGCAGTAGTGATCAGTACGTGCCCATATAGGAAAGAATATTAATTTGTTTTCATTTTAATGAAAATTATAATTATGAAGGGGTTCGATAGGGTAGAAGTAGAGTAGATGTTTCCACTTGTGGGGCGTCCAAAACTAAGGGCCATAAATATAAGATAGTCACTAATAAATCCAATAATGAATTCAGGTGCGACGTCTTTACCTAGAGAGTGGTGAGAATGTGGAACTCGCTACCATGTGGAGTGGTTGATGCAACTGAGAGGAAGCTAGATAAGTAAATAGAAGGATATATTGATAGTGTGAGATAAAGTAAGGTAGGAGCAGGCTCGTATGGAACAAAAGCACTGGCATAGACTTGTTGGGCCAAATGGCCTGTTGCTGTACTGTAAAATTCCATATAATTCTATAAAAATAGCAGTGAAGTAGAAAAAACATATGGCAGAGTGAGAAGCTTTTTTTTAATTTAAGGGAGTTGGGACTAAAGAAATGGGGTTAATTTATAAAAGTACACTCTAAAAAAAGATTAACCAACTACTCTGTCCCACACAGCTGAATTTGAATGGCTGTTGTTGATGCTAAGCTTATAGCATGTGTGATAGACTTGGGCCACCTTAGATCCTCAAACTACCGAGAGAGAGTCTGTTTGCATGGAATGCCAACTAACTGAGTCCTTCTCGAAATTAATTCCTGTGCTCAAAGACCAACTAGATACACCGTGCACTATACACAAGGAGGAAAAGTGTCTGGAAGAGACTTCCATAGGGTCACCGCCATGATATAGGCAGATAATGCAGCAAAAATATTGGTGGCAGTCCCGAGGGTATGTAAAAAGAAACACAGGAAATCTGTGGAACTAGAGTTACCCAACAACTTTTCAGTACTGGAAGTGAACAAGTATGGAACCAAAGGGGATGGTGATCGCCAAAGGCGCATTACAGCAAGTGTCTGCTGAAGGGTAACAGATATCTGACAAGATTAAAGGAAACACTGTAGTTGTTGGATATTCCACAGTAATCATGGGCGATTTTAAACTTCATCTTGATTGGACAAAGCAAATTGGCCAGGGTAGCCTTGAGAAAGAGTTCATAGAGTGTATAAGAACATAAGAACATAAGAATTAGGAACAGGAGTAGGCCATCTAGCCCCTCGAGCCTGCTCCGCCATTCAATAAGATCATGGCTGATCTGGTCGTGGACTCAGCTCCACTTTGCCGCCCTTTCCCCGTAACTCTTACTTCCCTTATTGGTTAAAAATCTATCGATCTTTGACTTGAAAACATTCAATGAGCTAGCCTCAACTGCTTCCTTGGGCAGAGAATTCCAAAGATTCACAACCCTCTGGGAGAAGAAATTCTTTCTCAACTCGGTTTTAAATTGGCTCCTCCGTATTTTGAGGCTGTGCCCCCTAGTTCTAGTCTCCCCTACCAATGGAAACAACCTCTCTGCCTCTATCTTGTCTATCCCTTTCATGATTTTAAATGTTTCTATAAGATCACCCCTCATCCTTCTGAACTCCAAGGAGTAAAGACCCAGTCTACTCAATCTATCATCATAAGGTAACCCCCTCATTTCTGGAATCAGCCTAGTGAAACGTCTCTGTACCCCTTCTAAAGCTAGTATATCCTTCCTTAAGTAAGGTGACCAAAACTGCATGCAGTACTCCAGGTGCGGCCTTACCAATACCTTATACAGTTGCAGCAAAACCTCCCTGCTTTTGTACTCCATCCCTCTCGCAATGAAGGCCAACATTCCATTTGCCTTCCTGATTACCTGCTGCACCTGCAAACTAACCTTTTGGGATTCATGCACAAGGACCCCCAGGTCCCTCTGCACCGCAGCATGTTGTAATTTCTCCCCATTCAAATAATATTCTCTTTTACTGTTTTTTTTTCCCAAGGTGGATGACCTCACACTTTCCGACATTGTATTCCATCTGCCAAACCTTAGCCCATTCGCTTAACCTACCCAAATCTCCTTGCAGCCTCTCTGAGTCCTCTACACAACCCGCTTTCCCACTAATCTTAGTGTCATCTGCAAATTTTGTTGCACTACACTCTGTCCCCTCTTCTAGGTCATCTATGTATATTGTAAACAGTTGTGGTCCCAGCACTGATCCCTGTGGCACACCACTAACCACTGATTTCCAACCGGAAAAGGACCCATTTATCCCGACTCTCTGCTTACTGTTCGCCAGCCAATTCTCTATCCATGCTAATACATTTCCTCTGATTCCGCGTACCTTTATCTTCTGCAGTAACCTTTTGTGTGACACCTTACCAAATGCCTTTTGGAAATCTAAATACACCACATCCATCGGTACACCTCTATCCACCATGCTCATTATATCCTCAAATAATTCCAGTAAGTTAGTTAAACATGATTTCCCTTTCATGAATCCATGCTGCGTCTGCTTGATTGCACTATTCCTATCTAGATGTCCCGCTATTTCTTCCTTAATGATAGTTTCAAGCATTTTCCCCACTACAGATGTTAAACTAACCGGCCTATAGTTACCTGCCTTTTGCCTGCCCCCTTTTTTAAACCGAGGCGGTACATTAGCTGCTTTCCAATCCGCTGGTACCTCCCCAGAGTCCAGAGAATTTTGGTAGATTATAACGAATGCATCTGCTATAACTTCCGCCATCTCTTTTAATACCCTGGAATGCATTTCATCAGGACCAGGGGACTTGTCTACCTTCAGTCCCATTAGCCTGTCCAGCACTACCCCCCTAGTGATAGTGATTGTTTCAAGGTCCTCCCTTCCCACATTCCTGTGGCCTGCAAATTTTGGCATGGTTTTTGTGTCGTCCACTGTGAAGACGGAAGCAAAATAATTGTTTAAGGTCTCAGCCATTTCCACATTTCCCATTATTAAATCCCCCTTTTCATCTTCTAAGGGACCAACATTTACTTTAGTCACTCTTTTCCGTTTTATATATCTGTAAAAGCTTTTACTATCTGTTTTTATGTTTTGCGCAAGTTTACCTTCGTAATCTATCTTTCCTTTCTTTATTGCTATTTTAGTCATTCTTTGCTGTTGCTTAAAATCTTCCCAATCCTCTAGTTTCCCACTAACCTTGGCCACATTATACGCATTGGTCTTTGATTTGATACTTTCCTTTATTTCA
This sequence comes from Pristiophorus japonicus, assembly GCF_044704955.1. Classification (NCBI taxonomy): domain Eukaryota; kingdom Metazoa; phylum Chordata; class Chondrichthyes; family Pristiophoridae; genus Pristiophorus; species Pristiophorus japonicus. The sequence goes on along the minus strand of NW_027251951.1, from coordinate 351,718 downwards.
TTGGTTATCCACGGCTGGTTATCCCTTCTCTTGCCGCCGTTCTTTTTCACTGGAATATATTTTTGTTGCGCACTATGAAAGAGCTCCTTAAAAGTCCTCCACTGTTCCTCAATTGTGCCACCGTTTAGTCTGTGTTTCCAGTCTACTTTAGCCAACTCTGTCCTCATCCCACTGTAGTCCCCTTTGTTTAAGCATAGTACGCTCGTTTCTGACACAACTTCCTCATCCTCAATCTGTATTACAAATTCAACCAAATTGTGATCACTCATTCCGAGAGGATCTTTTACGAGGAGATCGTTTATTTTTCCTGTCTCATTACACAGGACCAGATCTAAGATGGCTTGCTCCCTTGTAGGTTCTGTTACATACTGTTCTAAGAAACAATCTCGTATGCATTCTATGAATTCCTCCTCCAGGCTACCCCGTGCGATTTGATTTGACCAATCGATATGTCGGTTAAAATCCCCCATGACTACTGCCGTTCCTTTTTCACATGCCTCCATTATTCCCTTGATTATTGCCCGGCCCACCGTGAAGTTATTATTTGGGGCCCTATAAACTACGCTGACCCGTGACTTTTTCCCCTTACTATCTCTAATCTCCACCCACAATGATTCAACATTTTGTTCATTGGAGCCAATATCATCCCTCACAACTGCCCTGATATCATCTTTTATTAACAGAGCTACCCCACCTCCTTTCCCTTCTTGCCTATCTTTCTGAATCGTCAGATACCCCTGTATGTTTAATTCCCAGTCTTGGTCACCTTGGAACCATGTTTCTGTAATGGCACCAAATCATACCCATTTGTAATGATTTGTGCCGTCAACTCATTTACTTTATTTCGAATGCTGCGTGCATTTGGGTAGAGTGTTTTCATCCTAGTTTTTAACCCATGATTTTTAGTTTTGACCCCTCTTGCAGCCCTTTTATATTCAGTGGCCCTTTTAGTTTCTTGCTTTTGGTTTCTCTGCCCTCCACTTTTACTCATCTCTTTTCTGTCTTTTGTTTTTGTCTCCTTTTTGTTTCCCTCTGTCTCCCTGTATTGGTTCCCATCCCCCTGCCATATTAGTTTAACTCCTCCCCAACAGCACTAGCAAACACTCCCCCTAGGACATTGGTTCCAGTCCTGCCCAAGTGCAGACCGTCCAGTTTGTCCTGGTCCCACCTCCCCCAGAACCTGTTCCAATGCCCCACGAATTTGAATCCCTCCCTGCTGCACCACTGCTCAAGCCATCCGGGATAGTTTCCTTGAACAGTACATTGTGGAACCAACCATGGAGCAGGCTATCTTAGTAAAGGATGCTCTATGAATGAGTGACCATAATATGGTGAAATTTCAATTCAGTTGGAGGGTGAGAAAGTTGGATCTCAAACCAGCGTCCCAAGCTTAAATAAAGGAGCCTACAAGGCATGAGGGCATAGTTGGCTAAAGTGGACTGGGAAAATAGATTAAAGTATGGGACAGTTGATGAGCAGTGGCAGACATTTAAGAAGGTATTTCATAACTCGCAACAAAAATATATCCCAAGGAGAAGGGATAACCATCCGTGGCTAACGAAGGAAATAAGGGATGGTATCAAATTGAAAACAAGGGCATACAATGTGGCCAAGACTAGTGAGAGGCCAGAGGATTGAGAAACTTTTAAAAGCCAGCAAAGAACGACTAAAAAAAATGATAACGAGAGGGAAGATAGATTATGAAAGTAATCTAGCATGAAATATAAAAACAGAAAGTAAGAGTTTCTACAGGTACATAAAAGTAAAAGAGTGGCTAGCATAAATGTTGGTCCCCTAGAGGATGAGACTGGGGAATTAATAATGGAGAACAGGGAAATGGCAGAGATGTTGAACAAATATTTTGTATTGGTCTTCACGGTAGAAGACATTAAAAACATCCCAATAGTAGATAATCAAGGGGCTACAGGGAGGGAGCAACTTAATACAATCACTATCACTAATGAAGTATTACTCGGTAAAATAATGAAACTAAAGGCGGACAAGTCCCCTGGACCAGATGGCTTACCTCCTAGGGTCTTAAAAAAAGTGACTGCAGAGATAGTGGATGCATTGATTGTAATTTACCAAAATTCTCTGGATTCTGGGGCAGTCCCAACGGATTGGAAAACCGCAAATGTAACACCCCTATTTAAAAAAAGGAGACAGACAAAAAGCAGGAAACTATAGACCAGTTAGTCTAACATCTGTCATTAGGAAAATGCTGGAGTCCATTATTGCGGAAGCAGTAGCGGGACATTTGGAAAAGCATAATTTAGTCAAGCGGAGCCAGCATGGTTTTATGAAAGGGAAATCATGTTTGACAAATTTGCTGGAGTTCTTTGAGGATATAATGAGCAGGGTGGATAAGGGGGAACCAATGGATGTGGTTTATTTGGATTTCCAGAAGGCATTCGATAAGGCGCCATATAAAATGTTACTGCACAAGATAAAAGTTCACGGAGTTGGGGGTAATATATTAGCATAGATAGAGGATTGGCTAACTAACAAAAAACAGAGAGTCGGGATAAATGGGTCATTTTCCGGTTGGCAAACAGTAACTAGTGGAGTGCCGCAGAGATCGGTGCTGGGTCCTCAACTATTTACAATCTATATTAATGACTTGGACGAAGGGACCGAGTGTAATGTAGCCGAGTTTGCTGATGATACAAAGATGGGTGGGAAAACAAATTGTGAGGAGGACAAAAAATCTGCAAAGGGGTATAGACAGGCTAAGTGAGTGGGCAAAAATTTAGCAGATGGAGCATAATATTGGAAAATGTGAGGTTATCCTCTTTGGCAAAAATAATAGAAAAGCAAATTATAATTTAAATGGAGAAAAATGCAAAGTGCTGCAATACAGAGGGACCTGGGGGTCCTTGTGCATGAAACACAAAAAGTTAGTATGCAGGTATAGCAAGTAATCAGGAAGCCAAATGTAATGTTGGCCTTTATTTCAAGGGGGATAGAGTATAAAAGCAGAGAAGCCCTGCTACAACTGTGCAGGGTATTGGTGAGGCCTCACCTAGAGTACTGCGACAGTTTTGGTCTCCGTATTTAAAAGAAGGATATACTTGCATTAGAGGCTGTTCAGAGACGGTTCACTAGGTTAATTCCGGAGATGAGGGGGTTGACTTATGAAGATAGGTTGAGTAGGTTGGGCCTATTGATATTGGGGTTCAGAAGAATGAGAGGTGATCTTATCAAAACGTATAAGATAATGAGGGGGCTCGACAAAGTGGACATTTCCACTCATAGGGGAAAATGAAACTAGGGGACATAGTCTCAGAATAAGGAGCCGCCCATTCAAAACTGAGATGTGGAGGAATTTCTTCTCTCAGAGGGTTGTAAATCTATGAAATTCTCTGCCCCAGAGAGCTGTGGAGGCTGGGTCATTGAATATATTTAAGGCGTAGATAGACAGTTTTTTGAGCGATAAGGGAATAAAGGGTTATGGGGAGCGGGTAGGGAAATGGAGCTGAGTCCATGATCAGATCAGCCATGATCTTATTAAATGGCGGAGCAGTCTCAAGGGGCCAAATGGCCTACTCTTGCTCCTATTTCTTATGTTCTTATGTTCTAAGAGAGATTGATAGAATTTTCTGCGCGCATGAATGGAATCTCGAAAGGCGTTGCATCCCAGGTGCCAGGGCTCAGGTCTTGACCAGGCAGATGGATAAGATCCTGTTATGAGAAGTTATGAAGGAAGGTTGGGCCTACATTCATTGGAGTTTAGAAGAATGGAAGGTGATCTTATTGAAACATATAAGATTCTGAGAGGGCTTGACAGAGTAGATGCATAGAGGATGTTTCCCCTCGTGGAGCAACCTAGAACTAGGGGGAATAGTTTCAGAATAAGGGGACGCCCATTTAAAACAGAAATGAGGAGGAATTTATTCTCTCAGATTGTCATGAATCTGTCGAATTATCTACCCCAGAGAGCTACGGAGGCTGGGTCATTGAATATATTTAAGGTGGAGATAGACAGTTTTTTGAACTACAGGGAAGTCAAGAGTTATGGGGAACAGGCAGGAATGTGGAGTTGAGGCCAAGATCAGATCAGCCATGATCTTATTGAATGACAAAGCAAGCTCGAGGGGCAAAAGGCCGACTCCTGCTCCTATATTGAGAACAAACCAACTAGTATGGACCAATTATTAGGAAGGAGTCATGTGAATACAGCAAAATAGATAAAGAGCATTAGAAGTGCAACAAAATAGCTAGAAATGATGGTAAATCAGGAGCTAATCGAAAATTGTAGGAGTTACTGAAACCTGAATAAAGGAAGGGAGTGAGTGAGGAAGCAAACTGCAGGGCTATGTATGCTCAGGAAAGACTGAATGAAAAGGTATAGGGTGTCAATCTTTAAATGGAGCTGCGAGGAAAGAACTAGCAACTGGTATTGGGAAAGACTTTCTGGATGGATCAGGAAGATAGACAGGGGAAAATATTAATGGTAGGAACATATTATACACCACCACAAAATAAAATGGAAGTGAGTGTACTGCTGTGGGAGCTCAGGGAGATTTGTGCTGAGGTCACAGTTGTAATTACAGGAGATTTTAAACTTCCTGACATCGGCTAGGACCTGTGCTGGGGGAATTAGTATGCATGAAGGAATTTATTGAAGTATTTCAAAAATCTTTTCTTAAACAGCGAGTGAAGGAGCCCACAAGGGGGAAGGCGATATTGAATTTCCTCCGAAGTAATGAAGGTGCACTAATGAGTCAGGTTGAAGTCCGGAACTATGTGTGGTTTAGTGATGACAAAGTGCTTAATTTTAATATTAAATTGAGGACAGAGCAGATAATAAAACATATTAAGAAACTGGACTACAGGAGAACAGTGTTTGAAATGATGAAATGCTGGATGAAAGGAAGCAAATAGGAAGAAAACTTTCCATCCATTAATTTTATTACAGTTAGTGCACCTGTGATTTTCTAATACACCACTTGCTGGCCCCAAATTTCCACATGATTTGCTCCTGATTTTTAGGAGCAACTGGTGTAGAACGGAGTATCTTAAAAATCGGAATTCTCGGCATTTAGTTTGCTCCAGTTCTAGTCAGTTAGAACAGTTTCACTTTGGAACAGAATTTTTTTTTCAAAAGGGTGCGTGTCCGGCCACTTACGCCTGTTTTCAAAGTTTCGTCAGTGAAAACTTACTCCAAACTAACTTAGAATGGAGTAAGTGAAGATTTTTGTATGCTCGAAAAAACCTTGTCTACACTTTAGAAAATCAGGCGTAGGTTACAAATCAGGCGTAGGGAATGCGGGGGGGGGGGTTTTAAAGGGAAGTTTACAAACATTAAACACTTCAGTTTTACAAATAAAGAGCCATCATCAATAATAAATGATAAAAACATCAATAAATCAATCAATAAATCAATCAAAAAAAATTAATAAGAAATAATTTTTTTTTTTTAAATCAATAAATAAAACATTTTCTACTTACCAACTGCAGCACCGGGAGCCCTCCAACAGCGTGCTAGGATGCCCCCCCCCCCCCCCCCCCCAGTGTGTCTCTGTCAGTGTCTCTATCTCTCTGTCTGTCTGTGTGTGTCTCTCATTCTGTCTGTCAGTGTCTGTGTTTCTGACAGCGAGGGGAGGGGGAGGAGTGGGGTAGTGGGAGAGAGGGGGGGAGCAGAGGGAGGGAAGGGGGAGGGATGGGGGAGAAGGGGGATGGATGGGGGAGAAGGGGGTGGGGGGAGAAGGGGGAGAAAGGAGATGGGGGAAAGGAGATGGGGGGGAAGGAGGTGGGGGGAAGGAGATGGGGGGGAAAGGAGATGGGGGGTAAAGGGGATGGTGGGGAAGGAGATGGGGGGGAAGGAGATGGGGGGAAGGAGATTGAGGGGGAAGGAGATTGGGGGGGGGGAAAGGAGAAGGGGGAGGGAGGCTGAACGGGCCGGGCCCTAGACTTCGGGCAGGGCCCGTCCCCAGCACCAGATTTACAGGTAGGTGGCGTTGGGTCGGGTCGGGGGGAGCGCGGGTCGGGAGGATGGTGGGAGGGAGGTTGATTCGGTTCGGGTCGGGGGAGGGAGGGAGAGGGAGGTCAGGTCGGGGGGAGGGAGGTCAGGTCGGATCCATTCCGGGGGCGGGGGGGGGTGAGCGGGAGTCGGGTCGGGGTTGGTGTCGGGTCCGGTCCGGAGGCGGGAAGCAGGAGTCGAGTCGGGTCGGGAGGAAGCAGGAGCTGGCCGTGGGAGGAGCCTTATTCACGCAGCCCCAGTGAGGCCATTTGGCCAGGGCTAGGGAATGCGCTGTTCTAGGCGCGGCTCGCAAATTGGGCCCGCTATGTGCAAGACACTGCTAGTGGCGTGTGGTGTAAAATAATTTCAACCATTAATTAGATAGATTCTTCCATCATTATAGTTGGTAGACAGCTATATAGGTCGATAAAAATTTAGCACGTAAGAATGCTACTGTAGTTAACCAAATGGGAAAACAGAATAGTATACAGGGCTGATTTTACAAATGCACTTTACTGGTTGAAATTTTATTGAAAATTCGCAAGTAGACTACACTCATTAAAAAAAGTCCACACAATTATGGTTTCTAGGAACTGGGGACCGGATAATATGGTCTCAAGTGAACTTGATTGACTGCCTCTGATCTGTGTTTTGCAATCTATTATACTCTTATTCATTATCATTCATTACATTTCCAGTGAACAATAACTGTGCTATTAGGAGCAGTCCGGGCTCTGGTTACTGCATAGTAACAAAGTGGCCTCTATCACAACCACATAAACAAACTGAAAACAGCTTTCAATGTTACAGAAAATAACAGAAAAACATAGAAACATAGCAAATAGGTGCAGGAGTAGGCCAATCGGCTCTTCGATCCTGCACCACCATTCAATAAGATCATGGCTGATCATTCCCTCAGTACTCCTTTCCTGCTTTCTCTCCATACCCCTTGATCCCTTTAGCCGTAAGGGCCATATCTAACTCCCTCTTGAATATATCCAATGAACTGGCATCAACAACTCTCTGCGGTAGGGAATTCCACTGGTTAACAACTCTCTGAGTGAAAAAGTTTCTCCTCATCTCAGTCCTAAATGGCCTACTCCTTATCCTAAGACTGTGTCCCCTGGTTCTGGACTTCGCCAAAATCGGGAACATTCTTCCTGTATCTAATCTGTCCAGTCCCGTCAGAATCTTATATGTTTCTATGAGATCCCCTCTCATCCTTCTAAACTCCAGTATATAAAGGCCCAGTTGATCCAGTCTCTCCTCATATGTCAGTCCAGCCATCCCGGGAATCAGTCTGGTAAACCTTCGCTGCACTCCCTCAATAGCAAGAATGTCCTTCCTCAGATTAGGAGACCAAAACTGAACACAATATTCCAGGTGCGGCCTCACCAAGGCCCTGTAAGACCTCCCTGCTCCTATACTCAAATCCCCTAGCTATGAAGGCCAACATACCATTTGCCTTCTTCACCGCCTTCTGTACCTGCATGCCAACTTTCAATGACCTGATGAACCATGACACCCAGATCTCGTTGCACCTCCCCTTTTCCTAATCTGCCGCCATTCAGATAATATTCTGCCTTCGTGTTTTTGCCACCAAAGTGGATAACCTCACATTTATCCACATTATACTGCATCTGCCATGCGTTTGCCCACTCACCTAACCTGTCCAAGTCACCCTGCAGCCTCTTAGCATCCTCCTCACAGCTCACACCACCACCCAGCTTAGTGTCATCTGCAAACTTGGAGATATTACACTCAATTCCTTCATCGAAATCGTTAATGTATATTGTAAATAGCTAGGGTCCCAGCACTGAGCCCTACGTCAGCCCACTAGTCACTGCGTGCCATTCTGAAAATGATTATCTCGACTCTCTGCTTCCTGTCTGCCAACCAGTTCTCTATCCACGTCAGTACATTACCCCCAATACCATGTGCTTTGATCTTGCACACCAATCTCTTGTGTGGGACCTTGTCAAAAGCCTTTTGAAAGTCCAAATACACCACATCCACTGGTTCTCCCTTGTTACATCTTCAAAAAGTTCCTGAAGATTTGTCATGCATGATTTCCATTTCATAAATCCATGCTGACTTGGATCGATCCTGTCACTGCTTTCCAAATGCGCTGCTATTTCATCCTTAATAATTGATTCCAACATTTTCCCCACTACTGATGATGTCAGATTTACCGTTTTCTCTCTCTCTCCTTTTTTAAAAAGTGGTGTTACATTAGCTACCCTCCAGTCCATAGGTACTGATCCAGAGTCGATAGACTGCTGGAAAATGATCACCAATGCATCCACTATTTCTAGGGCCACTTCCTTAAGTACTCTGGGATGCAGACTATTAGGCCCCGGGGATTTATCGGCCTTCAATCCCATCAGTTTCCCTAACACACTTTCCCGCCTAATAAGGATGTCCTTCAGTTCCTCCTTCTCACTAGACCCTCGGTTCCCTAGTACTTCTGGAAGGTTATTTGTGTCTTCCTTCGTGAAGACAGAACCAAAGTATTTGTTCAACTGGTCTGCCATTTCTTTGTTCCCCATTATAAATTCACTTGAATCTGACTGCAAAGGACCTAGGTTTGTCTTCACTAATCTTTTTCTCGTCACATATCTATAGAAGCTTTTGCAGTCAGTTTTTATGTTCCGGGTAAGCTTCCTCTCATACTCTATTTCCCCCCTCCTAATTAAGTCCTTTGTCCTTCTCTGCTGAATTCTAAGTTTCTCCCAATCCTCAGGTTTGCTGCTTTTTCTAACCAGAATTCTTCCTTGGGTTTAACACTATCCTTAATTTCCCTTGTTAGCCACGGTTGAGCCACCTTCCCCGTTTTATTTTTACTCCAGACAGGGATGTATAATTGTTGAAGTTCATCCATGTGATCTTTAAATGTTTGCCATTGAGTACTACTGTCACCCACAAACAGACCAACAGTCCACATCACACATCAGTAGCACACAGAAGTAAAATCCTTAAACATAGGAATCTCAGTGTAATTTTTGCTAATAAATTCAAAATCTGGGCAACTTTACAAGTGCAGTGACAGGAAGGATCAAATAAAGCCAATTAGTGCATTCACTCCAAGAAATCTCCTCATTATCCCCAAAATGGCTGGAACGAGCCTTGAAATGAATAAACCTTTGAATAAGGCTATAGCCAGACATACCCTAGAAAGTTCCTTTTGGAAAATAAAGAAAAGATTTCAAAACTGCATTTATCAGTTTTTATTAAATATGACCTGTTTTAAAAAAAAACTAAACAAACAGCTGTAACTACAATTCTCAGAAGATATCAGCTCACCTTAAAACTTTGCCACTCAAGTTTGTGTGCACCCAATCATCACAGAAATAAAATCATACAGCCCATCGTGCCTGTGCCAGCTTTCAAATAACTATCCAATTGTCTCATTCCCTCACTCTTTCCCCATAGTCCTCCAGATTTTTCTTTTTTAAGTTGATCCAATTCCCTTTTGAAAGTTATTATTAAATCTGCTTTCATCATCCTTTTAGGCAGTGCATTCGAGATCATAACAACTCACTGAATAAAATAACATTCTCACCTCCACCTGGCTTTTTTGCCAATTATTTTAAACCTGTGTCCTCTAGTTACTAATCACTTAGTCCCCAATCAATCTGACAACGTCCAGTTCTGCTCGCCACTGAGATGATTTTTTTCTATCCATTGGTCATTGACCTTGAAACAATCTGATTGGTTCTATAGCCTCTAGTCTTGCCTTCTAAATGGTTGATGCTGACAGCTTTCAATCTTAGTGAAAACAGTATTTTTTTCTTGTGAGATGATAAAGGTGCAATATAAATGCAACTTAAGCAGAGGCAATAATAACTGGACATCAGCAGTCGTGGGAGAAGGATGCTCACCAAAGACTTTATCAAAGAGATATGTTCTGAGGAGAGAGAATGATATAAAGATTGATGGGTTCAGGAAGAGAGTTCCAAAGTGTGGGCCTAGGATGGTTAAAGCTCTGCATATTGCTCAAGGTGAGGCAGAGGGTGAGGGATGCAAAAGAGATTAAAAAGAGTTTAAAGTCAGAAAACTTGTATTTGAATGAAGGAGGTTGCAGTGATAGGGAGGGGCCAGGGCATTGAGGGACTTGTAAATGAGGACAAGGACGTGAAACTGATGTGATAGAGGGTAGATAGCCAATGAAAGTTGGCAAGGCAGGATGACCAAGGAGTGGGACAGGATGCGAGTGATGCAGTTTTGGACAAGTTGCAATTTGTGAAGGACAGAACTAGGGAGAGCATTGGAGTAATTTAGTCTGAATGTGACTAAGATGTGAATAAGCATTTCAGTGATTAGGTGTGAGGTCAGAGCTGACACATGCAATGCTGCAGAGGTGAAAATAAGCAGTCTTTGTGGTGGCTAAGATTTGGGATTTTTAACTCAGCTCAGGGTCAAATATGCATTGGAACACTGGCTGGCATCTTAAAATGGTGATTGGCATGTGTGTAAAGATTCTCACTTTTCCCTCAACTCATTGTTGCAGCCTCTAATGTCCTGATGATTTTTTTCGCCTTCCTAGCTCAGGGACCCCTCAAGCTGTGGTACATGCTGTAAAATAGAACTGGAACTGAAAAGAACATTAGGCAAACATCTTAGGCAATTAAATAGCATCATCTCTGTTTTTATGTGGGCAAGATACTGCATGGTTAAGCAAATTGCTTAAGGTAGATTATTAATTGGATATTTTATTTACATGTATTATTTTCTGTGTTACCTGTGTCACTGGAGCTTTTTGTCATACGGTCTGCCAAATAAATACACAGCAGCATGAGATCCATGAGAGCCCTGTGTAGCCACTTGAACTCCAGCAAATATTAGGTCCCTCCCCTTTTTCACTCCAATGATCAGAGGCATTTGCAAGACAGCATGACACCATTTTCTGACTTTACCACTGAAGAAATCAGAGTGTACAAATAAAGGGAATGAAACATATGTCCTATATATGGATTTTCAATTAGGTTTTTGATAACATGCGACATAAGAAAATAAGAAATAGGAGCAGGAGTAGGTTATTTAGTCCTTCAAGCCTGCTCCGCCATTCAATAAGATCATGGCTGAACTTCTATCTCAACTCCACTTTCCCACTCTAAACCCAAATCCCTTGATTCCCCTAGTATCCAAAAATCTGTTGATCCCTGTCTTGAATATAGTCAATGACTGAGTATCCACAGCCCTCTGGGTAGATAATTTCAAAGATTCACAACCCTTTGAGTGAAGAAATGTCTCCTCATCTCAGTCCTAAATGGCTGACCCTTTATTCTGAGACTGTGACTCCTAGTTCTAGAATCCCCAGCCAGGGGAAACATCCTCTCAGCCTTGTAAGATGTTTATGTTTCATTGAGATCACCTCTCATTCGTCTAAATTCTAGGGGATATAGGCCTAATCTACTCAATCTCTCCTCGTAGGACAATCCCCTCATCCCAGGAATCAGTCTGGTGAATCTTTGTTGCACGTCCTTTAAGGAAAGTATATCCTTTCTTATGTAAGAAGACCAAAGCTGTACAGAGTCTTTCAGGTGTGGTCTCATCAAAGCCCTATATAATTGCAGTAAAACTTCTTTATTCTTATATTCCAATCCCTTTGTAATAAATGTTAAGATGCCATTTGCTTTGCTAATTGCTTGCTGTACCTGCATGCTAACTTTATGTGATTTGTGTACAAGGACACTCAGGTCCCTCTGAACACCAACATTTCCCAATCTCTCACCATTTAAAACATACTCTGCTTTTCTATTTTTCTTACCAAAGTGAATAACTTTACATTTCTCCACATTATATTCCACCTGCCACGTTCTTTCCCAATCACTTAACCTGTCTCGACCCCTTTGGATCATCATAGCTGACTTTTCCACCCAGTTTTGTATCGTAAGTAAACTTAAATGCATTACATTCGGTCCCCTCATCTAAGTAATTGATATAGATTGTAAATAGCTGAGGCCCAAGCACTGATCTTTGTGGTACTCCATTAGTTACAGCCCGCCAAACTGAAAATGAAGTGTTAAGTCCTACACTATGTTTTCTCTCCATTAACCAATCCTCGCAAATATATTACCCCTAATCCCATAAGCCCTCATTTTGTGTAATAATCTCTTGTGTGGCACCTTTTTAAATGCTTTTTGCGAATCCAAAAACACTACATCCACTCGTTCCCCCTTATCTACCCTATTAGTTACAACCTCAAAACAAATCTATTAGATTTGTCAAACATATTTGTCCTTTCATAAATCCGTGTTGAATCTGCCCAATCATATTGTGATTTTCTAAGTGTCCTGTTGCCACGTCCCTAATAATAGATTCCAGCACTTTCCCTACTACTAATGTCAGGCTAACTGGCCTGTAGTTCCCTGTTTTCTCTCTCCCTCCCTTCTTATATAGCAGGGCTATGTTTAATACCTTCCAATCTGCGGGGACCATTCTAAAATCTAGGGAATTTTGGAAGATCAAAACCAATGCATCTACTATCTCTGTAGCCACCTGTTTTAAAACCCTAGGATGGAGGCCATCAGGTCCAGGGGATTTGTTGGCTTTTAGTCCCTTTAATTTCTCCAATGCTATTTCTTTACTAATACTTATTTCTTTAAGTTCCTCATTCTCACTAGACCCTTGTTTCCCGACTATTTCTGGAATGTTTTTGTGCCTTCTATAGAAAAGACAGATAAAAAGTATTTGTTTAATGTCTCTGCCATTTCCTTATTCCCCATTATAATTTCTCCTGTCTCCCTCGAAGGGACCCATGTTTACTTTTGCTAATCTCTTCCTTTTTACATACCTATAGAAGCTTTTACAATTTGTTTTTATGTTTCTTGCTAGTTTACTCTCATATTCTGTTTTCTCTCTCTTTATCAATTTCTTGGTCATCTTTTGCTATAATCTAAAATCCTCCAAATCCTCAGGCTTACTATTCTTTTTGGCAACATTATAAGCCTCTTTCTTTAATCAAATACCATCTTTAACTTCTCTGGTTAGCCACGGTTGGACCACTTTTCCTATGGGGCTTTTGTTCCTGAAGAGAATGTATATTCATTGTGACTTATGAATTATTTCTTTAAATGTTTGCCTCTGCTTATCTACAATCATATCTTTTAATCTAGCTTCCCAATTTGCCTTAGCCAACTTGTCCCTCATATCTACGTAGTTTACTTTGTTCAGATTTAAGGCCCTAGTTTTGTATTAAACTAAATCACTCTCAAACTCAATATAAAATTCTGTCATATTATGATCACCCTTCCCCTGAGGCTCCTTTACTACAAGGCTATTCATTAACCCTGTCTCATTGCACAATACTAGATCTACAATAGTGTGTTCCCAAGTTGGTTGCTCAACATACTAATCTAGAAAACTATCTTGAATGCATTCCATTGCAAATTTGGTTTGCCCAGTCTAAATGAAAATTAACGTTCCCCTATGATTAGTGTATTACACTTTTAAATGCACCTCTAATTTCCTGATTTATACTCTGCCCAATACTACAACTACTGTTAGGGAACCTATAAACTACTCCTACCAGTGTTTTCTGTCCCTTGTTATTTCTTAGTCTGTCCAAACTGATTCTTCATCTTGATTTTCTGAGCTAATAAGCTTGCTCTCCACTGTTTTTATCCCATCCTTTTATTATCAGGGCTACTGCTGCCCCCCCCCCCCACCCTGACACACACTTTTTTCATTTTGCCTACCTATTCTAAAAGTCAAATTTCCTGGATATTTAGTTCCCAACCTTGGTCACCACATCTCCGTAATGGCTATTAGAACAAACCCATTTATTTCTGTGCTATTAATTCATCTATTTTGTTGTGAATGCAAATGCACGTAAAAGACTTGCGACAAAAATGTAGGTACATCGTACTAAATGGAATGCATCCATATGGATAGGGGGATGGCTAGGGCACAAAAAATAGGGGTAAATGTATTTTTTGATAGAACAGGAGTGGTGTGCTCATGAAATTGTGTTGGAACCTCAATAGTTTTCTATTTATATAAATGATTTAGACATAGGCACAAAAGAAATTATATGGAAGTTTGGTGATGATGATGCCAAAAAGTGCAGAAGATTGCAGTGGCTCAGCCCATCCAAGTTAATAGATATAGGCAGGGCTATAGAGGGGAGGGGGATCTGGATTCGATTGAGGGGGAGAGGGGGAGTCTGAGGCAAGGGATGCCCAAGGCTTCCTTCTGAGGCCTGGAGGAGCACACCTCCTCCTTTTGTCCACAAGGTAATCTAAAATAAAATAAAATGCCTTGCTTGGCCTCTTCTGGCTCACGATTCAGCTCCCAGCTATTTTGGCCTGACGTGGAAGACGTCACTGCTTCTCCGCTCAGATCAAGTCCCAAAGACATCATATTTGGAGTAGGAGCCTGCTGCCTTCCTGCAGGTGTCCTTCTTGCCTGCTTAAAAGCACAGCTTTGCATTAAGACATGGCAGGAAGCAGAGGAGGGGCCAGTTGTTGCCTTCATTTTAACTGCTCCTCCACCCAGTTTCTGCCAGGCCAGGGGAGTTAAAATTGGGGCCATAAATCAGTGGTCTGGTTATAGAATCTGGGTCGCAGGACATTAGCTGACACTTGCTATTTTTTTTACCCCTTCTGCCTTGTTCAAATATATTCTCCTGTCCTGCGATTTTATTGAACTGAGGAAGCCTCCCCCGATCCTGGATATTTTTCCGGGGTCAGCAACGGAGGCTCACAGCAGGCATACCTCGGTGCCTACATTACAATTGCAGACCCACATATTTTCGGCCTCAACATCTTATGTAAATACAAATTTATCATTACCTTGGGAGACCATGTCAGGACCTCAACTTGCCCAAAGAAAAGGCACGAGTACATTCTAAACTACAGCAAGTCTCACAAAAATGTCAAACTGTAACCCTTTCTTTCTCTTCCCTAGAGGCATGCCTAGATTGCCTTGCCCTTAGTTGGGGTCTGATAGCAGGAAAGCCCAATGATATCCCCATCTGACATCCCCACACATACATGCACTTCCAGGCAGGGGTCACTGGATAGCAATCAGGAAAAAAATTCCTCGTTGATTGTATCCTCTTCCCTATTAAAGGGACATTATTAAAGGAAATGGGTGACCTTTCCCACTTTACACTGCCAGCAGGATCCCGATCACCAGCACAGCTAGCAGAAATTTGGGTGTGTGTTGCATCTGATTTTCTGACCATCATGTGGAGCGCATACATTACAATAATTTCTTATAGGTGCTCCTGGTTAGCAAAGCTCCCCACTGGAATTGCGGTCAGAAATTTCCACGAATACGTTATCCAACTAAACAACAAGGTCTATTTCGTTTTGCCTGGCGAGTGCAATGAATGTTTCAGTAAGTTGTCATTGTTTGTGGGAACAGCTATGATATTCAAATTAACTGTGCATTTATAATGAGCAAAACTGGATTATCAGCTATAAGGGGTAAATTTTATGAGATCGTGTACCTGGCGCACAGCCTTGTTTGATGGACGACAGATCAAACAATCAGCAACAGAGGTAGTGAACCCATTCACAACTCTCCTGATTTTCTTGTTACTAATAACTGGAAAAATAGGATGGTCTGACCACATGCACAACTGCTTAATCCAACCTCCCAATGATCCTCTCCAAAAGTGCCATCTCCTAAAATGTGCTAAATAGGCTACAAGACAAAACCGTGTACAATCCTACCTGGCACATCAATAGGGGTCCTTACCTTTATGGGATCTTTTAAAATGTGGACCCTACAGTAGGTTTCTGTTACTGCATATTGAAGAAAATTCTGAATTGTGTGTGGTACTTGGGGTTTTAGACACTACTTACTGTGACAGCACAGTGTTGTGGTGTGTTGAAGCTTCAAAACGTGTCTTAGAATAGCAAGGCATGGGTAAGTTCCTTTGATTTCCCACTTGGTAAGCTCAAAGTCTCACATGTGCAGGCACTGCTCCCAGAGGGAAGGATGGGAAATTGGAGAGAAGATCACCTCAGACACTTCTCAGTTTGCTGCTTGTAGGGTGCCATTGTCCTCGGCCAGGTTACCTGCCTGTCCTTTTAGTTTGAAAATTACATAGCACAAGGGACTAAAAAAGAGAAAGAGGCAAAAATATAAAATAGCATACAAATAAATAAACTGATTTGTATTTCTCTATCTGAGCTGTACCAATGATAGTTCCTTTCTGCAAACTCCTTTAATGTATCATATACCTTCATAAAACAGGAACTGATGCAATAAAATATCCTGGACACAAACTCAAAATATAAATGGCAAATTATCACTCCTCAATTGTTAAAAAATCGAGGTGAACTACCTATGATTTTTGACATTGGCAGCTTTGTCACTAAGAAAAATCACCACAATGCTATGGAGTTGCTGTTCATTTGCAAATGCACCTAGACAGTGGTATCTCTGCATATATATTAACACAGCACCTCAGACAAACCAATGGAATCAGCAACCCTTAGCTCATTCCCCCTATGTGCCTGGACACTGCTACCTCTCTTCCAATACATATAAATGTCCGCTTTAGACTGCCAGCTAATATTCAGTTTCCAATGGAAGTATAGATCCTAACTAAGGTGAAAGTACAATAACTAACAGGCCAAATCCATTGTTAAGTGAGAATCTTTTAAATGAATATAGTCTTCCTTGGTTATTTTATTTTAGAAAGTGAATGGGTTAAAGTCACTTTTGTTCACAGCAGTTTCATCAGTAAATACAAGGACACTTTTGGCCTTCAAATATGTGGGGAGCAAAGGAGTACCACACAGCTATTTCTGTGTGGGGTTCTACTGATATAAAATAAATAATTATCCAATCAAAGAACACCTTTTAATTTGTGCATCTAGCCCAACTGCTTTACTGTGAATGTCGATGGATAGTTTGTGTCATTGAACAGTGTAAACCGATGTGTACAGTGTGGCCAGGCAGGTGCTGCCCAGTAGTCCTGGAGCATGCTCAGTGCAGACTTACAGCCTTGTAATAATTAAAGACCTGTTGGCTCAAGTCACATTGGAATGTAGAAAGGAAGAAATTGTGTTCCCTGTATACCGCATGCCACACGAATTCATATTCTGACTGAGTAACAGTAATTACTTCTTTTTCTTCAAGTTTCCAATCAACTGACCAGCTTTGGCAGTACAGTTGTCTGAGTCATGTTGCGATTGGGATCATTATTTTGATTGGATCTCAGCTTGTTGGCAATGCTGGCAGAAGTAGGAGGTAGTTTAGCCACTGCGTCCAAGAGAGCAGTCGGGCTTGTTGACATGCGTTTTACAAATGTTGTTTTGTCATTCATTGGAGGCTTTGGCAGACGTCTTCGCAGCCAAGGGTGCCTTAAGGCCTGTGCTGGTGTCATGCGTAAGGCAGGATCCCACTCCAGGCAGTGTTTCAGGAAGTCAATGAAGGATTGGTCGTCGCAGCCCTTTAGAGCGCTGGTCCAGTCCCGTTGACCAGGGGGACCTCGATTTTTTCCTCTCCGAGATCGTCCACCATTTAAATGCACAGTCCCATCAGGAAGTGTTACAACCGAAGAATATCTAGGGTAACCCTTAGAACTGATGAACATTTTGGCCCTTTTGGAAAATTCCAGCAGTAGTTTAGATGGCATTCCTAACAATTCCATCATGCAAGCTAGCTGATCTCCCTCATCTTCCCCTGGTAGCAGTGGATGTCCAGTCAGCAGTTCAGCAAGAATGCATCCCAAACTCCACATATCAATAGACATCCCATACCGTGCTCCGAGAATCACCTCAGGAGCTCGGTAAAAACGTGATTGAATGTATGTGTAAATTCTTTGATGGTCATAGCAGCTGGACCCAAAGTCAATCACTTTAACTCCACTACGGCCCTGTTGCTTCAACAGGATGTTCTCAGGCTTCAAGTCACAATGGATGATATGGCTCTTATGCAAAGCATCAAGGCACTGCAGGATGGAGTGTGCAAATTTACGGACCAAGGGCAGACTGAATCCTTGGAACTTATTCTTTTTGATGAGTTCATAGAGGTTCATGCTGAATAGTTCAAAGGTCATACAGATGTGGTTATGGAAGGAAAAACTCTCATAGATATGGATGACATTCATGATGTTGTCCTTATCTTGCTTCCTCAGATGCTCCAGCCCATGACCTTTCCATCTCCCATGACATGAGCTCAATGGTCTTTTCCTCGTCGGGCATGAGGTGTTTAAGGTTGGGGATATCCCATCCGGCGGCCTGCCTTTCGCAGGCATTGTGCGCCATTTTCTGCTGCAACGAGACTAAAAGTCAATTAGTGGAAGGCTGGCAGTTGAGGAGTGTGTGCCAAGTGATATGAGAGAACTGGAGTAAGAGATGTGGTGGTATCAGCCTGTTAAGGTGGAGAAAGGGAGTTAGGACTGTTCATGCAAATACTTGCTTTTAGGAAAGATGGGTAATTATGATGTGAGATCCCGAGTTAGTTCACCCCTACCCCGCCAAACAGAATGCATTATGAGAGTTAGTTGTACAGCTGTTACTTTTGTTTTTGAAGACTAAGGTCCTCCACCAGCCTGTCCTCGCCGCACAGCACTGCCCCCAGTCATCAAGATCCATGGCGCGGCCCTGGACAATGTGAACCATTTCCCATATCTCGGGTGCCCCTTATCAACAAGAGCAGACATTGATGACGAGATTCAACACAGCCTCCAGTACGCCAGTGCAGCCTTCGGTCGCCTAAGGAAAAGAGTGTTCGAAGACCAGGCCCTCAAATCTACCACCAAACTCATGGTCTACAGGACTGTAGTAATACCCACCCTCCTGTATGGCTCAGAGACATGGACAATGTAGACACCTCAAATCGCTGGAGAAATACCACCAACGATGTCTCCGCAAGATCCTACAAATCCCCTGGGAGGACAGATGCACCAACATTAGCATCCTCAACCAGGCCAACATCCCCAGCATTGAAGCACTGACTACACTTGATCAGCTCTGCTGGGCAGGCCACATTGTCCGCATGTCAGACACGAGACTCCCAAAGCAAGCGCTCTACTCGGAACTCCTTCACGACAAACAAGCCAAAGGTGGGCAGAGGAAACTTTACAAGGACACCCTCAAAGCCTCCCTGATAAAGTGCAACATTCTCATCAACACCTGGGAGTCCCTGGCCAAAGACCCCCCCTAAGTGGAGGAAGTGCATCCGGGAGGGCGCTGAGCACCTTGAGTCTCATTGCCGAGACCATGCAGAAATCAAGCGCAGGCAGTGGAAAGAGCATGCGGCAAATCTGTCCCACCAACCCTTTCCCTCAACGACTATCTGTCCCACCTGTGACTCCGTGCTAGTGCTACCTCCCTCCACATAGCATGAGTGATACTTCTGGCAGGTTTCCTGCCACAGACACCCACAGCTGATAACCCCTAATCTCAATTTCATCAAGGAGAGCTTGCAGGTCAGACTTTGAAACTGTGGCATTTTCTGTGCTAATTGTTTTGTTTGACTGCAGGTGCCAGCTGCTCCTGCGGTACACATTTTTGCAAAATGGCACAAAACATTCATGAGGCATGCGGTCAAGCTAGCTGACTGTCAGGTAAGCGAGTCAAGCACCGTCCCTTACTTAACTGCTGCTCCCCCATCCAATTGCTGCAATCTACAGGCAGAATGGCAGCACTCTAATTCTCATATATCCCAGCAGATTACACCCATTTTACACAAGCTTTACACCAAGCACTATTCCAATAAGCAAATGTTCTAACCCAGGAAACTCATAAAAATCTCCCAAAATCACCAGTGGACACTTATTTTTCCAGCAGTGTAAAGGCCTTGCCAATCACCACGTGGATATACCTACCACTTAAGTTACAAAATTAACAACTTGCTTTCACATGTAAAGAGTTTTCTTAAGTTAGGACCAGTGTCAACTTTTGCTAGTTTTCTAGATTGGTATATATAGACTAGGTTAAGGCATTTTCTTGTGGCAGGGAAAAGTGAGGTTTACTCTGCATCAATTAAAAACATACCTGATTAGGGAGTGCTTGATGCTAACATTTGATGGTAAAAATGGAAAAGCATGCCCTGCACTCACATCCATTACCTTGAAAATGTTCTCAACTTTATTTTTTTCCAGCATTGGAGACTGTATAAGCAAACAGCATGTGTCTGCTGCTTCATAGGACTAGTTTGTGATGGTACTCTCAACCTGATACAGGTATCAATACTTGAGTATGAGAGTACAACAGACAGTAGGAACAGCATATTTCAATTAGGGTAAAATGATCTGCTAATGTGTATAATCATCCTACCCACCCTGGAAATTTATGTGAAAGGCCCATAACGAGTTATCTAATGTAGACGTGTGTCCCTCTTGATTCTCATCCTCCAGGGTCATTAAGTCCTTCAACAAATAAGATTTGGTTACTGTCTGATACCTGCTCCTGCCCCACGGTATTATCCACCTCACATCATACTTTAGATGAATAGCATGTTGAAAACCACTGTGTCACATTACTAACTCATTACACCGTGCTTGATCTGACAAGTGTCTAACCTGCTGGCAGATGTAATGGTGAGTCTTCCAATTATACCTGTCAGATCCATGCTGTGCAACATGGCTTCTAATCTCTGTCCTGGGTAAGCAATAGATGGTGTTTTTTTCACCTTATTCAGGCTGGTTAATGTGCTCCAAAATTTCTTATGAAGATTTCCAAGCAGTTTGTTCATGTAGCTCCACGGAGCTTTGATTTACTATAATCTGATAAACCACGTGCTTATCTATATAGTCTTGTTTTTTGAAAAAAAATTGTTTACTTTTATGATTTTCAAAGTGACAAATATCTCTTGCTGAGCAAAAGAACCGTTTAGCTTTTTATCAGGTCTGGTAAAGCACTGGCTGGGTACAAGACAAAGCTTCCTCTATACTACACCCACAAAATGCCATCATCTCAAAGCCACAGATAAGCACTGCTAATGCAGCAGTGCGATTTCACTATGATGTACACCAGCCATACGTGTGGCATCCCTGAGAAAAGCTGCTCAATTATAGACAGTTTCGTGGTGTGAATTTTTATCCACTGGGAACTAGGTTAAGGCTAGCCAGCAGAGAGAAGGGACATACATCCCATTTCTCTGATTTGGATCTGATTCCAGTTTCCTTCAGTCAAGGATGCAAATAAAAATTATGATAAATGTAAGACACCTTAAGGGAATGTTTATATTTTTACTGCAATTAAAGAGGTTGTGAAATCACTATTTATATTCTCAGCATTATTAGGGGTTAATTCTCTCGCGGTCTCCCTCTCTCCTCCACCGTAAATCCCATTTACACGTGTAAATCCTATTCGCAAACGTAAATGGGGTCTCCGCCAAATTTCCACCAAAGCTATGACAGCGGAGAAGAAGATGCCCTGAAGAAATTCACCGCTAATGTTTCTTTTACTTGGTGCCAGGAAACTGATGGTGGCAATCATTTTCTTGTCTTCATTACTCAGCACTAAACTTCTTTTGGATGCTAAATTGCCGCATGATCTCCCTTGCTTCCTGCCCCGAAGAACACTCACTCATGTTTACAGACTCAGTTGTCCTATTCTTTGCATGATCATTAATGTTCCTGGTCTGTTTTTGTGCCTGCATTAACATGGTGCTTGTTGACAGCTGAGAAAAGGTCAAAACTAGTTAATGGATTAATTTAGATCTTCCACCCTGTCAGTCTCTGTAACTGATACTGATTAAAGTTGAAACACCTTATGTTGATAAAATGTGTCTTGCATGAGAAAACAGATCAAAAAGTACAGATTTTTTTTAACATAAAAGAATAAATATGTGACTGACCTATAGCATCAATGAAATTATGATGGCAGTGTATCAGATATAGCAAATTATACAGATTTTCTGGTACCCTTCACATTGAAATAAAGGATCACCATTACAATGAAAACCCAATAAAATCACATAGTTAAGATAGGATAACATCACAATACAAAAGCTTAGAAGCTTTGCTTCTCTGTTCCACCTAATATGGTGCAGATTAAATGGAGCTTTTAAAATTATGACCTTCAGTAATTGGGTGATTTTAATCCGTGTGATCAGGGTTTCACCTGTTTTGGGGAAAGGAATAGCAGTATTTCAAAAAACAATACAAAAGCAAAATACTGTTGGAATCTGAAATAAAAACAGAAAATACTGGAAATACTCAGCAGGTCAGGCAGCATTTGTGGAAACAAAGGATGAGTCTTGATAGGGTGCAAACGGAAATAGCAGAATCATCAACACCTGCCGTGGGAAAGAGAAAAAACAGAAAAATAGAAAAAAAGTAGCGACAGAGGTTATGATTTGAAATTGTTGAACTCGATGTTGAGTCCAGAAGGTTATAAAGTGCCTAAACGAAAGATGAGGTGCTGTTCCTTGAGCTTATGTTGAGCTTCATTGGAACAGTGCAAGAGGCTGAGGATGGAGAGATCAGAGAATAGAAACATGGAAAATAGGTGCAGGAGTAGGCCATTCGGCCCTTCGAGCCCGCACCACCATTCAATAAGATCATGACTGATCATTCACCTCAGTACCCCTTTCCTGCTTTCTCTCCATACCCCTCGATCCCTTTAGCCGTAAGGGCCATATCTAACTCCCTCTTGAATATATCCAATGAACTGGCATCAACAACTCTCTGCGGTAGAGAATTCCACAGGTTAACAACTCTCTGAGTGAAGAAGTTTCTCCTCATCTCAGTCCTAACTGGTTTACCCCTTATCCTTAGACTGTGACCCCTGGTTCTGGACTTCCCCAACATTGGGAACATTCTTCCTGCATCTAACCTGTCCAGTCCCGTCAGAATTTTATATGTTTCTATGAGATCCCCTCTCATTCTTCTAAACTCCAGTGAATACAGGCCCAGTCGATCCAGTCTCTCCTCATATGTCAGTCAAGCCACCCCAGAAATCAGTCTGGTGAACCTTCGCTGTACTCCCTCAATAGCAAGAACATCCTTCCTCAGATTAGGAGACCAAAACTGAACACATATTCCAGGTGAGGCCTCACCAAGGCCCTGTACAACTGCAGTAAGACTTCCCTGCTCCTATACTCAAATCCCCTACCTATGAAGGCCAACATGCCAGTTGCCTTCTTCACCGCCTGCTGTACCTGCATGCCGTATCTGCATGCCAACTTTCAATGATTGATGTACCATGACACCCAGGTCTCATTGCACCTCCCCTTTTCCTAAACTGCCGCCATTCAGATAATATTCTACCTTCATGTTTTTGCCCCAAAAGTGGATAACCTCACATTTATCCACATTACACTGCATCTGCCCGCTCACCTAACCTGTCCAAGTCACCCTGCAGCCTCTTAGCAACCTCCTCACAGCTCATACCACCACCCAGCTTAGTGTCATCTGCAAACTTGGAGATATTACACTCAATTCCTTCCTCTAAATCATTGATGTATATTGTAAATAGCTGGAGTCCCAGCACTAAGCCCTGCGGCACCCCACTAGTCACTGTCTGCCATTCTGAAAAGGATCCCGACTCTCTGCTTCCTGTCTGTCAACCAGTTCCCTATCCACGTCAATATATTACCCCCAATACCATGTGCTTTAATTTTGCACACCAATCTCTTGTGTGGGACCTTGTCAAAAGCCTTTTGAAAGTCCAAATATACCACATCCACTGGTTCTCCCTTGTCCACTCTACTAGTTACATCCTCAAAAAATTCTAAAAGATTTGTCAAGCATGATTTCCCTTTCATAAATCTATTCTGACTTGGACCAATCCTGTCACTGCTTTCCAAATGTGCTGCTATTTCATCTTTAATAATTGATTCCAACATTTTCCCCACTACTGATGTCAGGCTAACCGAGCAGAGAATTAAAGTGACAGGCCACTGGAAGGTCGGGGTCATGCTCACGGACTGAATGAAGGTGTTCTGCAAAGTGGTCACCCAATCTGAGATTGGTCTCCCCAATGTAGAGGAGACCACATCGTGAGCAGCGAACACAGTATACTAAATTGAAAGAAGTACAAGTAAATCGTTGTTTCACTTGGAATGATTGTCTTTTGTTTCTTAACTTGTCCCATTACCATCTCCTTTTGCCTTGCACCATCATCCCTTTTGTCTCTTAATCTCTTCTATTATCACCTTCCCTTTTGTTCTTGCCTCCCATCCAGACATTCCCTGCCCCTACACTTGCTCAAAATACTGTTACATCTCTAACTTTTTCCAGTTCTGACGAAAGGTCTTCATCCTGAAACAGTGGGCCCAATTTTGGTCAACCCGTTTTTTTGGCGCACTGACCCTTTATGTGCCAACTTTGTGCGCTGGAAAGGGCGGCAAAAAATGTTCTTAGTATCCTGGCCCTTCTGCCGAGTGTCCCGGGCTCTGGCGCGGCATCCATGGTGGAGTGGGGGCGCGGAACTACAGCCCTGCACTGAAAACACTGCTGGCAGCAGTCCGCATGCACAGTGGAGTCTGCACGCATACTCCTTACCCTCCCAGTGTGTCCTGCAAGCTGTCAGCAGGACCCAATGTTCACCACCCCTAGCCATGGCCGAATGGTCGCCCACGTCTGAATGCAGCCCAGGCTGCCAGAACCCACCCGAGATGTCGTCAAGCCCAGCCATTCCTCTCCCTCCTTCCGATGCCGTCAAGCCCTGTCTTTCCTCTTCCTCCCTCCCGATGCCATGGAGCCCAGCCTTTCCTCTCCCTTCCCCCAACCCCCCCCCCCCCCACCGCAAGCCTCCCGATGCGTCTTTGCCGACCGCCCCTATCCCATACTGAATGGACTCCCGTATAGGCCAGCCCGCTGCTTTCCCAAGCCCAAGATAGCATTTACTTCAAATATTTAATTGTTAATTAATTGTTTACCTGAGTTCTTTATTTTTATTTCGTTATTTTAACTTTTATTTGGAATGTTTGCTGCTTGGTGCTTGGGTGCAGGTCCTTACTTACTTACATGAGCCGATTTCATAACTGCCCACAAAGTTTTTTAGAGCTGGCCACATACGCTGACCTAAGTCGATTTGGTTAAGTGTCAGCTGGCCAAAACAGGCGTAAGTGTCTGGGAACGCCCCCCTTTGAAAAAAGAACTGAACTAAAAAAATCGTACCGAACTAAAAGTTACTCTGGAGCAAGTTTATTGGAGAAAATGGGGTTTTTTAAACTTACGTCAGAAAAATCAATTTACTCCAAAAAAATTGATGCAAGTCATGGCCAAAATTGGGCCCATTAACTCAGTTTCTCTCTCCACAGATGCTGCCTGACTTGCTGAGTATTTCCAGCATTTTCTGTTTTTTTTTTAGAAAACAATGTTTAACTCTGGGGCTTAGGTTTGAATTGATGAAAAATGGGTGCGAAAAACTTATCTGAACAAAATTAATGAACATTATTTATATATTGGAACATTTTTCTATGCTAAAGACACTGCATAGATGCTGGTTATTGTTGCAGTTTGGAGTAACCACAGTACAGTTTTCAGAAGATATGAACTGCTATATCTGAGAACAAACATGAACTATTTGGGCAAGTGTTCACTTTGGCAGTACTGTTTTAGTGAATTGCTTAAAAAGACTGAGTACTCTTCATAGGATAACACAGGCTTACAAATTCTTATAGTCAAATGTTATAATCTCCCTTCATCTCCTGAAGGTATTCATTCTTTGTTGGGGTACGGGCTTGGGCACTGGGCTTCCGTTCATTACCGCTCAGAAAAATTTCTTACATAATGCATGAAATTATATTCTCAAAAGCAGTAATGGCACTCTGTCAGTGCCACATGCTAGTCAGAGTAGGAATCGCAGGATAGCTCAGATGAATACGTGGCTTGAGGAATGGTGCACAATGGAGGGATTCAAATTCCTGAGACATTTGAACCAGATCTGGGGGAGGTGGGACCAGTACAAACCGGACGGTCTGCACCTGGGCAGGACCGGAACCAATGTCCTAGGGGGGGGGGGGGGGGGAGTGTTTGCTAGTGTTGTTGGGGAGAAGTTAAACTAATATGGCAGGGGGATGGGAACCTATGCAGGGAGACAGAGGGAAGTAGAATGGGGCAGAAGCAAAAGATAGAAAGAAGAAAAGTAAAAGTGGAGGGCAGAGAAACCTAAGGCAAAAAGCAAAAAAGGCCACATTACACCAAAATTCTAAAGGGGCAAAGTGTGTTAGAAACACAAGCCTGAAAACTCTGTGCCTCAATGCGAGGAGTATTCGGAATAAGGTGGACGAATTAACTGCGCAGATAGCAGTTAAAGGGTATGATGTAATTGGCATCACAGAGACATGGCTCCAGGGTGACCAAGGCTGGGAACTCAACATCCAGGGGTATTCAACAGTTAGGAAGGATAGACAGAAAGGAAAAGGAGGCGGGGTGGCATTGCTGGTTAAAGAGGAAATTAATGCAATAGTAAGAAAAGACATTAGTTTGGATGATGTGGAATCGGTATGGATGGAGCTGTGGAATACCAAGGGGCAGAAAACGCTAGTGGGAGTTGTGTACAGACCTCCAAACAGTAGTAGTGAGGTTGAGGACAGCATCAAAGAAGAAATTAGGGATGTGTGCAATAAAGGTACAGCAGTTACCATGGGTGACTTTAATCTACATATAGATTGGGCTAACCAAACTGGTAGCAATGTGGTGGAGGAGGATTTCCTGGAGTGTATTTAGGGATGATTTTCTAGACCAATATGTTGAGGAACCAGCTAGGGAGCTGGCCATCCTAGACTGGGTGATGTGTAATGAGAAAGGACTAATTAGCAATCTTGTTGTGCGAGGCTCCTTGGGGAAGAGTAACCATAACATGGTAGAATTCTGTATTAAGATGGAAAGTGACACAGTTAATTCAGAAACTAGGATCCTGAACTTAAGGAAAGGTAACTTCGATGGTTTGAGGCGTGAATTGGCTAGAATAGACTGGCAAATGATACTTAAAGGGTTGACAGTGGATAGGCAATGGCAAACATTTAAAGATCACATGGATGAACTTCAGCAATTGTACATCCCTGTCTGGAGTAAAAATAAAATGGTGAAGGTGGCTCAACCATGGCTAACAAGGGAAATTAAGGATAGTGTTAAATCCAAGGAAGAGGCATATAAATTGGTCAGAAAAAGCAACAAACCTGACGACTGGGAGAAATTTAGAATTCAGCAGAGGAGGACAAAGGGTTTAATTCAGAGGGGGAAAATAGAGAACGAGAAGAAGCTTGCCGGGAACATAAAAACTGACTACAAAAGCTTCTATAGATATGTGAAGAGAAAAATATTAGTGAAGACAAACGTAGGTCCCTTGCATTCTGATTCAGATGAATTTATAATGAGGAACAAAGAAATGGCAGACCAATTGAACAAATACTTTGGTTCTGTCTTCATGAAGGAAGACACAAATAACCTTTCGGAAGTACTAGGGGACTGAGGGTCTAGTGAGAAGGAGGAACTGAAGGATATCCTTAGTAGGCGGGAAATTGTGTTCGGGAAATTGATGGGATTGAAGGCTGATAAATCCCCGGGGCTTAATAGTCTGCATCCCAGAGTACTTAAGGAAGTGGCCCTAGAAATAGTGGATGCATTGGTGATCATTTTCCAGCAGTCTATCGACTCTGGATCAGTACCTATGGACTGGAGGGTAGCTAATGTAACACCACTTTTTAAAAAAGGAGAGAGAGAGAAAACAGTAATTCTGACATCATCAGTAGTGGGGAAAATGTTGGAATCAATTATTAAGGATGAAATAGCTATGGACTGGAGGGTAGCTAACGTAACACCACTTTTTAAAAAAGGAGGGAGAGAAAAAACGGGTAATTATAGACAGGTTAGCCTAACATCAGTGGTGGGGAAAATGTTGGAATCAATTATTAAGGATGAAATAGCAGTGCATTTGGAAAGTAGTGACAGGAACGGTCCAAGTCAGCATGGATTTATGAAGGGGAAATCATGCTTGACAAATCTTCTGGAATTTTTTGAGGATTTAACTAGTAGAGTGGACAAGGGAGAACCAGTGGATGTGGTGTATTTGGACTTTCAAAAGCCATTTGACAAGGTCCCACACAAGAGATTGGTGTGCAAATTCAAAGCACATGGTATTGGGGGTAATATACTGATGTGGATAGAGAACTGGTTGGCAGACAGGAAGCAGAGAGTCGGGATAAATGCATCCTTTTCGGAATGGAAGCTAGTGACTAGTAGAATGCCGCAGGGCTCAGTGCTGGGACCGCAGATCTTTACAATATACATCAATGATTTGGATGAAGGAATTGAGTGTAATATCTCCAAGTTTGCGGATGACACTAAACTGGATGGCGGTGTGAGCTGTGAGAGGGACGCTAGGAGGCTGCAGGTCGACTTGGACAGGTTAGGTGAGTGGGCAAAAGCATAGCAGATGCAGTATAATGTGGATAAACGTGAGGATATCCACTTTGGGGGCAAAAACGCGAAGACAGAATATTATCTGAATGGCGGCAGATTAGGAAAATGGGAGGTGCAATGAGACCTGGATGTTATGGTTCATCAGTCATTGAAAGTGGGCATACAGATACAGCAGGCGGTGAAGAAGGCAAATGGTAAGTTGGCCTTCATAGCTAGAGGATTTGAGTATAGAAGCAGGGAGGTCTTACTGCAGTTGTACAGGGCCTTGGTGAGGCCTCACCTGGAATATTGTGTTCAGTTTTGGTCTCCTAATCTGAGGAAGGACGTTCTTGCTATTGAGGGAGTGCAGCGAAGGTTCATCAGACTGATTCCCGGAATGGCAGGACTGACATATGAGGAGAGACTGGATCAACTGGGCCTTTATACATTGGAGTTTAGAAAGATGAGAGGGGATCTCACAGAAACATATAAGATTCTGACGGGACGGGACAGGTTAGATGCGGGTAGAATGTTCCCGATGTTGGGGAACTCCAGAACCAGGGGACACAGTCTTAGGATAAGTTGTAAGCCATTTAGGACTGAGATGAGGAGAAACTTCTTCACTTAGAGAATTGTTAACCTGTGGAATTCCCTGCCGCAGAGAGTTGTTGATGCCAGTTAATTGGATATATTCAAGAGGGAGTTAGATATGGCCCTTACGGCTAAGGGGATCAAGGGATATGGAGAGAAAGCAGGAAAGGGGTACTGAGGGAATGATTAGCCATGATCTTATTGAATGGCGGTGCAGACTCGAAGGGCCAAATGGCCTACTCCTGCACCTATCTTCTATGTTTCTATGTCCCAAAACACAGGAAGGCAAATTTTCCAATTATTTTCTCCCAGTACTGGGAGCGTGCATCAGAAAAAATGCATGTATTCGGCCCATGGTTTTCTGTTCATTATGATTAATGGGAAGTGGGAAGTGCTTGAACATGATTTCTCTGATATCTGCTTCAAATGAGCAAGGTGCCAGGCTAGGGGCACACAATCAGAAAATTAGCCTCAACATGTACCGTCACTGGAACAATTATATTCATAATGATGCCCTTGTTCTTATCCCGTGCCATTGGATATGAGTATCCCCCGATGCCAACCCAGAGTTCAGAGTTACAGTCCCCACTGCCTGGGATTGTCTGGAGTGGGCAGTGCTCTCTTGACAGGTGATGTGATTGATGACATCTCTACGGGACTGCCAGACCCCACAAGAAAAAGACACACGTTCACATGTCAGAAATCTACTGGACCGTTAGTGTCTTTAAAAAAATTTTGCAACCACTTCCATTGTATGAGCTACAGCATTTTGCACATATAGAAGAATATTGACCCTGAAAGAGACACACATATTATTTGCCAAAAAGGAAACCCCCAAGAGCGAGATGGCGGGGCACATGAACTCCATGCAGCACATCGGCCAAATGCAATGTTTTCTCTTGAGGCCTGCACATAGTTGTTTCTGTAAACCGGAAAGAATTCAAAACTTTACAAACTATTTGAACTAAAATTACTCAGCATGGGTTTTTACATTCCAAGTGATTGATTTTCCCATTGTTATGCATAAATCAATGTTTATTTTTACATTAATTATACATCAAAACTTCCTAATTAGTATCAAGTAATGTTTCATGGAATAGGTTTTAAACTGGAGTCTCTGCATCCTAGGAGTCTGTGAGGGGAGCCAGGAGGTCTGTGAGCTCACTCGATCTTTGTGGGTGATCAGATCTCCCTATTATTCTGTATTGCTGAATTACTTCAAAGTAATTTCGATTGCAAAAGATGCCTGCAATGGTAGCACTCTTCAGCAGCTGACAAGGTCTTTCAGAAGTTAGGGTAGGTCAATATCTCCCACACTGAAAAGCTTGAACACCACTGTGCTATTGGAGACAAGTGCTTAGTACCTGCCTGCGATTCCACTGGTCATCTACTTCTACATGATGCAGACCCAGATAGTCCTCTCTGTGTGCCAGGTATAAAGCACAGAATTCAAGGGGCTTTTTTGTAAGATGACAAAGCCCATTAACTCGATATCTAGACACAAGTTAAAATGAGTTTCCTGCTCTCGTCCTGAACTAGAAAATGTAATTCACTTTGCATCCAATTTCCACCCTTCTTTCACCTTCACAAGGTCCATTTCCGACTCTTCCCTTCCCTTCCTCGACATCTCTGTCTCAATTTCTGGGGATAGAGTATTGACAAACATTCACTATAAGCCCACTGACTCCCACAGCTACCTGGACTACACGTCCTCCCACCCCACTTCCTGTAAGGACTCTATTCCATTCTTCCAGTTTCTCCGTCTCCGTCGCATCTGCTCTGATGATGTCACCTTCTGCACGAGTGCCTCTGACATGTCTTCCTTTTTCCTCATGGTTAACATGGCCCTCAACTGTGTCTGTTCTATTTCCTGCACCTCTGATCTCACCCCTTCCCCTCCCTCTCAGAACCATGACAGAATTCCCCTTTCACCCCACCAGCCTCTATGCTCAACGGATCATCCTACGCCATTTCCGCCATCTCCAGCGTGATCCCACCACCAATCATATCTTCCCCTCCCCTCCCCTCTCAGCATTCCAAAGAGACCGCCCCCTCTGCAAGACCCTGGTCCATTCCGCAGTCACCCCAGCACCCCCTCACCTTCCCATAGCACCTTCCCGTGCAAGTGCAGGAGATGCAACACCTGCCCTTTTACCTCCTCCCTTCCCACTGTCCAGGGCCCCAAACACTCCTTCCAGGCGAAACAGTGATTTACGTGTACTTCTTTCAATTTACTATACTGTATTCGCTGCTCACGATGTGGTCTCCTCTACATTGGGAAGACCAAACGCAGATTGGGTGACCACTTTGCAGAACATCTCCGTTCAGTCCGCAAGGTGACCCCGAGCTTCCGGTCACCTGTGACTTTAATTCTCCGCTCCATTCCCATTCTGACCTCTCCGTCCTCAGCCTCTTGCACTGTTCCAATGAAGCTCAATGCAAGCTCAAGGAACAGCACCTCATCTTTCGTTTAGGCCCTTTACAGCCTTCCGGACTCAACATCGAGTTCAACAATTTCAGACCATAACCTCTGCCCACATTTTGTTCCCTTTCCTCGTTTTCTTTTTTAACAAAAACTCCCCTCCCCTCTTTATTTTTAATTTGTTTCGCTCTGTTTTACATGGCAGCTGGTAATCATTCTGCCATTCACACCCTCTAGACTCACCTTTTGTTTCCTAATTTGTGCTATTACCATCTCAATTAAACCCCTTTGTCTCTCAAATTTTTTCTGCCTTCCACCCTATCACATACCTTCCTTTTTGTTCTTTCCCCCCCCACCTCCCCCACCCCCTTTTCAGGGCCCCAGCACTTACTTAAGAATCTGTTATATTTCAAACTATTGTCAGTTCTGATGAAGAGTCTTCAACCTGAAACATAACTCTGTTTCTCTCTCCACAGATGCTGAGATTTCCAGCATTTTCTGTTTTTATTTCAGATTCCAGCATCTGCAGTATTTTACTTTTGTGTTAAAATGTATGTGCTTTCCCTACCCGTTCCTCTCCTCGGGACTCAATAAGAAATACGGTGGGAAATGGAAACTGAACTCCAAACTATGTGTGTTGCTGATTTAAATGAACACAAATACAATTATAAAAGCCAAATGGGCAGAGAAGTAGAGCTGCAAATTAGAGAGAGGAAAATACTTTGTATTAGTTGTTAAGAAGGGCAGCTATAATTCCAGTTTAAAGTTAATCTATTTTAAAATCTTTTATTCCTTTTGAAGAAACCACACTGAGCAAACTTTAATGCAATGTGGCACCGTAATCAATCAGAAAGAAATTATAATACTTCTGTTATGTGGTAAGTGATGATGAACTTGAAAGATTATTGATGGAAATTTTCTGAGATCCCTTATCACTGACATGGTGATATGTAGTGCTAGCAGATGACTTGTTGGAAAATCACAAGTTCGCTGATTTTTTTCAACAGGCAGAAAATTGCAGCCAGTGCACCTACGATTTTGCAATCAGTCTCCTCGCTGCACACAAAGCCCTGCTGGTGACATGGGGTCTTAGAAAATTTACCCCACTGATCCAAGCTATGCACAGGTGTTGTCTTAACTTGTATGTGATTGGTGTGATAAGATCACTGAAGCACCTTCGAGTCGATGAATGCAGCTACTGATGTCCGCTTCATCATACCGTTGGCTGCAGTAACTCCTCTGAGCCAGGCGACCCTCACCCAATGATGTCATCACTCATCGGCACTCACCATTGAAATAAAGATATTCAAAAATCTATAGAAAGGCAGAAAGAAAAAGAAACAAGACAATGTAAATCAGAATTACAAAGTTGTAACTCTTTTAATTTTTCAAGGAGAGGATAAAATAATGACTCTTTTTCTCTAAATAACGAGGAAACTGAAAACTGGCTGAATAGTTCGTTCCAAATCAAAATAATACTATGGCATAAAAACGTTAACTCTACTTTCTCTCCACAGATGCTGCCTGACCTGCTGAGATTTCCAGCATTTTTCTGTTTTTATTCCAGATTCCAGCATCCGCAGTATTTTGCTTCGATATAAATGCATGTCTTTTTTCTTTTCTTATTATCCTGACAAGGTAAGTTGAAGAATTTCTACTGTGAATACTTAACACTATTACTTATTTGTTTGTAGGTCCCTTGTAGTCGGATTCGGGTGAATTTATAATGGGGAACAAAGAAATGGCAGACCAATTGAACGTGTACTTTGGTTCTGTCTTCACAAAGGAAGACACAAATAACCTTCCGGATGTACTAGGGGACCGAGGGTCTAGTGAGAAGGAGGAACTGAAGGATATCCTTATTAGGCGGGAAATTGTGTTAGGGAAATTGACGGGATTGAAGGCCGATAAATCCCCGGGGCCTGATAGTCTACATCCCAGAGTACTTAAGGAAGTGGCCCTAGAAATAATGGATGCATTGGTGATAATTTTCCAACAGT
Source organism: Pristiophorus japonicus (assembly GCF_044704955.1). NCBI lineage: Eukaryota > Metazoa > Chordata > Chondrichthyes > Pristiophoridae > Pristiophorus > Pristiophorus japonicus. The sequence continues at coordinate 318,476 of NW_027251951.1, read as the reverse complement.
CTATCAACTCTGGATCAATTCCTATGGATTGGAGGGTTGCTAATGTAACACCACTTTTTAAAAAAGGAGAGAGAGAGAAAACGGGTAATTATAGATCGGTTAGCCTGACATCGGTGTTGGGGAAAATGTTGGAATCAATCATTAAGGATGAAATAGCAGTGCATTTGGAGAGCAGTGATAGGATTGGTCCAAGTCAGCATGGATTTATGAAAGGGAAATCATGCTTGACAAATCTTCTGGAATTTTTTGAGGATGTAACTAGTAGAGTGGACAAGGGAGAACCAGTGGATGTGATGTATTTGGAATTTCGAAAGGCTTTTGACAAGGTCCCACACAGAAGATTGGTGTGCAAAATCAAATCACATGTTATTGGAGGTAATGTACTGACATGGATAGAGATCGGGTTGGCAGACAGGAAGCAGCGGGTCGGGATTAGCGGGTCCTTTTCAGAATGGCAGGCAGTGACTAATGGAGTGCCGCAGGGCTCAGTGCTGGGACCCCAGCTCTTTACAATATATATTAATGATTTAGATGATGGAATTGAGTGTAATATCTCCAAGTTTGCAGATGACACTAAACTGGGTGGCGGTGTGAGCTGTGAGGAGGATGCGAAGAGGCTGCAGGGTGATTTGGACAGGTTAGGTGAGTGGGCAAATATATGGCAGATGCAGTATAATGTGGATAAATGTGAGGTTATCCACTTTGGGGGCAAAAACACGAAGGCAGAATATTATCTGAATGGCGGCAGATTAGGAAAACGGGAGGTGCAGCGAGACTTGGGTGTCATGGTTCATCAGTCATTGAAAGTTGGCATGCAAGTACAGCAGGTGGTGAAGAAGGCAAATGGTATGTTGGCCTTCATAGCAAGGCGATTTGAGTATAGGAGCAGGGAAGTCTTGCTGCAGTTGTACAGGGCCTTGGTGAGGCCCCACCTGGAATATTGTGTTCAGTTTTGGTCTCCTAATCTGAGGAAGGACGTTCTTGCTATTGAGGGAGTGCAGCGAAGGTTCACCAGACTGATTCCAGGAATGGCTGGACTGACATATGAGGAGAGACTGGATCAACTGGGCCTTTATTCACTGGAGTTTAGAAGGATGAGAGGGGATCTCATAGAAACATATAAGATTCTGACTGGACTGGACAGGCTAGAGGCGGGAAGAATGTTCCCGATGTTGGGGAAGTCCAGAACCAGGGGACACAGTCTTAGGATAAGGGGCAGGCCGTTTAGGACTGAGATGGGGAGAAACTTCTTCACTCAGAGAGTTGTTAACCTGTGAAATTCCCTGCCGCAGAGAGTTGTTGATGCCAGTTCATTGGATATATTCAAGAGGGAGTTCGATATGGCCCTTATGGCTAAATGGATCAAGGGGTATGGAGAGAAAGCAGGAAAGGTGTACTGAAGGAATGATCAGCCATGACCTTATTGAATGGTGGTGCAGGCTCGAAGGGCCGAATGGCCTACTCCTGCACTATTTTCTATGTTTCTATGTTTGTCTTTTATTAAACAATTTTGCTTGATGCTTTTAAACTTAAACAAGGTCTGATGGTGTGATGGACTATTTATGTATCGAAGATAATGGAGAGGCACCAAATAATTCTAGTAGCTGGAAAATAATTACCAAAAGTGTTTTCTGTCCATTACTCTGGTAGCATTATTCATTATGCCAAAAGCTTACCAAAATATCAAGGCTAATAAACATATTCATAAAGGCATAGATAATTTGGAGCCCCTATGAGAGTTTTTTATTTATTCGTTCACGGGATGTGGGCATCGCTGGCACGGCCAGCATTTCTTGCCCATCTGTAATTGCCCTTGAGAGGGTAAACCACCTTCTTGAACCACTGCAGTCTGTGTGGTGTGTTGCAGTGGTTTTGTACAACTTAGAGACTTGCTATGCCATTTAATGGCTGTTAAGAGTCAACTACATTGCTGTAGATCTGGAGTAACATATAGGCCAGACTGGGTAAGGACAGCAGATTTCATTCCCTAAAGGACATTAGAGAATTAGATAGGTTTTTATGACAATCCAGTAGTTACATGGTCACGATTACTGATACTCGCTTTTTATTTAGCTAACTGAATTATTTAATTAACTGAATTAAAATTCCTCAGCTCCTCATGTCTTTGGATCATTAGTCCAGGCCTCCAATAACATAACCACTATGCTGCTGTTCCCTTGGTCGAGAGTGATCCAAAGTACTGAAACCGAATAGAATCTATATCAAGAAGGTAGAAAGACGCAAACATGTAACACTTACCCATAATATAGGCCAATAAGTTTTGCAACCAGAGGAGCACCCTCTCTCAGGGGTCTGGTGCTTGAGAATTCCTCCTTCCCTAGAGATTGCTTTCTTTTACTGTGCCTTTCTTCCTAGCATTTTTAAACCTCCATGCATGCATGCTCCAAGAATGCAGTGTTGCCTGTGCCGACCCATTATATATCGTGTATAAAGTGTATACTTTATATTGTGCCACTTTACAGCCTTTTAATAAAGTGTCAACTCTTATAAATGTATTCCAACTGAAGCTTGAAAACACTTGTTTGGAATCAATGTTTTCTGGGCTGAAAATGAGTCACGCATTCAGGCAAACCAAAGTGGAAAAGTGAGTTCCATTTCGCCATGAGCATCAAATGAAACAAGGCAGGTCTGGGAGAAACAAAGCAGCTGTGTCCGGCAGTATGGCAGCATCTACGGGAAAAAAGCCAGCGTTTCTGTTACCTTCCCCCACCCCGCCATCCGCCCCTACAGCAATACTCACTATACTTTCAAAAAACGTTTGAAAAAAGATGAGCAGTTGTGATAAGTGAGTGGTAATGGCCTCCCTACATAAGATAAATCGGTTGTAATAGGAAGTTATTGGTAATCACACGTGGGCCAGCACTGCTAGGCATTTAAATTAAAAAGCATCTGCTTCCAGTCATGACCCATACCATGCAAGGAAGTCAAACAATCCATGTCAGTCATGAATTAATTTAACCCACTCCAGACCAAAATTATAATGCGCCAGATAGTGCTGCAAAAATAACAACAGTAACTTCCTGCGAGCGCACATACGCAGTTATACATGAAAATCCAAAAGTTGATGTCCGAGATGTACTGCTCCTCCATAAACTGCAAAAACGGCATCTCGCCATCTGGCTTCCCATTCAAATGCTTGAACGGTGCAAAGTTCCTGCATTGATGTCACAGATACAGACTAAACTCACCACAAATAGTTAGGGTTGGTCCATTCCAGTCTAAGTATCCTTTCAATAAAGTGATACATCTTAATTACGGCTAAACAACCTCTCCGGCACTGAAAATTGACTTTTACAAATGAGGAGTCTCAAATCTTCAGCTTTTAATTATTGTTGGAGATTTTTTTTAAATGTAAAGAATTTTTTTACTTTTTCTTTCTGTCTCTTTTATCTCTCATTATCCAACTGTGCTATCCCTCTCTTAATTTTGCTTTCTGTACGTGATTTGACATTGAATTCACTATTCTAACTGACACTTCTTGGTTCAGACTCTGCGCTGCTCATCAATGATTCTTCAATCTGATTGGTTAAGGGGATAAACAGTCGCTTGCTCTGTACTCACAGGTCCCAGATGCCCACTAGTGGGTGCTGCACTATTTGAATGGTTAGCCGACAGCAAGTTGCAATGAAAAAAATACCTATATTTATATAGCGCCTTTCATGACCGACATTCCAAAGCACTTTACAGCCAATTAAATACTTTTTGAAGTGTACTCACTGTTGTAACGTAGGAAACGCAGCAGCCAATTTGCGCACAGCAAGCTCCCACAAACAGCAGTATGATAATGACCAGATAATCTGTTCTAGCTGTGTTGATTGAGGGATAAATATTGTCCAGGACACTGGGAATAACTCCCCTGCTCTTCTTAGAAATAGTGCCATAGGATCTTTTACATCCGCCTGAGAGAGCAGATGGGGCCTCGGTTTAACTTCTCATCTGAAAGACGACACCTCCAACAGTGCAGCACTCCCTCAGTATTGCACTGGAGTGTCAGCCTAGATTTGTGTGCTCAAATCCCTGGAGTGGAATTTGAACCTACAACCTTCTGACTCAGAGGTGAGAGTGCTGCCCACTGAGCCACAGCTAACACCAATGCAAAACCACTTAGACTTACAGTCTAACAAATGGCGGGTGCTGTTCATTTGCCACTCACAGCAAAATATGGCCCTATATATTATCATTTGAGGTGCGCAGATTGACCTTCGGGCTCATTCCCAACTCCTATAAAATGTATTTTTTAAGGAGGGTCGCCTCCATGGCATGGCCGATTCCAATCCTTGTTCATGGAGAAACAGAACTGGCAGCTGTCAAAAGAGACATAAGAAGCTGGAGTTATGGAGCCTGAATTTCTTGTGCCGTTGTGCTGAGAAACCAATGTAATCTGGGTGGTCAGGGAAGAAAAATCGTTCTCCAATATGGGTCGTAGGCTCGTTCTCCAATTGACCTACCATATACCTCATGTCGCTGGACACATCACCAGTTCCTGCACACATGTCTCATGCTCTGCTCTGCGGGCATCCTTTTATGAGAAACCCGTCAGATTGAGGTTCCCAACATTTCCTGACCTTCCAGCTAGCAGCACCTTCCTTTTCGTTTTCCTACTTGTAGCTTCTCCTGCCCTATTGTGCTCTGTGCATCCCTCTGTGCATCTACCACTGGCTCACTCTTTAATAACTCCCCCAGGTGGATGTCTCTGGCCTGGTGCTTGGAAGAGGGATAGTGATTGGCACCTGATTGATGAAGTGTTGGCAGGGCCAGTAGCAGAGGAGCTTTGTTGTTCTTCTTCCTGCTCTGCTTTTTTGGCACATGTAGAGGAGGGCACGAGGAAGGGCAAGATGAAGAGAGGTTAGAGTGAGTTTCTGAGAAGCAGAGTTCACATCTCACTTTCAGTAGGAGCGACATGAAGCTTTTGTGATCTGGTCTGCTGACAAACAATGCAGGTCACATTAGAATGACAACGAAGAGAAGCAGAATGCCATGATGAATCTGTAGCTGGCATATTGCCTCATATTTCGCTGTCTCTGCCTTCCTCACCAGAGGTCCATCGCTTCTTCCTTGTAAAAGTGACATGGTGGAGCTTAAGCAGCCAACCACCTGCAGCCAATCTCTCTGTTATGAGCAGTCTACTCCTTTAATAAAAAATGCAGTCTGCTTGCCGTGAACCCAGGTGTTAGCTTGCAAACCATAATAAAAGTCATGACAGACACATGAATCAAATATTAACATACCATGAATAGCTTTTAATGAGGTGCAGAGGCAGACTGATAAGATTGCCAGTGAAGGTCCACCTCCAGATGAAAGCTGAAGGTCTAAAGTCATTATCTCCTGAGCTTTGATGGTACACATCAACACAGTGAGAGGAAGGAACCTTTAAGCATCAGGCATGCTTAGTAGAGTGCATTTGTGGAAGGAGTAGCTGGCTCCTTTAATGTTGCCTGAGCTGGTAAAGTCAATAAAACTTCTGTGGCATTGAGTTGCAATATGTGGGATTGTACAATTTTCAGCTATATCTTCTATTGAACCTGAACAGATCTCGGTGGGAGCCTTCACCACTTTGTCCCAAACAAGGCTTCCTTCCTCTGCTCACAGGATCTGGGGGGTTCTGTGCAGTTTTGCAAAAGTAATAGGCACTTTTAATGAACAAATTGTTAGTCTCTGCTCCAAAATCAATTTTCAGATTGCTGGCGCTTTAAGCTGCTGCAGACGTTTAAATCCTGAAGCAGCAGCTGACTACATCCTGGCCTCAATGAGAGCCTTGCGCACAATATCATAATTAAACTGACCCTGAAAACTTCTGTGTTCATCTAATTCAATAACCAGATTTCCTGCCCCATCATATTTCTGGTAGGAGTCATGTCCCATCAGAAAATCTGGGCTAATTAGGTTTTGTTTTTTCCTCCCTTTTCCGTCACAACAAAAATTTTATTTTTGTGAAGATGATGCATCTTTAAAATATGAAAAATTATTTAAACTGAATTGCAATTTATTTGTGAAATTATTTTTTAATGGGCCAGATTTTGATGTCAGAATAATGGTGAGGCAAATGGCGCTCACCGTTATTTATGTATAAATGGTGCAACAATTTCAGGCGAGGGGCAGATGCACGGTTAAATGCAAACACAAGTTGCTGTCTGAGTTGCTTCGCGAAAATGGCGTCTTACTGTCTGCCTCACCATTGACATGCATTGAATGTCGTAAAGTTCCTGTATTTGCACAGTAGATAGGAACTAAATCCACTGCAGATATTTAGAGTTAGTAATTACAAGTATAAGTACCGTTTTTAACAATGTGATGAATGATAATCACTGCAAATCAACCTCTCAGGCACTGAAAATTAACTATTATAAATGTGGAGTCTCATTCCTTTGGGGTGTGAATTGTTTTCGGAGATTTTAAAAATGTCAAATTTTAAATTTTGCATCTTTTTGGTTACTTTTCCTTTCCATCTCTTGTTTCCCTCTCTCTCACTTCAATCTTTCTTTCCCTCTCGTAACCTGATTTTACATTGAATTCACCCCCTCTTTATTCTCCCTCGCTCTCAGTCCTGCCGTTGTTTTTTTTCTAATCCTTAAATCTCATTGGTTACGGAGCTATCCTGCTGGTTGTTCTGCTCACTGAGGTCCCTCATTGTGCCATTACCAGTTCGCTCTTTCAGCAACTTAGTGGGCAGAAAAGCTGAAGGGTGCAGTAACAAGTCTAACTAATGGCAGATGCTGCTGGATGCCCCACTACTGCAAAATCTAGACCAATATTTCTCACCTGCGAAAATCCTAGCAGCAACGTGCACCACATTGGCAAACAGAATCATTCAACTTTCAGCTTTTCAGTCCTCTTGTACAATTGTGCCTGCCACTCCAATCACCGATGGTGAGCTACCCTCCCTTTGAAGTGTTTTCTCCTTGCTGTTTCCAAGATTCTGCCACTGGCTTTCTGAAACTGGCCTCTAAGAGCTGTATGAGTATGACTTAAATCTTCATTTCCTTTCTGTGGAAAAGCATTTGGGCTTCTACTTGGTGCCAACCAAAGCAGCAGGGCTGAGAGCAGGCTTCAATGTCTAGGAAATTGAGGCATGAATCCATGACTCACAGCCCTGTTGTGCAAAGCTTTGGAAGGCTCCATAAGAACATAAGAAATAGGAGCAGGAGTAGGCCATTCGGCCCTTCGAGCCTGCTCTGCCATTTAATGAGATCATAGCTGATCTTCTACCTCAACTCCACTTTCCTATATCCCTTGATTCCCTTAATATCCAAAAATCTATCGATCTCTGCCTACTTGACTGAACCTGCACAGCCCTCTGGGGTAGAGAATTCCAAAGATTTCCCATCTTCTGAGTGAAGAAATTTCTCTTCAACTTCTCCTAAATGGCCGAACCTTTATTCTGAGACTGTGATCTGAAGGAATGCAAAATTCATAAGGAACCCCCCCGCTATGTTTGGGCTCATTCAAAAAGAAATTTAATTTGGGACTATCTACTGAAAAGTTTGGAACTCTAAAGTGCTTATGGAAGAAACTTTAATAGAATTTTGGATTTTAAAAGACAAACTCAAGGCTGTGGGCGGACCTACAGAACTAGCAAGAGACAACCTAATTAAGTAAAGCGACCTGGGTGTGAGGACTGAGTTAACCTGTCTGGAAGAATGAGTATTTGAAAATCCTTCCCCCACAAGAGACATTAACATCACAAAATCACCCAGAGGTAGCTACCCCTCAACATGGGTCTGGACAACCATTTCAGCATATACATCACAAAGAGGCCCAATCCAGCCTGTATGCGAAAGACTAAGCACAAAAGGACATTGAAATTACAAAACTAATATTTCCATCAGGAATCAGTTTTCAAACATCAACCCACCCAAGACATATCAACTTTTAATGAGCCCGACAAAATATTACAGAAAAAAACCAAGCCCACCAAAATTATACAAAGGATTTTGAACAGATTTGGCGGCAAGATTAGAACACTGAAATCGTATAATTGACAGAGGGTAGGTGGTTGCTAGGTAGCTACAAGGCTGCTACTACCTCAGTTGCCAAACTACACCAGGTGCTATACTGCGAGTATGTCATCAAGACAAGGAGAGAAACTAACGCGACAGTTGTAAACTAACTTCTCCAGCCTTGAAGTCCTGAAGTCCTGAAGGAAGGAAGAACATCACCATCGCAGCAGCGACCGACCACAGTCAACGTGGTATCAAGGGAAAAATAACCGCGATCTACCGTTAACTATCAAAAGGGTTGGTAAGCATAGTCCCTGCATGCCCTGGAGTCTAACCTAGCTAGAATTAGGTATTGGGAGGTGGGAGGTATAATTTACTGTGACCCCCCTTTGAATGTGTAGTGCATGGTTCTTTATTAGAGTGACTTGTGATTTTAAGTTTGACCTTGCACCTTTCCTTGTATTGTTCTTTATTAGAGTGATTGTAATTTGGCCTTATATTTTCTTACTAGAGTAATACGCCTGTATTACCTTGACTGTAATAAAAATAAAGTTCTTTGCATCAAACCAGTGTCCTTTGCACTTTTGCCACATCCCCCAAATAAATCCAGAGTACAGAACCCAAGGGAGTGGGAGCGATTTGAACCGCTCAAGTTGGTCAGAAGGGAACCTGACCCCCTCATAGAGACCACACCCCCTTACAGACCCCTGGTTCTAGACTCCCCAGCCAGGGGAAACATCCTCCCTGCATCTAGCCTGTTAAGCTCTGTAAGAATTTTGTATGTTTCAATAAGATCACTTATCATTCTTCTCAACTCAAGAGACGATAGGCCTAATCTACTCAATCTCTCCCCGTAGGACAGTCCCCTCAGCATCCCCCCCTGAACCTCTGTTGCACACCCTCTATGGCAAGTATATCCTTCCTTAGGTAAGGAGACCATACTCCAGGTGTGGTCTCACCAGGGCCCTATACAATTGCAGTAAGACGTCTTTACTCTTATACTCAAATCCTTTTGTAATAAAGGCCAATGTACCATTTGCTTTCCTAATTGCTTGCTGTACCTGGATTTTACTTTCAGTGGTTCATATACAAGGATACCCAGGTCCAACATTTCCCAATCTCTCACCATTTAAAATTACTCTGCTTTTCTATTTTTCCTACAAAGTGGATAACTTCACATTTCTCCACATTAACCTGTGTATATCCCCTTGCAGCCTCTTTGCATCCTCCTCAATTAACTGTACCAATCCTAATACCTCTGTCATTGTTGTAACTATTAGGCAAGGAAACCTCCTGCTGATTACCACCTACCGCCCTCCCTCAGCTGATGAATCAGTACTCCTCCATGTTGAACGCTACTTGGAAAAAGCAATGAGGGTAGCAAGGGCCCAGAACATACTTTGGATGTCCATCACCAAGAGTAGCACCGCTACTGATCAAGCTGGCAGAATCCTGAAGGACATAGATGCCAGACTGGGCTTGTGGCAGATGGTGAGTGAACCAACACGAGGGAAAAACATACTGATCTCATCTGATCTTCATACTGAGGACACCCTCTATTGTGTTGTGTGGCACTACCACCGTGCTCAATGGGATAGATTCAGAACAGATATAGCAGCTCAAAACTGGGCATCCCTGAGGCACTGTGAACCATCAGCAGCAGCAGAATTATATTCCATCACAATCTGTAACCTCAAGGCCCGGCATATCCCTCACTCTAGCATTACCATCATGCCAGGGGACCAATCCTGGTTCAATGAGGAGTGTAGAAGAGAATGCAAGGATCAGCACCATGCATAGCTAAAAATGAGGTGCCAACCTGGGGAAGCTACAACACAGGACTACTTACATGCTAAACATCGGAAACAGCACACTATAGACAGAGCTAAGGAATCCCACAACCAACGGATCAGATCAAAGTTCTGCAGTCCTGCCACATCCAGTCGTGAATGGTGGTGGACCATTAAACAACTGGCAGGAGGAGGAGGAGGCTCCATGAACAACCCCATCCTCAATGATGGCAGAGCCCAGCAAATGAGTGCACGAGACAAGGCTGATGCGTTTACAACCATCTCCGGCCAGAAGTACCAAGTGGATGATCCATTTCAGCCTCCTCCCATGGCTCCCACCATCACAGAAGCCAGTCTTCAGCCAATTCGATTCACTCCATGTGATATCAAGAAACAGATGAGCATACTGGATACAGCAAAGGCAATGGGCTCCAACAACATCTCGGCTGTTGTGCTGAAGACCTGTGCTCCAGAACTAGTGCACCTGTAGCCAAGCTGTTCCAGTACAGCTACAATACTGGCATCAACCTAATAATATGGAAAATTGCCCAGGTATGTCCTGTCCACAAAAAGCATGACAAATCCAATATGACTAATTAGCTCCACATTAGTCTACTCTCAATCCTCAGCAAAGTGATGGAAGGAGTCATCAACAGTGCTATCAAGCGGCACTTACTCACCAACAACCTGCTCACCGATCCTCAGTTTGGGTTCCATCAGCACCACTCGGCTCCAGACTTTCTTACAGCCTTGGTCCAAACATGTGCAAAGGAACTGAATTCCAGAGGTGAGGTGAGAGTGACTGTCCTTGACATGAAGGCGGTATTTGACCGAGTGTAGCATCAAGGAGCCTTAGTAAAACTGAAGTCCATAGTATCAAGGGGAAAACTTTCCACTGGCTGGAGTCATCCTTAACACAAAGGAAGATGTTTTGGTTGTTGGAGGCAAATTCTCAGCCCCAGGACATTGCTGCAGGAGTTCCTCAGGGCAGTGACCTAGACCCAACCAGCTTCATCAATGACCTTCCCTCCATCATAAGGTCAGAATTAGGGATGTTTGCTGATGATTACACAATGTTCAGTTCCATACGCAACTCCTCAGATAATGAAGCAGTCCGTGCCCGCATGCAGCAAGACCTTGAAATTCAGGCTTGGGCTATAAGTGCCAAGTGACATTTGTGCCACACAAGTGCCAGGCAATGACGATCTCCAACAAGAGAGATTCTAAACACAACCCGTTGACATTCAACGGCATTACCATTGTTGAATCCCATACCATCAACATCCTGGAGGTCACTACTGATCAGATACTTAGCTGGACTAGCCACATAAATACTATGGCAACAAGAGCAGGTAAGAGGCTGAGTATTCTGTGACAAGTGACTCACTTCCTGACTCCCTAATGCCTTTCCATCATCTACAAGTCACAAGTCCGGAGTGTGATGAAATACTCTCCACTTACCTGGATGAGTGCAGCTCAACAATATTCAAGAGGTTTGACACCATCCAGGACAAAGCAGCCCACTTGATTGGCACCCCACCCACCACCTTAAACATTCACCTCACCTCCACCACCGGCGCATCGTGACTGCGGTGTATACAATCTACAAGAGGCACTGCAGCAACTCACCAAAGCTTCCTCGGCAGCACCTCCCGAACCCGTGGCCTCTACCAGCTAGAAGGACAGGCGCTGGTGCATGGGAACATCAGCACCTCCTAGTTTCCCTCCAGGTCACACACCATCCTGACTTGGAAATATATTGCCATTCCTTTCATCATCGCTGGGTCAAAATCCTGGAACTCCCTCCCTAACAGCACCATGGGAGTATCTTCAGCTCATGGGCCTCGCAGTTCAAGAAGGCGGCTCACCATCACCTTGTCAAGGGCAATTAGGGATGGGCATTAAATGCTGGCCTCGAACAAATAAAAATAAACATGCAAGTAAAGCATAATAAAGCACTTTTATAAACATGCTGAATAAGAGAAATTAATTATTTTAATTAATTTTAAAACCAAAGGATGTCTCAGCTTTGTGAAGTCATACCTCTTCTTACAAGGGAAGAGTGCTTTTGTAACTTCTGAAAGGCTGCAATACATCAGTGATGTCATAGGGCTTATGTTGTAACCATAGAGATTACATAAAGGACTAAAGGACATGCTCATAATTCATTTGAAAGCCACTGTGGTCATGATAGTCAGAAAAAGTATCAGCCTAATGGATGGTAGGATGCAATTACTTAAGTAGGTACCTTGTAATGAATCTAACTTATGCCAGCTTAATTATTAGTATTCATTAAGTGACTCTTTATTTGAGTTCATCAGTATGAGGCATGTTATTGATGATCAATGAAATATTTTTTCTCATTCTAGCAGCCAGACTTGCACGATTTTTCATATCACATTCGGAGCGATGACCTCCACACTCGAACTTCCGAAGCACACTCATGTCACATGAAGCTCTCTCTGTGCCTGAATTTATAAAATGTACCGCATGATAATTACCTTGAGAAATGAGGGCAACTGTGTAAATCATGAGTGCCAAAATCATAAGCCACAAAAGTTGTCACTAAAAAAAAGATTGCTTTAGCCTGGAAATTTCAGTGAACGGTGTTATTAAACAAATGCTTAAAGCATTTTTATTAAATTCTCCGCTGTTTAAAAATAAATGGATTAGTGTCTATTTAAATAATGGAGGACCGACTTGATAATGAGTGCTTTATATGTTTGTACAACAGTAATTTCCAGACATTTGTCTCTGTAACATCATGCTATGGACAAGATGGTTTCCTTTCTTTCCATGTTGGCATTTCTTAACACGAGTGTTAGAACAACCACAATATAAAGTGTGGAATATTAAGAAAGTTTCCATATTTGAGACAACACATCAGATTGGATTTTCCTATCAATTCTGCCCATACATGCTCCAGGATGAACTGCAATACTGTGAAGACATCTATCAACGTACTGAAGATGTGGGCTTTGGACTTCTCCAATTCATCTACATAGCTTGGAGATCAAACCCCAGTGCCTGCATGTAAATTTGATGCACTGCAAGCATTCTTCTTTTAAAAGCAGAATCCATGAGATATGGGTCTCCAAGCTCTTCAGCTATGGGACAACATTTCATAATGTTCCAATCCTAATTGCTCAACTTATGCTCAACTGACTCTCTCTCTAGTGACCCTTGGATGGCGTCTCTAGTCAGGTTCTTGGAAGAGAGAAAGTGATTGTAAGTGGGTGCCACAAAATACTTGCAGGTCAGAAGCAGAGGGACTTGACTGTTCTTCTTCCTGGACTGCTACTTCTGTAAGGTATTTGCTTCTTGGGTTCTTTGTTTAAGAATTTATAGCAACATATTGCTATTAAGAACTAGTTGGTTTATTAGCAAAAGGTTTAACAATCACACTACACATTACCAGTTCATCCACCAGGCTCACAACCACCTGCGACATCATGGATTCCCCAAACCCAACTGGCTGGGGTTTTATTGGGTCTTGTGAACATCATGTGACTGGCTAAGCCACTCCCACTCAAAAGCTCTCCAACTATTTTAAACTAAACTTTAAATCAAGTGCCCCCTTTTAGTAAGGGCACTAGAACCCATAAATTTAGAAATTAACTGGGAATCAAATTGAATTTGCCAATCAAATTAAAATTCTGTTTCCGGCGGTGATAGAAACATAGAAACATAAAAACATAGAAAATAGGTGCAGGAGTAGGCCATTCGGCCCTTCGAGCCTGCACCACCATTCAAGATCATGGCTGATCATTCACCTCAGTACCCCTTTCCTGCTTTCTCTCCATACCCCTTGATCCCTTTTACCCTAAGGGCCATATCTAACTCCCTCTTGAATATATCCAATGAACTGGAATCAACAACTCTCTGCGGTAGGGAATTCCACAGATTAACAACTGAGAAGAAGTTTTTCCTCATCTCAGTCCTAAATGGTTTACTCCTTATCCTTAGACAGTGTCCCCTGGTTCTGGACTCCCCCAACATCGGGAACATTCTTCCTGCAGCTAACCTGTCCAGTCCCGTCAGACTTTTATATGTTTCTATGAGATCCCCTCTCATCTTTCTAAACTCCAGTGAATACCGGCCCAGTCGATCCAGTCTCTCCTCATATGTCAGTCCTGTCATCCCGGGAATCAGTCTGGTAAACCTTCGCTGCAATCCCTCAATAGCAAGAACGTCCTTCCTCAGATTAAGAGACCAAAACTGAACGCAATATTCCAGGTGAGGCCTCACCAAGGCCCTGTACAACTGCAGTAAGACCTCCCTGCTCCTATACTCAAATCCCCAGCTTTGAAAGCCAACATACAATTTGCGTTCTTCACCGCCTGCTGTACCTGTATGCCTACTTTCAATGACTGATGTACCATGACACCCAGGTCTTGTTGCACCTCCACTTTTTCTAATCTGCCGCCATTCAGATAATATTCTGCCTTCGTGTTTTTGCCACCAAAGTGGATAACCTCACATTTATCCATATTATACTGCATCTGCCATGCATTTCCCCACTCATCTAACCTGTCCAAGTCACCCTGCAGCCTCTTAGCATCCTCCTCACAGCTCACACTGCCACCCAGCTTAGTGTCATCTGCAAACTTGGAGATATTACAATCAATTCCATCATCTAAATCATTAATGTATATTGTAAATAGCTGGGGTCCCAGCACTGAGCCCTGCGGCATCCCAATAGTCACTGCTTGCCATTCTGAAAAGGACCCATTTATCCCGACTCTCTGCTTCCTGTCTGCCAACCAGTTCTCTATCCATGTCAGTACATTACCCCCAATACCATGTGCTTTAATTTTGCACACTAATCTCTTTTGCGGGACTTTGTCAAAAAGCCTTTTGAAAGTCCAAATACACCACATCCACTGGTTCTCCCTTGTCCACTCTACTAGTTACATCCTCAAAAAATTCCAGAAGATTTGTCAAGCATGATTTCCCTTTCATAAATCCATGCTGACTTGGACTGATCCTGTCACTGCTTTCCAAATGCACTGCTATTTCATCTTTAATAATTGCTTCCAACATTTTCCCCACTATTGATGTCAGGCTAACCGGTCCACAATTATCCGTTTTCTCTCTCCCTCCTTTTTTAAAAAGTGGGGTTACATTAGCTGCCTCCAGTCCATAGGTACTGACCAAGAGTTGATAGACTGTTGGAAAATGATCACCAATGCATCCACTATTTCTAGGGCCACTTCCTTAAGTACTCTGGGATGCAGACCATCAGACCCCGGAGATTTACCAGCCTTCAATCCCATCAATTTCCAGAACACAATTTCCTGCCTAATAAGGATTTCCTTCAGTTCCTCCTTCTCACTAGACCCGCAGTCCCCTAGTGTTTCCAGAAGGTTCTAAATGAAGGTTTACACTGTCCCTCAGAACTGATTCCAGTAATTTGCCTACCACCGAGGTTAAACTAACTGGCCTGTAATTATTCGGTTTATCCCGTCCTCATTTTTGAAAAATGGTACAATATTAGCAGTTCTCCAATCCTCTGGCACAACTCCTGTAGCCAGGGAGGATTGGAAAATGATGGTCAGAGCCTCTGCAATTTCCTCCCTTGCTTCTTTTAATAGCCTCGCATATATTTCATTCAGTCCTGGCGATTGATCTACTTTCAAGGATGCTAAACCCCATAATGCTTCCTCACTTACTATGTTTATCCCATCTAATATTTCACTACCTTCCTCCTGAACTTCAATGTCGGCATCGTCCCCATATTTTTTGAAGACAGCCGCAAAGTATTCATTTAGTACCATACCCACATCCTCTGCCTCCACACATAGATCACCATTTTGGTCCCTAATAGGCCCTACTCTTTCCTTTGTTATCCTCTTGCTCTTTATGTAATTGTAGAACATTTCTGGGTTTTCTTTGATCCTACTTGCCAGTATTTTTTCATGCCCTCATTTTGCTTTCCTAATTTCCTGCACTTTCTATACTCGTTTAAGCTTTCTACAGTATTGAGCTCACGATCTCTGATATAGGCTTCCCTTTTTTGCCTTATCTTACCCTGTATGCACCTTGTCTTCCAGGGGCTCTAAATTTGGCAGTTCTACCCTTTTTCTTTGTGGGAATATGTTTACCCTGAACTCCATATATCTCTCTCTTGAATGTCTCCCACTACTCTGGCACTGATTTACCTTCAAGTATCTCTTTCCAGTTCATTTTTGCTAAATCACATCTCCGCCTAGTAAATTTGGCCTTCCCCCAATATAGAACCTTTACTCCTGTTTCTTCTTTGTCATTATCCATATTTATGCTAAAACTAACTAAATTATGATCACTACCACAAAAATGCTCTCCCACTGATACGCATTCCACCCGCTGAGCTTCAATCCCTAACCCTAAATCCAGATCTGCACGCCACCCCCGCCCTCTTGTTGGGCTTGCTACATATTGGCTAAAAGATACAGAATGCAATTTAGGAATTCTTTGTCCTCTGTACCTTTTACACTGATAGTATCCCAGTTAATATTAGGGTAATTGAAAGCCCCCACTATTACTGTCCGATTGTTTTTGCACTTTTCAGAAATTTGCATGCAAATTTGCTCTTCTTTCTCCCTCAGACTATTTGGGGGTCTATAGTACACTCCCAGCAGTGTGATTGCCCCTTTTTTCTTCTAGCCTGGAGTTGTAGCCTCATTTGATGATCCTTCTAACATATCATCCCTCATCACAGCTGTAATTGTTTCTTTAATCAATACTGTAACCACCCCCCCACCCCACCCTCCTTTTTTAACTCCCTCTCTATCTCGCCTGAAAACCCTGTAACTAGGAATGTTGAGCTGCCATTCCTACCCTTCTGTCAGCCATGTCTCAGTAATGGCTATAATACCATAATCCCATGTGTCTGACTATGTCTTTAGCTCATCTGCTTTATTTCCTAGACTCCTTGCATTAAAGTATACAGGTTGAACCTCCCTTAGCCGGCACTCTTGAGACCTGGCCTGTACTGAATGAGATATTTTGCCGGATGAGGGAAAGTCATCGGCCCGAGGAGGGGTGGGTGGGGGGGGCGGAGGCGCCTGGGGTGAGGGTTGGGGGAGGAGATCGCTCGAGGTCAGGGAGGGGAGGAGGTTGCCCGAGGTCGGGGTGGGGCGGGGGGAGGAGGTCAGCGGTCCGAGTGGGCCCCAAGAAGTGTCTACGCATGCGCCACCCGGCGGCCAGGGGGGGTGCCGGACAAAGGGTGGTGCCGGATAAGACAGGTTCAACCTGTATACCATGTAACATTGCCCTACCTCCTCATTGTCTATTTTCGAGTCTTTGCTTCCTCTGCCTTCCAAACTAGCTTACTAATTTTCCTGCCTTCCATTTCCAGCTTGGCGCTTCTCCCTTCTGACAATGCTCTCAGATTCCAAACCCCCTGCCAAGCTAGTTTAAACCTTCCCCAACAGCACCAGCAACCACCCCTCGCGCCCCGCCTCCCCCCCCTCCACCCGGCTCTGCTGAGACGAAACCTGTACGGCTTGTACAGGTCCCATCTCCCCCAGACGCAGTCCCAATACCTCAGGAATCTAAATCCCTCCCTCCTGCACTAGCCACATATTCATCTGTTCTATCCTCCAATTTCTATACTCACTAGCATGTGGCACCACGAGTAATCCGGAGATTACTACCTTTTGGGTCCTGCTTTTTAATCTCCCTCCTCGCTCCCTAAAATCTGCCTGCAGGACCTCAGCCCTCTTTCTTCCTATGTCATTGGTGCCGATATGGACCACTACCTCTGGCTGTTCACCCTCCCCCCTCAGAATGTCCTGTGGCCGCCCAGTGACATCCTTGACCCTGGCACCAGGGAGGCAACATACCATCCTGGAGTACATCTGTGTCCACAGAAATGCCTGTCTACTACCCTAATTATCGAATTCCCTAGCACTATAACTCTTCCTCTCTTCCTCTTCCCTCCCTGTACAGCTGAGCCACCCGTGGTGACGTGGACTTGGCTCTGGCTGCATTCCACAGAAGAATCATCGCCCCCACCAGTACTCAGTACAGAATACTGGTTGGAGAGCGAGATGCACTCAGGGGCTCCTGCACTATCTGCCTGGTCTTCCTCCTCTGTCCTCTACCATGTGAAGCTTTTAGTAGGGTGATTGCATGCCAGGATGTGAGTGAGAGATCACTTTTTGGTGTGAAGGGCACTTCATGAGCAATAAGGTTAAGCTTTTCAAGTATTTTAAGACAATTAGGGGCAAATAGTTGTAAGTAAAGATATGCTTAGTACAGTGCATTCATGGAAAGTCTGACTCCTCTGACCTCTTAAGGCGATTAACCTTCTGCAGCATTGCGTGGCCATGTGCCGAAGAATGGAATGAACATTTACTGCCCTTGTCACCTTCTCCTATTTCTCTGCAGACTACTCTTCTTGGGGCTCTCTAACTGCTAGTTCCAAAAGGCACCTCACTCCTGCAGGAGCACTTCAATTTCTGCATCAATGAGGCGGAGAGCTCTATGCGCTACTGCAGAACTATCTGATATGTTCCAGTCAGTGATACTCCAACCTTCCTGGCTTGCAGCAAAAAATGTTTTGATGATGCCTAACCCTTTAAGCTGCTGCAAATGTTTAAGTCCTGCAGCAGCAAACTGTCTAAAAGTTTGATGGCGCCAAGCCTGTTTTTGAGGTGCCAAAGCATCCGTTAAGGTGAGTGGGGTGCGTGCACTCTTCAGTGCCAGAAGTACAATTCCACCATATTGGTGAAGGCAGATCAAGAAGCGTCCAGGGCCCGCGCTTGAAACAGGCATTAGTCCCTTTACATAAGCAAAAGAGATTAGAGTATAAGAGTAAAGAAGTCTTACTACAAGTATACAGAGCATTGGTGAGGCCATAACTGGAGTACGGTGTACAGTTCTGATCTCCTTACTTAAGGAAAGACATACTTGCCATATAGGGAGTACAACGGAGGTTCACTAGACTGGTTCCTGGGATGAGGGGATTGCCCTGTGAGGAGAGATTGAGCAGACTAGTCCTATATTCCCTAGAGTTTAGAAGTGATCTACTTGAAACATATAAAATTCTTAAGGAGTTTGACAGGGTTAATGCTGAGAAAATGTTTCCTCTGGCTGGGAAATCCAGAACACGGGGTTACAATCCCAGAATAAGGGGTAGGCCATTTAGGACTGAGATGAGGAGATATTTCTTCACTCAAAGGATGTGAATCTTTAGAATTCTCTGTCCCAGAGAGTGGTGGTTGCTCAGTCATTGAGTATATTCAAGACAGAGGTAGATACATTTTTGGGAACAAAGTGAATTAAGGCATATGGGGATAGTGCAGAAAGGTGGAGTTGAGGTAGAAGATCAGCCATGATCTTGTTGAATGGCAGAGCAGACTCAAAGGGCCAAATATCCTGCTCCAGCTCCTATTTATTATGTTATGTTAATAAGCAGCCTAAGTTTAAGGCCATGATGAGACACTGTGTCGGCTGCACTCAGGAAAACGTGGTCTGCATGCGACCTAACCCACGGTCTTTTTAAAAAAAGGAGTGCTCCTCCAGGCTCCACTACAGTGCCAAAGATTATTCAGTCCCCACTCAGCGCCCTCCCTCCTACCCAATCGCACCCTCCCTTGCTCCCTCCCTCAGGGCTTTCCCCTCACTTATCTCTCCCCACCCCCTCCTCCCCCGCAAATACCCCCAACCAATCGCTTCTGCGCCTCTTCAAGGATCTCCGAGGACCACTGCGGAAATTGAAATTCTCTTCTCTGGCTAGCTGCCAAGGGACACCCAGCAGGGGTCTGCCACTCGCTGGCCTCATTTACACAAGGCCCAATATCGGATGTGCTTGGGACCTACCTGTTCCGGTGCAGGAAGCAAACCGATTTCTAGACCACTATATGAAACCCCTGCACATGTGCACTCTCAAAGAGGTGTCATCACCCTCAATATTCCAATTTAGATGGTCCCCAAAACTATGGAGGGATCAGTGCAAAAGATGTCGGGTTGGCAGAAATCCTGTCCCATCATACTGGTGGATTGTGCCTCCAGGGAAACCCCAAGTGGTAGTATAATGAAGATTAGTATAATCAAGACAAGGTATCACAGCTAGGCTGCAGCTTGAGGCATTAATGACTTTTTGCTGTGATTTGATCATGATTATTTTTATGAGACTTTGGTGCCATGATGATCCTTATTTTGTTTAAACCGCAAAGATAGGGACTGCCCCCAAATACCTCAGTGGTAATACTGTTTTATTTCTGTGGTGGTCAATTGTCTTCCCTTCTTCATTTTGGATTTGTCTTCAGTGTTTGCTCATGTGGTGGGAGGCAGAGCTGCTCTGGTCAACATGTGTAGGATTGAAAACATGTTTGCAATTTCCATGGAAGTACTAGCGAGTAGAGATCTTCACTTACAATGTCACAACAGCAATTATTCTCCCAATAATAGGCACTGACTGCATTTTCAGAGCTAAAATTACACAGGCATCAAAAAATCAGTTTCCTTAGAAAAAAGATCTCATTTTAATCATATTTATTCTCAGCACTGTTTATTTTATGTGCAGTTTCATTTTTTGGAGTGGGGAAGTGAATCATGAATTCTGTTAAAAACACCATACATTGGGGTAAGAGTGGAAATGTTTAAGACAACCCCTTACATGGCATTGCTGAATGTCAGTGAACTTTTGTCACTATGTACTATGTCACAAGCATTGCTAAGGAGTAGGACAATGATGTCATTGGACATATAACAACAGTTACTGACCAGATACAGCACGTATTCATCAACAAGTTGTGAAGCAGTGGGACATGGAATTTAAAGTGCTTTCTTTTGGTCTAATTAATTCAGCCCAAAAATATTTGACTGGAGAGGTGTTC
The DNA here is from genome assembly GCF_044704955.1 of Pristiophorus japonicus. Lineage (NCBI taxonomy): Eukaryota > Metazoa > Chordata > Chondrichthyes > Pristiophoridae > Pristiophorus > Pristiophorus japonicus. The sequence goes on along the minus strand of NW_027251951.1, from coordinate 297,902 downwards.
AACTACAAAGTGAACGCAACGGGTTCCTCACTGAAGAGGAGCCAGATATGGATAATTGAGTTCACCAGGGAGGACTCTCCTATGATCCATATCAAGAGTTCATTTAACAGATACATTGCTGCAGACAAGAATGGCAAGATCACCTGTGATCAGGAGGCTCCCCATCCAAATTGTGTTTTCCTCATGATGCTTCATCCGGACGGAAGAGTTTCCTTCCAGTCGGAACCTTTCAAACGGTATTTAGGAGGAAACCTGGACAACATCACGTGCTTTGCCCAGGCTATCTCAGACAGCGAGAAGTGGGTGCTACACCTGGACACCCACCCCAGTGTCAACATGTTCAACCCTGGCAGGAAAAATTACCTCCGGTTGAATGAGCAAAGTGGAAGAGTGTGCTGTGATAAGAACCTACCCTGGGGCGCTGACTGTGTAATGACATTTTACTTTGACATCAAAGAGAAAAAATATGCCATAAGGACTGGAAATGGTAGCTTCCTTGCTTGCAATGGGAAGATTGAGTCTGAAGTAACACACAGAACATTATATCGTCTAGAGATAAAGAATGGGATGATAGGTCTGAAGGATATGTATGGAAAATTCCTATCTGTGAAGGACTGTAATGTTAAAACGATCAAAACTTTGAATCCTAGCATGGATGAACTTTTTGTCATAGACCCATCTCCTGGGCAGATCAGTATCATGTCGTTGGTGAATAGGAAGTATATCTCCTGCACACCTGGTCCAGCTGTCTATTCAAATGTTATTGATATAAATAATGCTGGAATCTTCCAAATTATGCAGGATTCCGCCACAAAGAAAGTCTGCTTCCAAAATATTTCAAACTACTATCTTGCAGTTGTTGCTAAAGGCTTCATTGAAGTCTGTAAGACTCTAGATTTTCACTGCTGGTTTCAACTTGTGTACAACGGGGAAAAGGTAGCTCTAAAGACATCAAATGCAAGATATGTGACTCTGAATGCTGGTGGCCAACTCTTGGTAGGGCCAGTTGTAATTGGGAAACAGGAGGAATTTGTTTTCAAACTTGCCAACCGATCACAGCTAATACTCCAGAGTGATTTTGGTTTCATTGGCACTATTCCTGGGAAGCAGAGATTGGTTTGCAACAGGCCTATGTACGAGGCAAGCAAAATAATTTTAACTGATGATGGCTTTTATCAGTTCAAAATAGTACTTCTGGACAAATACTGGGAAGTAGATGAAGAGGGCTTTATCACTGCCACTGGGGAAGTGCCTGTTAACTTCACTATTGAATTGATCACTTCACACCAAATGATTCTTAAAGGACCCAATGGAAAATACATTGTAGCAGAATCTGATGGGAGCTTCAAAGCTGTTGAAGAAAGTGCCAAGTCTGCCACATTGTTCCGATATTAAGTAACTTTAGCAAATCAAATTTTTGTGCGTGTATGACATTAACTCTTGACTCCAACTCAAATTAAATCAGGATGAATGATGGGAACGAATAACATTAGTTCAAAAATATTAAACTATATTCCTGCTATCAACTGTGAGTTTCACAACATTTAATATTTAGAAAATAATTTAATACTAATAAACGTAATTTGAAGCTTGTCCCTCTGGTAATGTGCAGCACTGATATCAGAGTAGTCGACTGCAAACTCTCCCTGATTTTCCACTGAGTGAATTACTAATCTCAATTAGGGCTTAATAGGACAGAGATGCGGCAATTGCCCTGACGAAGGAGAGGAAGAAAGAAAAAACAGTGGGTAAATCAAAAAGTATTGTTCTTGTTCACCTCTTAAGGGATAATTTCCTAGTGGTGCTGACAGAGACCCAGAACCTCCCTATTGGTTACTGAATTGCTAATGACATGGAAAGTCCTATAGGAATGGGAAATAAAAATATTTTTTTAAGCATTCAGTATATGGTAGAACTGTTTAAATGTGCACAATATTAATTTTATGGGCCTTGAATGCTTACAATTCAGCAAAAAAAAAATAGACTTATGCTGCACTCCACCCTTCATGTATTCTGTAGGCATTTCTACATTCGGTCAGGGTAGTAATCATTTCTTTGTGAGCCACAGGCAGTTCTGCAAAAAGGTGTCAAAATATTCTTATTGTGAAAATAAACAGTCTTACGGTGGTCGAACGCTATTATAAATGGAACTGAAAATGACCAGATAAGCAAAATGCTTTAGTACTCATTTAAATATAAGTCTTTATTGATTACTTAAATCCTTTACTGATATAATGATCATAAGACATAATACACATACACAAATAAATATATACATGGTACAAACCTTGAACATGGTTAGAGATTTGAAAACGTTTTATTTTTACAAGAGAGCAAAGAAAAGGTGGTTAATTGCCATCAATTGGAGTTTTTACAAGAGAGCTGCATTGATAAAAGGAGAATTGAGGGTCATAGAGATACCCTGTAATAGCATTTAACTGTTTATTTTTCTTTTCAGAGAAGGTGAGGGAAGGAACTTAGGGGGCGGAATTGTCTCTTTATGCGACACTCGTTAGCACCTTTGGAGGGTGCTAACGGGATGCAAAACACATTTTGCCCAGGGGGGTGGGGGGACACGCTATCGATAGCACCATGCCCCACAGGTAGCGCTCCGGACTACCACACAACCGCCAATGATGACATTGGCGTGTGCGGTGACCCCTTTCTGCTCCGCGAGGCTGGCCAAGTGGGTTTCAGTGCCATCTTCATGGTCCATGAATCTGGCCGAAATCCGCTCGTGGGGCAAAAGTTAAAGCGAAGTCGCCAGTGCCGTGCGCCACCATCTTTAAAGTTTTGCCGACTCTCCGGTCGGCCCACAGAATGGCGCCCTAGCGTGCCATCGTGCAGCCCGGCATTCCGTTTTGGGTGCCAGGCTGCAGGCCCACTATCACACTGCCCTGGTGGTCCAGTGGAGGCCTTCAGAGGCCTTGCAGTGTGCCTGACCCTTTAAGCAAAAGGGACGGGTGTTGAAGCGCGTCAGCGCTGCGCAGAGCATCCGTGTAGCGCTCCCGAATACACCCTGTTAGCACCTCTGGTCCTGCCTCGACAGGAAGTGGAGTGCACGAGATTGCGCTTCACTTCCTTTGAGGGCCGGTAAGCTCAATTCAGCAGCCGGGGCGCGAGTTCCACACCGGACGCAGGAAGTCACGCCCCAGGCGCAGGAAGTCACGCCCCGAGCAGGTTACCGTCCCCAATCGGGATGCAGGGAAATTTCACCCCCTTAATTCTCTAAAGTAGGAAATCAATAGGATGGCATCAACAGGATGGTGAAATGGGCAGGGCATGGCAGGTGGTGTTTGATGTGGTGAAGTGTGAAGTGATGCACTTTGGGAGAACTAATATAGAAAGACAGTATACTATAAATAGCACCATTTTGAAATGTGTAGATAAGCACAGAGACATTGGTGTCCATATACACATCCTTAAAGGTGGCAGGGTAAGTTGATAAGGTGGTTAAAAAAGCATATGGGTTACTTGGATTTATTCGTAGAAGTATACAACATAAAAGCAGAGATAATGCAGGAATTTTATAAATCACTGAGCACCGCATTTCAGGAAAGATGTAAAGGCCTTAGAAAGGGTAAAAAGGAGGATTACCAGGATGTTAGCAGGAATAAGGGACTTCAGTTATGATGAGAGGTTGGTGAAGTTAGGACTGTTCTCCTTGGAACAGAGATGGATAAGAGGTTTTCAAGATGATGAGAGGTATTGATAAAATAGATAGAGAAAAACTATTCCCTCTGGTGAGCGGGTCAATAACCAGAGGTTATTTAAAATCATTGGCAAAATATCGAGGGGAGAGGAGGATCATTTTTTTTCACTCAGAGTTGTTGGGATCCGGAATGCTCTACCTGAAAAGATGGTCGATGCCGATTCCACAAATAATTTTAAAAGGGAGTTGGACAGGTACTTGAGAATGAGGAACTTACAGGGTTACGGACAAAAAGTGGGGAGTTGGGACTGAGCACGACAGCTCTTTGAAAGAGCCAGTACAAGCACGATGGGTCAAATGGCCTTCTTCTGTGTTGTAAGTTTCTATGGGCCCGAAATTCATCACTTCACCGCCGTTGCCGCCGACTGCTGCCGACTGCCGCCCACATTGCTCTTCTTGATCTGCCCAGTGCCACTTTGGAGGTGGCCTGGAGCGGGCAGGATGGGAGAGCCGGCGGGAACCGCCCCCTGACGTCAGCCGACGGCCGAGTAGCGCAACTGACCTCCTGCCCACGGAGCACCCAGGTGGCTGCGGGCGGGAGTCGGCGGCAGGACGGGGTTGGACCGCTACGTGGAGGCTGGTCTGCCCCCGACGGTAAGTAGGAAGAACCTGAAGAAAAGGTAAGTGAGCATTTTTAATTTTTTTCCCCCGCTACAGTTTCTGCATGGGGTTCCCTGGAGGTCTGTCTGATAGTTTTTACGTTTTTTACTGCTGCATTTTTTTTCCAGGTCTTCGACCCTTCGGCCCGACTCCATCCTCGGTGGCATTTGGGCAGCAAGTGCCTTTGCCGCCGAGAGTGAGATCTCCCGCCTGCTGCCGCCCAGATTGGTGGCGTACGTCGTCCATTTGCCACCTGCCAACCGTCGAGGGACATCGGCGATGAATATCCTGCCGAAATACCATCCAATACCTCAACAACACTTTGAGCGGCACTTGGGCGGGTGGAGGCCTTGATGAAAATCGGCCCCTATGATTCTATGAACAAGCAGGAAGTCCATGATAGAATAATCATATAAGGATTCTAGATGGACTGGAGTTATTGTGTCAAATTATCTTACCTCGCTCTGAATTTTCTTATTTTATGTTTTGGGCATAAGAACAGGAGCAAGTACAAAAGGACAAACTCAAAGTTATTACAAAGAGTAATAAACTGTAGGTTCTGAAACTATATAAAGAGATTATAAGGAGACAATCTCCACTTTTTTTAACATGGCAAATATGGTCTTAATTCCATCGGAGTAGTCAGGAGGCATTGATCCACTTTCTCCTTGCTAAATGGACAAGGCAGCCAAAGCACTTGATCCTTCCTTCATTTGAGAGGAAAGTAAGCACAATTTTCTTAGCCTTTCCTTATAACTTAAAGTCTCTGTTCACACTTTTCTCAAAGGTAAACATATACTTATGATTAGGTGACCAAAAATGCACACAGTACTCCAATGATAGTCCAAGCAACACCTTGGGCCTAAAATTCTGGCCTTTCCGAAGTGTGCACCGACCCGACGAGGTCTCGCAAAAGCCATTTTTTGGGGTACAATGCGCATGCGCCAGAAACCAGCTTTTCCGATCTGTCAAAGATTTCTCTTGGCAGATCCTCCGCATCCCTGGGAGAAGGACATCCGCGTGGGAGAGATTGGGCTATTTGCCCAACTCGTGCCCAGCAAATGTCCTTCAAACTTTTATGCCTAGTGAAAGCAGGCGCATAGCCTATTTTTACCAATGTAAGAGTTTTATAACATGTAAAAATTATATTTAAATACACATTTTTATAGTAAAAACCCTGTCCATTAAGGTAAGTTGATTTTTAACACTATTAAAACACGTTAAAAAAAATTCCAAAAAATCTTTTTTTTTCCAAAAGATTTAATTACATTTAATTTCAATTAATTTTAAATATGTGAGGTGTTTTATTTATTTATTATGCTTTATTTGGGTGTTTTCTCATTGATAGTAATTGGAACTCGTACAAACGGAGTTCCCGTTTTAAATCAATGAGAATACTGCACGCGATTGGTTTTCCAGACCCGTGTGATTCCAGCTTGGATTTATGTACCTGAAAGGCATCTTCCCATGTGCTGCATAGCGAATCCAGGCCTCTGACCACAATTTTAGGCCCTATATGTAGAAACAATACATTCCTTTGATTTATAATATGCAACCCAGTTCTTTATTTCCTTAATTGTTTCCTAGATTTACCCATGTAATCCATAACTTCTTTTCCAATCAGCACACTGTCCACCATTGGTTTATCAATTTAAAAAATAAATACAATGTGAAAGACCTAAGGGGGCGCATTTACCGGTCTTTTGCGCTCCGTTTTTCACCCCAGAGTGGGGGCAATGGCGCGGTGAGGTCTTCTGGGCGGGTGGTCAGCCGCCAGTGCCCCGCGGGGGTTTTTGGGGCCGGTTTTGCGGCAGCATGGAGCAGCACTGCCCGGACAGTGTGCACCGTCCCTGGTTGCGACACCGGCGCGCTTTTTGAATCCCGCCCGACCCGTACGCCCCGCAGCATGCCCTGCTGTGACCGCCTGTAAATACGGGCATTCCAACCTAGACCGACTACAGAGGGGTAAGTAACGGCGTCCTAAGGTAAGTGTGATTGCTTTTTCTTTTAATTTTTTTGCGATTTGTGTTATGGTGGCGTGAGCTATGCATTGGGGATGTTTTTGTGGGGGGTTTTTTCCAGTTTTTTTTTAACCCAGGCGTCTTTCCTGCGGCAGCTTTTAGCTTGTGATTTTCCCATGCTAACGCCTCCCTTCGTGCTGCGCCCCAGACTCGGGGTCCAGCTGCTCAATTTTGATGAGAGGCGCAAACTGTTCCTGGCTGCAAACTTTACCGCCCTGCCGCCATTACTGCCCCAAAATCATCAAAGCCGAAAATCCGGCACCGAGACTCATAATAGAGGTTACTGCCAAGGTTGAAAGAAATAAGACAAACAAAGTGAATCAGGAATTAGTGATTAGATGATGCCGAGCTTAGGTCTTTAAAACCATGACGATTGTAGGAGGATGTAAGGGCTGAAGAAAATGAGGAGGTCATTAAAAAGAATGAAATAGAACAGGCGTCTTGGTTTCAAAACAGTGAGAGCGAAGGGACAAGAAAGACTATTCATGATGGTATCACCAAGCCATCGGTCATTTTGGAGGAAGAAGAGAGAAGCATTCCAAGGAGCTTGTCAATAAAATAAATAGAGACAAGAAAGGTGGAAATGAGGTGATAGTGAGATTGCCAATCAGATGACAAGCTTTCTCTTTTATGTTGCTCAGGAGTGGATGACAGGTGTTAGAAGAGGCAGCCAAAATATGGGAGCAGAATTCTAGTCTTGCAATGTTTTGGGCTTCACGGAGAGTTCAAACTTGCTTGGCAAGAAAAAGGAAACCAAACATTTTGGAGGCAGCACAGGAGCCGATGTGGGTGTTCCATTTGAGTTCAGAGACGATAAGCAAGAAAAAGAATGTCAACATAACAACAGCAGCTTACATTTATATACCAACTTTAATGTAGAAAAACTGTCACATGGCATTTTATAGAAGCATAATCAGACAAGGAGCGACACAAGAGACTAAGTGAAGCCTTCAAAGATAAATAGCAACTGTTGGCCAAACTTACGAAAGACATGAAGAAACTTTGTTTCTGAATATTTGAAGGTAACAAGATTTTCAACACCTTATCAAAGAGAATGAGGAATATTAAAAAGGTGATAACTTAGTCATTAAATTAAAAAGAAATGGAGCTTGTGAGTACTGGACTCGTGCAACCTGAAAGAAGTTGATAAATGTAGTTTGAAATCATAAACAAAAGAGGAAAGGTTTGGAAGATAATTGAAGGACGTCAGTGCAATTTAGAAAAATAGCTTCAGAAATGTGAGATGCTCCCAATCCTTTCACCAACAAGCTGTGACCACACCGACACTTGCACAGTAAGTTTAATTCCTGGTTGATGTGAACTCATTTCTGAATATTTTTGTCTATTAATCACTGTGAAACGTATTATTTAAAAATAAAACAAGCTTGCTGTGCAGTATAATTTAAACATAAAACTACATTTATGCCAGTGAGAGTTCAGAGGATATGACTGCAATTTTGATTGCGCTGTCTGCTTCTCCATCCCTGTCTGTCTATCACGACCAGAAGAAAAGGAATAACAGTCATTGTAAGTGACAAGTCAAACCTAGCATTTGAAATGTTGTATTCATTCTTTATTTTGTAATATATTTTGAGTATTTGGGGTTGGTTGAATCTTTTATATGTGTGTATTTGAGATAAAACTTAAAAGTGCAGCAAAAAAAAATGATTAATTAAGAGTGGAAGTCTTGGAAAGACCATTAAAGTAAGAAGGAAAGTCTGTAAAAAAAAAAGTGCTGTGTTTAAACATGCTGGGCCTGATAATGCTTGGACCACGATCCAAGGAATTACATTGAGATCACGCTCACTGGTGACCCTGCTGGGGTACGTACGGTCAGTGGGAAGCCATCTCACTTAATAGGAGCAATGAGCTACCTGTCACTGCGAGCAGGATTCAGCAGAGCCTCCTGCTGTTCTGTCAGACTCCCATCAGAGTTACTGAGGGAGTCTATTGAAAGGCTGAGGAGTTTAACGGCTGATAAATAAACAGGAGCGCATTAGTAATGTTATGTATGTATTAACTCGATAGACTGAATACTGTAAACTAACACAGGTACAAACCTGGCTTTGCTATATTAGGGCCCAAAGTGATTACATTACATGATGGCCGGCCTTTTATACCTGGGCCGCACAGATGTGCATACAGCCCAATGAGCTCTGACAGTGGCGCCACCTGGTGGCTAGTAACCCCGAGCATACTTACATGACAATATCCCCCTTTAAGATATTAGTAACTGTCTTTTTACAAATTGAGACGGTCTGGGGCTTTCTGCTCCAGAGTTGATCGTCTCAGTTCAACCCCAGCCTTGGGTGAGCATTCTGAGTCTGTTATGACTGGGGGCTGGGTAGCCGATCTGATGGGAGTGGCAATGACCATGTCAGGGATTGAAAGTCCAGATTCATTGACCATGTCAGTGTTTGAAAGTCCAAATTCATTGATGACAGCGGAGTCCTCTGATGACTGAGGGTAGGTTGGTTGGTCACTGATTGTGTCTTCCTCAGACTGTTCCGGTTCATCCGTGTGTCGCAGCTTTATCTGATCGACATGTTTCCTGCATGTCTGCCCATTCTTGAGCTTGACGATAAACTCTCTGTTACCCTCCTTGGCCATAACAGTACCGGTGATCCACTTGGGATCATGACCATAATTTAGTACATACACAGGATCGTTAACAGAAATGTTGCGTGACACAGCAGTGCAATCATGATACCACTGCTGACTTTGACATCTATATTCAACATGATCGTTCAAGTCAGGGTGGACAAGAGAGAGTTTGGTCTTGAGACCTTTCTTCCTCAATAGTTCAGCAGGGGCGACCCCGGTAAGCGTGTGGGATCTTGTCATGTAACTAAGCAATATGCATGACAAGCGAGTCTGCAATAAACCTTGAGTTACACGATTTTGCTTGATGGTTTGGGCAGCACGCTCTGCTTGACCATTAGATGTGGGTTTGAATGTTGCTGATCTCATATATTTGATACCATTGAGTTTTATGAACTCTTGAAACTCCAGACTAGTGAAGCAAGGTCCGTTGTCGCTTACAACGATGTTGGGCAGACCATGAGTGGCAAACATGACACGAAGTCTCTCAATGATAGCTGTAGATGTACTAGATGACATGATTATACACTCTATCCACTTGGAATATGCATCCACCACAACTAAAAACATCTTTCCCAGGAAGGGACCTGCAGATTCGATGTGGATCCTGGACCATGGTTTAGATGGCCACGACCACAGACTCAGCAGCGGCTCCACTGGTGCTTTACTTAGCTGCATGCAAGTGTTGCACTGATGCACACATGATTCCAGATCAGAGACAATTCCAGGCCACCATACATAAGAATTGGCAATGACTTTCATCATGACAATACTAGAATGAGTGCTATGTAGATCATGTACAAATTTCTCTCTGCCTTTCTTAGGCATAACAACACGATTACCCCACAGTATACAATCTGACTGAATGGATAGTTCGTCTTTGCGACGGATGTAAGGTTTGGTCTCCTCACACATTCGCTTGGGTATGACAGACCAATCACCACTAAGGACACAACATTTCACAACCGATAATATCGGGTCCTGGCTGATCCAGGTCTTAACTTGTTGAGCTGTGACAGGGGTCCCTTCACTTTCAAAAGCATCCATGACTAACAGTAGATCTGCAGGTTGTGGCATCTCCACCTCCGGCGTGGGCAATGGCAGACCGCTCAGTGCATCGGCACAATTCTCAGTGCCAGGTCTATGGCAAATGACATAATCATAGGCAGATAATGTCAGCGCACCTCTGGATGCGGGATGATGTATTGGTTTGTTTTCCGAAAACAATGAAATGAGGGGTTTGTGATCGGTTTCCAGTTCAAACTGAAGACCAAACAGGTACAGATGCATCTTTTTAACCCCATACACACAGGCTAATGCTTCTTTTTCTACTATGCTGTAGGCTCTTTCCGCCTTTGACAAACTTTTAGAAGCATATGCAACAGGTTGTAGTTTACCCGACTCATTAGCTTGTCGGAGCATGCAACCAACTCCATATGACGAAGCATCACAGGCCAATACTAGACGCTTACACGGATCATAATGTACCAGCAGCTTGTTAGAGCAAAGCAGATTAGTAGCTTTCTCAAAAGCCCAATCCTGAGACACATCCCAAACCCAGTTGTCGCCTTTTCTTAGCAGCATGTGCAGTGGCTCTAATAAAGTGTTCAATCTAGGTTGGAAATAACCGAAGTAGTTGAGTAGACCAAGGAACGAATGCAGCTCCGTCACATTCTGAGGCTTGGGTCCATTTTTGATGGCCTTGGTTTTCAAGTTCGTAGGCCTGATGCCGTCAGCAGCAATTTTTCTCCCCAGGAATTCAACTTCCAGTGCCATGAATACGCAATTCGGATGTTTCAGTCCATGTCTCACTTTGTCCAGATGATGTCGAACCTCTTCCAGGTTGTTTAGATGTTAGGCGGTGTCACGACCTGTGACCAGGATGTTGTCATCTTGGAACACGATGGTTCTAGGGATGGATTTTAGTAAACTCTCCATGTTCCTCTGAAGTATGGCTGCAGCCGAGTGAATTCCGAAAGGACACCTGTTGTAGATAAACAGTCCTTTATGAGTGTTGATGCACGTAAGTTTCTTCGACATCTCAACCAAGTCCTGTGTCATGTAGGCTGATGTCAGATCCAGTTTAGTGAACGACTTTCCCCCGGCTCGCATTGCAAACAGGTCATCAGTCTTCGGTAATAGATATTAATCCTGTTTCGAAACTCGGTTGATCGTAACCTTGTAGTCTCCACAAATCCTGACAGTGCCATCACTCTTCAACACAGGAACAATGGGACTGGCCCATTCGTTAAATTTGACCGGTGATATGACCCCTTCACACTGGAGTCTGTCCAGTTCGATTTCAACCTTCTCTCTCATCACGTACGGAACTGCCTGAGCTTTATGATGGACTTGTCTTGCATCCGAGTTCACGTGGATCTGCACCTTGGCTCCCGTGAAATTGCCGATGCCTGGTTCAAACAGCGAGGGGAACTTGCTCAGTACTTGAGCACATGGAGTATCATCCTCCGACAACAACGCTTTGATATCGTTCCATTTCCATTTGATTTTTTCTTGCCGATTTGTGCCGAACAGCGTTGGACCATTGTCTGGAACAATCCATAACGGTAAATCACGAACCGTACCATCATAAAATACCTTGACTACTGAACTGCCAATCACCGTTATGAGTTCTTTAGTGTACATACGCAACTTGGCATTGATTGGACTCAGCTTAGGCCTCACAGCCTTAGTATCCCACAGCTTGTCGAATGTCCTCTAGCTCATTATTGATTGACTCGCACCCGTGTCCTATTCCATTGGTACCGGCACACCATTAAGTTTTACATTAATCATTATCGGTTGACTCTTTGTTAGGAACGAATACAGTCCATACACTTCCTAATCTGGTATCTCAGATTGCATATCCGGATCCGCGCTACACTGGTCATCATCCTCCACGTGGTATGTCACAGCACGCTTGCTCAGTTGCAGACATATGCGCTGGGATGCCCCAGTCTCGAACAGCCTTCACAAATGTACTGTTTAAACAGACACTAATGAGGCTGATGCGTGCCCCCACAATGCCAACACAGTGAAATCGGATTCATTCCCATTGGCAGACTTTGGACAGCCACAGGTTTCGCATATGCAGTCGAGTAGGCCCTGCCATATATACAGCTCTGCCAAACGACAATAGAATCTTGTTTACATTACTTGCTGAGTTCAGATTTTTCGATTATATCTGCTTTAAGTTCTTGTCCGTCATCATGCATGCCTGGGCAATCGTGATGGCCTTGCTCAAATCCACCGTATCCGCCGCCAGTAGCTTATGCAGGATCACCTTGTGGTTGATGCCGATTACAAAGAAGTCCCGCAGCATGTCTCCCAACGCATTTTCAAACTTACACGATCCAGCTAGACATCTTAGGTCGGCAACTAATTCCGACACATTCTGGCCCTCAGAACGAACGTGTGTGTAGAATTGATATTGTGAGATGATGATGCCTTCTTCTGGTTTGAGATTGTCACATACCAGAGCACACAATTCCTCAAAGTCCTTATCCGTTGGACTTGCAGGCGAGAGAAGATTCTTTATGAGTCCATAGATTTTCGGACTGCAAACCGCGAGGAAGACCACCCTGCGCCTAACTGCGTCAGTAGGTTCCTCCATTTTGTTGGCCACAAAGTACTGGTCCAGGTGAGCTACAAAATCTGCCCAGTCCTCTCTCTCCAAGAATCTCTCCAGAATTCCAATTGTGCTCATTTTTGTATGCGAAGGTTCTTAAGTTACCTCGTCACCCAATGTTATGTATGTAATAACTTAATAGACTGAATACTATAAACTAACGCAGGTACAAACCTGGCTCTGCTTTATTAGGACCCGAAGTGATTCGGCCGGGCCAGCGGCATAGCACCCAAGAGCCCTCTCCATTCCATTCCCGCCCCTTAGAGGCAGTAATAGAGCTTATGGAGGGGGGCAATTTCAGCCCCATAATATCATAACATTGAAAATTTAACTAAACAGTGCCTTTCACAGTTTTTGAGGAGAAAAGGGGAAGGGAAAACACAACACAAAATAATTACTGATAAGGTGGTGGAGGCATTCAGCCCATCTCAGTTTATCCCTCCAGAGAGACTTTAAAGTCTCCTCATTGCAGAATCTGCTTGGTTCTTCAGTGATTCGTGTTTTTATTTCCACGACTCTATCTGGGAGCCAATTCCATGTATTGACCATTACTTGTGTGAAGAATTTCATAATATTTGTTCTAAATTTGTCCTTTACTATTTTAGATCTGTGACTCCTTATTCTACACTCACAGTTCAATGTAAAGTAGTTTTATGGATTTACCTTTTCTATACTGCTTACAATCCTGTTTACCTTTTAAGATCACCGCGACAAGATCCCCTTTCAATGTTGAAGGACCCAAGTATCCATTCTTTCCTCGTAACTGAGATCTCTAAGACAGAATTCTACCTCACAGCTCTTCTCTGCATGGCCTCCATGAGTCTATCTGGAAGTTTATTCCATATCTGATCACTGAGTGAAAAAGAGTTTCCTGATATCAGTCCTAAAATTGCCTTTTACTAGTTTGAACCTGTGTCACTTTGTTAAAAAAAGAAAAAGGAACAGGAGGCCATACAGCCCTTCGAGCCTGCTCTGCCATTCAATAAGATCATGGCTGAATTTGTACATCAAGCCCACTTTCCCGCCTTATCCCCATATCCTTTGATTCCCTTGGTGCCCAAAAATCTATCAATATACTCAACGACTGAGCATCCACAGCCTTCTGGGGTAGAGAATTCCAAAGATTCACAACTCTCTGAGTGAACAAATTTCTTCTCATCTCAGTCCTAAATGGCTGACCCATTATCTGGAGACTATGACCCTAGTTCTGAACTCTTCAGCCAAGGGAAGCAACCACTCAGCATCTACCCTGTCCGGCCAGGAAATCGCCGCGGTCCCGGCCTGCAAGACCATTAGCGGGAGCAGCCAGGTCGCTGATTGCAGTGCGGGCAGACACAGCAGGAGGGGTGAAGGAGTGGCAAGAGTTTGTAGAGGGAAGTGACCGGGGCACTGGAGAGGCGTGAGTTTGGTGCTCAGCAGAGGCCTTGGGGCAGCACAGGCCAGCCCACACTGCGATACGTGTGCGCGCTGGGTCCGTGCAGCAGAGCTGGTCTCCATTCGTCTTGGGTAATCCTTGCCACTGGACCAAGACCTAACTCTGTCAAGCCTGTGTGGTGGCTGGTGTGCAACAGCCACCACACGTTTAAAAAAATCCATGCACAAGCATCTTCTACCCTTCAACATGTAGTTCGGGATCTGGAATATTAGGCCCTTCATTGAAACGCCTGTGAACTCATCCCTTTTTGACGTGGAAGCAAGTCATCCTCGCTTCGAGGGACCGCCTATGATGATGATGATGATGATGACCCTTCTCTGCTCAAGTAGCTCTGGTTTTTAAAGGTTCTTAGCACCACTTTAATTTCAGTATTAACCAAATCAATCTACATACCTTTTTCCTTTCTATAATTGTGTGTCCAAATCTGCACAGTATTCATGGTCTAACCAATATCTTGTACGAATTCATCATTACCTCCTTGCTCCTGTGTTCAACGACCCTTTATAAAACCTTTTTATTGCTCTTTGTGCCACAACCATGTTTTTAAAGATCCATGTATTCGTATCTCTCGATCACTGTTCCTTTGCTCCATTGTTATGCAATTTAAGGTAAATCACCGTTCTCTTTTTTTTCTTCCCAAAATGTACTCCTTCATATTTAACTATCTTGAATCCATTCACTGTACATCTATCATCTCCACTTCGCCATCCTGTAGTTTCCTTCGGGCACCCTCAGTTTGCTATGTTCCTTAGTTGAGGATCATTGACAAATTTTTATATCAATCCCTCTATGACTATGTCCAAATGTAAATGGAGAAGAAAGACCCAACACAGAGCTCCAGGCTATGCAACTTCAATTTGCCAAGATGAAAAACATACATATACTCATTCTATTCTGTGGTTTCTGTCTTTCAGCTATCCATCTTAATCCATGCCATCACCATAACCTGGAATACCATGGTCCTTTATCTTTATGAGGCTCTTGCCTCAGCTTATCCGCTGCTGAAGCCCTCATCCTTGCCTTTACTACCTCGAGACTTGACTATTCCAAAGCACTCCTGGCTGGCTCCCACATTCTACCCTATGTAAATGAGAAATGATCCAAAACTCGCTGCCGGTGTCCTATCTCGCACCAAGTCCCGCTCACCCATCACATCTGTGTTCATTGACCTACATTCGCTTCCGGTTAAGCAA
This sequence comes from Pristiophorus japonicus, assembly GCF_044704955.1. Lineage (NCBI taxonomy): Eukaryota > Metazoa > Chordata > Chondrichthyes > Pristiophoridae > Pristiophorus > Pristiophorus japonicus. The sequence goes on along the minus strand of NW_027251951.1, from coordinate 282,712 downwards.
CGCCTCGATTTCAAAATTGTCATGCTTATTTTAAAATCCTTCCATGGCCTCGCCCCTCTCTATTTCTGTAATTTCCTTCAGCCCCACAAACCGCCCACCCCCGCCCTCCGAGATGTCTGCGCACCTATAATTCTGCCCTCCTGAGGATCCCTGATTATAATCGCTCAACCTTTGGTGCAATTCCTATTTTGGAAAATTATGGTTAGTACCTGTGCTATTGCATCATTAAACTTGTCATGTTTTCTGAATCATAGAATGGTGACAGTACAGAAGGAGGCCATTCGACCCATCGAGCCCATGCTGGTTCTCTGAAAGAGCATTTCAGCTAGTCCCACTCCCCTGCTTATTCCCCATAGCCCTGCAGCTTTTTTTTCTTCAGGAACTTATCCAATTCTCTTTTGAAAGCCAAGTTTGATTCTGCCTCCACTACCTTTTCAGACAGTGCATTCCAGATTCTAACCACTCGCTACGTAAAAAAGTTTTTCCTCATGTTGCCTTTGGTTCTTCTGCCAATCACCTTAAATTGGTGTCCTCTGGTTCTCGACTCTTCCACCAATGGGAACAGTTTCTCTCTCCCCTACACCCCTCATGATTTTGAACACCTCTATCAAATCTCCTCTCAACCTTCTCTGCTCTAAGGCGAACAACCCCAGCTTCTCCAGTCTATCTACGTAACTGAAGTCCATCATTCCTGGAAACATTCTTGTAAATCTTTTCAGCACCCTCTCTAAGACCTTCACATCCTCCTAAAGTGCGGTGTCTAGAATTGGATGCAATACTCCAGTTGAGATCAAACCACTTTTATAAAGGTTCATCATAACTTCCTGGCTTTTGTACTCTACGCCTCTATTTATGAAGCCCAGAACCCCATATGTTTTTTTAACTACTTTCTCAACCTGCCCTGCCACCTTCAATGGTTTGTGCACATATACCCCCAGGTCTCTCTGTTCATGCACCCGCTTTACAATTCTACCCTTTAGTTTATATTGCCGCTCCTCGTTCTTTCTACCAAAATGTATCACTTCGCACTCTTCTACGTTATATTTCATCTGCCATGTGTCCGCCCATTCTACCAGCCTGTCTAAGCTTTCTTGGAGTCTTTCACTATCCTCCTCACTGTTCACTATACTTCCAAGTTTTGTATCAGCTGCAAATTTTGAAATTGTGCCCTGTACGCCCAGGTCTAAGTCATTACTATATATCAAGAGAAGTAGTGGTCCTAGTACCGACCCCTGGGGAACACCACTGTATACCTTCCTCCAATCCAAAAAACAACAGTTCACCACTACTCTCTGTTTCCTGTCATTTAGCCAATTTGATAACCATGCTGCCACTGTCCCCTTTATTCCACAGGCTTCAACTTTGCTGGCAAGCCTATTATGTGGCACTTTATCAAATGCCTTTTGGAAGTCCATGTACACCACATGTCAGGACAGGGTATACCACATTAAGCAGTAGGCCACTTAATAGTGTAGATGAACAAACGGACCTTGGAGTGCTTGTCCACAGATCCCTGAAAGTAGCAGGCCAGGTGGATAAGGTGGTTAAGAAAGCATACGAAATGCTTGCCTTTATTGCCGAAGTATAGAATATAAGAGCAGGGAGGTTATGCTTAAATTGTATAATACTTTGGTTAGAATACAGCTGGAGTACTGCATGCAGTTCTTGTCGCTGTATTATAGGAAGGACGTGATTGCACTAGAGAGGGTGCAGAGGAGATTTACTAGGATGCTGCCTGGAATGGAGAATCTTAGTTATGAGGACAGATTGGATAGGCTGGGTTTGTTCTCATTGGAACAGAGGAGGTTGAGAGGCCTCATCGAGGTGTACAAAATATTGAGGGGCCTGGACATAGTGGATAGTAAGGGTCTATTTACATTGGTGGAGGGGTTTATTATGAGGGGGCATAGGTTTAAGGTGGTTGGTGGAAGGTTTAGGGGGGATTTGAGGGGGGGTGCTTCTTTACGCAGAGGATTGTGGGGATCTGGAACTCACTGCCTGGAAGAGTGGTCAATGCAGAAACCCTCACCATTTTTAAAGTGCAGTAACCTGCAGGTTTAAGGACTTAGAGCTGGTAATTGGGATTAGACTGGATGACCTTTTGTTGGACGGTGCAGATATAATGGTAAGTACTGCAGGGAATAGAATACGACCAGGGTGATCTCCTAGACTAGTTTCGATCACCTGGATGGGTTGGAGAGGAATTTTCCCAGATTTTTTCTCCCTAAATTTGCCTGGGTTTTTATCTGGTTTTTGTCTCTCCCAGGAGATCACATGGCTCCGGTTGGGAAGGCGTGTAGAATGTTTCAGTATAAGGGGTGTCGCAGTTGTGTGAGGCATACTGGTTGGGCTGGGTGCTCTTTGCCTTTCCGCCATTGTTCATAGGTTTATACGTAACCTTTAGGACTGCTGACCAAGGGCCGTGCGGCTCTTTGTCGGCTGGTGTGGACACGATGGGACGAAATGGCCTCCTTCTGCGCTGTAAATTTATATGTTTCTATGTTTCTACATCAACTGCATTGCCCTCATCAACCCTTTCTGTTACCTCAACAAAAAACTCAATCAGGTTAGTTAAACATGATCTGCCTTTAACAAATCTATGCTGGCTTTCCTTAATAAATCCATACGTGTCCAAGTGACTGTTAATTTTATCCCGGATTATCGTTTCTGAAAGCTTTCCCACTGCCGAGGTTAAACTGACTGGCCTGTAGTTGCTGGGTTTATCCTTGCACCCTTTTTTTGAACAAGGTTGCAATACTCTCGTCCTTTGGCACCAGCCCTGTATCCAAGGAGGATTGGAAGATTATGGCGAGTACCTCCACAATTTCCATCTTTAACTTCCCTCAGCATTCGAGGATGCATCCCATCCGGTCCTGGTGACTTATCTACTTTAAATACAGCCAGCCTTTCTAGTACCTCTTCTTTATCAATTTTTATCCCATTCAGCATCTCAACTACCTTCTCTTTCACTATGACTTTGGCAGCATCTTCTTTCTTGGCAAAGACAGATGCAAAGTATTCATTTTAGTACCTCAGCCATTCCCTCTGCCTCCATGCGTAGGTCTCCATTTACGTTCCCTAATCGGCCCCATCCCTCCTCTAACTATCTGTTTACTTTTTATATGCCTATAGAATATTGGATTCCCTTTTATGTTAGCTGCCAATCTATTCTCATACTCTCTCTTTGCCTTTCTATTTCCTTTTTCACGTCCCCTCCGTACTTTCTATATTCAGCTTGGTTCTGACTTGTTTTTTCAACCTGACATCTGTCATTCTTCTTCATCTTACTCTATATCTCTTTCGTCATCCAAATAGCTCTAGTTTTGGTTGCCCTACCTTTCCTTCTTATGGGAATGTACCTCGACTGTACCTGAACCATCTCCTCTTCAAAGGCAGCCCATTGTTCAATTACAGTTTTGCCTGCCAATCTTTGATTCCAGTTTACCCGGGCCAAATCTATTCTCAACCCACTGAAATTAAGTATTTTTATTCTAGATTTCTCCCAGTCCTTTTCCATTGCTCATCTAAACCTTATGATACTGTGATCACTGCTCCAAAAATAGTCCCCTATAGACACTTGCTCTACTTGACCCACCTCATTCTCCAGAACCAGATCCAGTAATGCCTCCTTCTGAAGCATAACTTCAAGTGCGATTAAATCTTTTAATGCAATTTAATTTTTATTTATATCTATTATTTGCACCTCTGGTACTTCTGCACTCCTTCTTTCATCCTCTAATGTAAATAGAGGGGCATAATATTTGTTAAGCATTACGCCCATTCTTTGTCTATTGGTGGCCACAACCTTTCTCTAGCTACCTGCTTTGATGTGCTTATAAAAGCCTTTACTATTTTTCTTTATTTTTTAATATTCTTAGTCCTCCTAATTTTACTTTTTGCTTCTCCTGGCTGCTTTTGCTATTTCTTCTGGATCATTAATTTTGATTTTATTGGATGGTTCCTCCTTAAATTTTATTTTTGGCAGAATCTCCTCATGGCTGAAGTTACGAAGTTTCCGACAAGAACAAAACAGGATGGATTTGGGTCTCGTCAATGTTTAGTTGCAGGAAGCTGTAGTTGTTCAACAGCACAACAGCCATCATGGAGTCAACAGTGCTGGTAGAAATGGAAACTAACCCCATGCTCATAGATAATGTATCTGAGGGACAGCATGTATAGGAGAAATTGGAGGGAGCCGAGGGGCACACTGCAGGTGACTGTGTGGTGCCAGAGTAGGGAGGTCATTACAAGAGATCAATGCAATTATGAATGGTTGAATAGTACCAGAGAAATGCAGGTGCCAAACAGGCATTCCCCTGCAGATTGCTGGTTTCAGATGGCAGAAAATAGCCAGCTTCTGCACAGAATTGGCTGGCAGGTAGGCCTTGTCGGTGGTGTGGATTGGCGGGGTAGGGTGGGGGGGTTGGTGATGGAAGTAGAGCAGATCCCTGTGAATGGGAGGCAAGAATGGGCTGACAGCGGGCCGGAATATTATTTTGGGCCAAACAAAATCTTCAAAAAAAACAAAACCTTATTTGTTTTCTGTGCGGTCCCTTTAAGGACCGTTGGTTAGACTGGTCAATACTTGCTACAATTCGGACTCGCATGCACAGACCATGCTCCACCCATCAGTGCATTAAAATTGCAATCGATTCCCTATGAATAGCGTAGGAACCAATTTATATATTTATAGAGCCTCCCAGCTATTTTAGGCACTCATTTAAAAGCCTGCCTTAAAATTGAAGCAGGCAGGCAAATGGGTGTCTAAGACGCCGACCAGATTTCCTCCGCTGATCACCTGTTTTCCTCTGTTATGCTGTGATGTAAGTAGGGAGTAAGCCAAAATCTATTCCAAATGCAGTTCGATCCAAGTTTTACAGTTTATGCCTGGAACCTAACGGAACATTGTAAAACAAATATCTTGCTTTTACTGGCATGTGGGCTAAGTGGAAATTATCAAATTGAATGCACAATTACTCCAGGTACTTTATTGGCTGCTCTCCTGCTGTGAGCACCAGCTTTCTGGAGCCCAGCCAAAATCATAACCTGATACAGCTTTTACTTTCAATGAGTTCTTTCCCATACAGTGTTCTAAATTAAGTCTGGCACCGTACAGCAATAACCATTAAAGAGTTTAAAATGACATAAAAATAAAATGCATGCAGTAAAGTTGGCAATTATGACTGCCAGGATTTTTTTTTCCTACTAATTACACAGTGGAGCTGCTCAGCCATTTCCCCAGGAGTCGTCATCTGCTTCTCCATCATTATGTCAAAACATACCGATTTCCCATTCACGTCTCCACGCTAGTTTATTGCAAAATGAAGTCTGATGTGCGGCAAATTATTATGTAACCCCAATGAACCCAAAATGAAATTGAAATGATTGTAGATTTCGCTTGGATGTGGTTTATTGGGCTTCCATAATATACTAGCAGATCGCGTGGCATTACTCAGGCCAGCCCACACTGCGATATGAGTGTGCACTCGGTCCGTGCAGCACAGCTGGTCTCTAGTCGTCTTGGTTAACTCTTGCCACTGGACCAAGACCTAGCTCTGTCAAGCCCGTGTGGTGGCTGGTGTGCAACGGTCATCACATGTTAAAAAAATCCACACACTGGCATCTTCCACCCTTCAACGTGTAGTTCTGGACTTGGAATATCAGATCCTTCATTGAAACACCTGCGAACTCATCCCTTTTTGGTGTGGATAAAAGTCATCCTCGATACAAGGGACCGCCTAATAAGAAGAGGACTCATGGTGAGTAAAAGGATATGCTGTTTTCTAATGGCAGGAGCATTGTGCCACATAATGCGCAATATATTATTGCATTTTTCCGCATTACTCCTGCCTATTTCTTAGGTTCTTATTACATGGGCACTCGGGTCTGGGGTTAGCATGAGTGATGGAAAGGGAGATTCAGAAAGCAGTGTAGTCTGGGCATGGCAGGATTTGGAGGAATGCTGAGCTATGACAGCACAAGGGGACAGAGGTGTCTCAAGCCTGGCCATATTTGCAAAGGAAGGCTGATTTCAGGTAGCCAAACATTCTGCCCTTTTATGCTACCACTAGTTAATTGACTATGGTCTCTCTCTCTTTCACCTGTCTCTGTTGTCTTTGTGTTGCTACTTTTCTCTCTGAGTTCTCAACTTCTGTTTCTGTCTCTCTTTTTCATCTCCTTCTGTGTTCCGAAGCTATTGGCCAAGAAATTCTCTACCTTAGCGGCGCATGTTTGCTCTGGATTTCTTCAAAAAATGGCAACCGCCTCGCTTCCACCCACTCCTGGTGCAGGACATGGCGGCTGCCATTTTGGTGAGGGCCATAGCACTGCCTTTGCCAGCACAGGCCTCTCAAATTTAAATGTGCAGATTGTGACATCATGACTGCTATTCTGGATGACGCCGCATGCCATAACACCCTCTCCTAACTACACACAGCAAAACGTGCACTTAGCAGCCCTGCAGAGAAGCTGGCAGTGCTTCTTAAAGAGACACACACATCTTTCGGGTAAGTTTGGATTTCAGCTTTTTAACTTTTAAAAAAAAGATATTTTATTGAAGTAGAGGTTTAATAAAAGTTATTAAGTATGCAGGGTGGCTGCTGTATGCTTGCAAGGCTTTGGATGGTAAAGGATGGCATATGAGCAGAGAAAATATATTGGAAATAATGGGCAGATCAGTAGCATCCGTGGAGAGAGAACAGAGTTAACGTTTCAGGTCAAGATGCTGCCTGACCCGCTGAATATTTCCAGCATTTTCTGCTTTTATTTCAGATTTCCAGCATCCACAGTATTTTTCCTCTGAGAAGACCACTTGTTCACTGTCCAGGAGGGCACATAGAGATGAAGCACAGGCAGTAAAGGAGAAAAGTTTCTCACAAAGGGAAGAGGAAGACACAGAAGAGGAGGAAGCGGAAGGAAAGATGCAATGCAAATAGCCCCTTTCTGGCTGGGATATCCGGAATCAAATCATCTGCCTGCAGCACCAGTGATCTCAACTCAAATTACCCTTTCAACATTTGTCCCACACCTTACCTTCCCTTTGATATTGACCATCACTGTGTCCTCTTGGCCACAATGCTGAAATAAAAGGCACCATTAAGCAAACTTTCAAATGCAAATTTATCCATATATGCATCCAATATGATATCAAGAAATTAACTATTCACCCTTGTGCATTCCCTTAGCAACTGTTTTGTGTGTGTCTTTGCTTATCCTAATGATGTCACGCAGTGCTACTCATGGAAGGCTGCTCACTTTCAGTGGGGGAGACTGCTGATGGCCTTGCAGGACGACCTCGAGGAGCTGGTGACTGGGAGTGTCAAATCGAGATGATGATGTTTTTTCTTCACTCTCCTCTCCCTCGTCTTGGTCAACCACTGGCTGGACAGACTGGATTTCTTGGGTTTCTGAAATGAGGAAGGCACGAGGGTAGGGATGTGGTGAGGGGAGGACGTGAACGCAAGAACTGAATGCTTCCACCATGCACAGCTTATACATCATAAGAACATAAGAATTAGGAACAGGAGTAGGCCATCTAGCCCCTCGAGCCTGCTCCGCCATTCAATAAGATCATGGCTGATCTGGTCGTGGACTCAGCTCCACTTACCCGTCCTCTCCCCGTAACCCTTAATTCCCTTATTGATTAAAAATCTATCTTTGATTTGAAAACATTCAATGAGCCAGCCTCAACTGCTTCCTTGGGCAGAGAATTCCACAGATTCGCAACCCTCTGGGAGAAGAAATTCTTTCTCAACTCGGTTTTAAATTGGCTCCTCCGTATTTTGAGGCTGTGCCCCCTAGTTCTAGTCTTTCCTACCAATGGAAACAACCTCTCTGCCTCTATCTTGTCTATCCCTTTCATGATTTTAAATGTTTCTATAAGATCACCCCTCATCCTTCTGAACTCCAAGGAGTAAAGACCCAGTCTACTCAATCTATCATCATAAGGTAACCCCCTCATTTCTGGAATCAGCCTAGTGAAACGTCTCTGTACCCCTTCCAAAGCTAGTATATCCTTCCTTAAGTAAGTTGACCAAAACTGCACACAGTACTCCAGGTGCGGCCTTACCAATACCTTATACAGTTGCAGCAAGACCTCCCTGCTTTTGTACTCCATCCCTCTCGCAATGAAGGCCAACATTCCATTTGCCTTCCTGATTACCTGCTGCACCTGCAAACTAACCTTTTGGGATTCATGCACAAGGACCCCCAGGTCCCTCTACACCACAGCATGTTGTAATTTCTCCCCATTCAAATAATATTCCCTTTTACTGTTTTTTTTCCCAAGGTGGATGACCTCACACTTTCCGACATTGTATTCCATCTGCCAAATCTTAGCCCATTCGCTTAACCTACCCAAATCTCCTTGCAGCCTCTCTGAGTCCTCCACACAACCCGCTTTCCCACTAATCTTAGTGTCATCTGCAAATTTTGTTGCACTACACTCTGTCCCCTCTTCTAGGTCATCTATGTATATTGTAAACAGTTGTGGTCCCAGTACTGATCCCTGTGGCACACCACTAACCACTGATTTCCAACCGGAAAAGGACCCATTTATCCCGACTCTCTGCTTTCTGTTCGCCAGCCAATTCTCTATCCATGCTAATACATTTCCTCTGACTCCGCGTACCTTTATCTTCTGCAGTAACCTTTTGTGTGACACCTTATCAAATGCCTTTTGGAAATCTAAATACACCACATCCATCGGTACACCTCTATCCACCATGCTCGTTATATCCTCAAAGAATTCCAGTAAGTTAGTTAAACATGATTTCCCTTTCATGAATCCATGCTGCGTCTGCTTGATTGCACTATTCCTATCTAGATGTCCCGCTATTTCTTCCTTAATGATAGTTTCAAGCATTTTCCCCACTACAGATGTTAAACTAACCGGCCTATAGTTACCTGACTTTTGCCTGCCCCCTTTTTTAAACAAAGGCGTTACATTAGCTGCTTTCCAATTCGCTGGTCCCTCCCCAGAGTCCAGAGAATTTTGGTAGATTATAACGAATGCATCTGCTATAACTTCCGCCATCACTTTTATTACCCTGGGATGCATTTCATTAGGACCAGGGGACTTGTCTACCTTCAGTCCCATTAGCCTGTCCAGCACTACCCCCTAGTGATAGTGATTGTCTCAAGGTCCTCCTTTCCCACATTCCTTAAGCCTGCAAATTTTGGCATGGTTTTTGTGTCTTCCACTGTGAAGACGGAAGCAAAATAATTGTTTAAGGTCTCAGCCATTTCCACATTTCTCATTATTAAATCCCCCTTTTCATCTTCTAAGGGACCAACATTTATTTTAGTCACTCTTTTCCGTTTTATATATCTGTAAAAGCTTTTACTATCTGTTTTTATGTTTTGCGCAAGTTTACTTTTGTAATCTATCTTTCCTTTCTTTATTGCTTTTTTAGTCATTCTTTGCTGTTGTTTAAAATATTCCCAATCCTCTAGTTTCCCACTAACCTTGGCCACCTTATACGCATTGGTCTTTGATTTGATACTTTCCTTTATTTCCTTGGTTATCCACGGCTGGTTATCCCTTCTCTTGCCGCCGTTCTTTTTCACTGGAATATATTTTTGTTGAGCACTATGAAAGAGCTCCTTAAAAGTCCTCCACTGTTCCTCAATTGTGCCACCGTTTAGTCCTTGTTTCCAGTCTACTTTAGCCAACTCTGCCCTCATCCCACTGTAGTCCCCTTTGTTTAAGCATAGTATGCTCATTTCTGACACGACTTCCTCATCCTCAATCTGTATTACAAATTCAACCATATTGTGATCACTCATTCCGAGAGGATCTTTTACGAGGAGATCGTTTATTTTTCCTGTCTCATTACACAGGACCAGATCTAAGATGGCTTGCTCCCATGTAGGTTCTGTTACATACTGTTCTAAGAAACAATCTCGTATGCATTCTATGAATTCCTCCTCCAGGCTACCCCGTGTGATTTGATTTGATCAATCGATATGTAGGTTAAAATCCCCCATGACTACTGCCGTTCCTTTTTCACATGCCTCCATTATTCCCTTGATTATTGCCCGCCCCACCATGAAGTTATTATTTGGAGACCTATAAACTACGCCGACCAGTGACTTTTCCCCTTACTATCTCTAATCTCCACGCACAATGATTCAACATTTTGTTTATTGGAGCCAATATCATCCCTCACAACTTCCCTGATGATATTGTGGGATGAGAGGAAGCAGGATGTGACAAGGAGGATAACATATGAGAATACCATCTTATGTTCTTTGAGCCCCACTGCTGGCCAATGGCTCAGCCATTCCCCTGCCAAGAATGGCCAGCACAGTCCCCTCCAAGGGGGTGAGGTGTCGCTAGGAATGTGAGGTGTGCCTTGTGTTTGGTAGAGATTGTTGGTAGGTGAGTGCTGGTGAGAGTCGTGCATTGAGCAGTGTGTGAGGCTAGTGGTGCAGTTGGTAGGAGACGGATTTTGAAGATGCATTCACTGACCTCGACCGCCCGTCTGAGGTCATGAAACTTTTTGGGGTACTGGAGCCAGGTCCTGGGGTGACACTGCTGGCTGTGATGGCCTCAGTCATCTGGTCCTACACCCTTCTTTCTGGACGGTCTCGTGGCCCCATATGGATAGAGGACCTCTCTTCTAATATTGACCCCCTGCACAAAGCTGGAGTGCTGCTTGCGAGACCCTGGGTGCCCTTTACCTGGCTTGCTGAGCCATTTGTGTTAGTGCTGAAGCACTTTTACCATTTTTTACATGCAGATGGCAGTTGAGCTCTAATGGCTAAAGATTGCCTATTCTTAAATGATTTTTATTATTTTTATTTTAGAAGGCAATTCCTCTTTAAGGGCATGTGACTGCTTTCTAAATTCACAGTCTAGCTTTAAGAAAACGCTGCCTTGCTGCAGGGAGGCTGTGGCCATGCGACATTGGGCCTCCTGCTGAGCACAAATAATTACAAATGGGTATGATTTGCTGGCCATTACAGAAACATGGTTGCAAGGTGGCCAAGACTGAGAATTAAACATACAGGGGTATCTGACGATTCAGAAAGATAGGCAAGAAGGGAAAGGAGGTGGGGTAGCTCTGTTAATAAAGGATGATATCAGGGCAGTTGTGAGGGATGATATTGGCTCCAATGAACAAAATGTTGAATCATTGTGGGTGGAGATTAGAGATAGTAAGGGGAAAAAGTCACTGGTCGGCGTAGTTTATGGGCTCCCAAATAATAACTTCACGGTGGGGTGGGCAATAATCAAGGGAATAATGGAAGCATGTGAAAAAGGAACGGCAGTAGTCATGGGGGATTTTAACCTACATATCGATTGGTCAAATCAAATCGCACGGGGTAGCCTGGAGGAGGAATTCATAGAATGCATACGAGATTGTTTCTTAGAACAGTATGTAACAGAACCTACAAGGGAGCAAGCCATCTTAGATCTGGTCCTGTGTAATGAGACAGGAAAAATAAACAATCTCCTCGTAAAAGATCCTCTCGGAATGAGTGATCACAATTTGGTTGAATTTGTAATACAGATTGAGGATGAGGAAGTTGTGTCAAAAATGAGCATACTATGCTTAAACAAAGAGGACTACAGTGGGATGAGGGCAGAGTTGGCTAAAGTAGACTGGAAACAAGGACTAAACGGTGGCACAATTGAGGAACAGTGGAGGACTTTTAAGGAGCTCTTTCATAGTGTTCAACAAAAATATATTCCAGTGAAAAAGAACGGCGGCAAGAGAAGGGATAACCAGCCGTGGATAACCAAGGAAATAAAGGAAAGTATCAAATCAAAGACCAATGCGTATAAGGTGGCCAAGGTTAGTGGGAAACTAGAGGATTGGGAACATTTTAAGCAATAGCAAAGAATGACTAAAAAAGCAATAAAGAAAGGGAAGATAGATTACGAAGGTAAACTTGCGCAAAACATAAAAACAGATAGTAAAAGCTTTTACAGATATATAAAACGGAAAAGAGTGACTAAAGTAAATGTTGGTCCCTTAGAAGATGAAAAGGGGGATTTAATAATGAGAAATGTGGAAATGGCTGAGACCTTAAACAATTATTTTGCTTCCGTCTTCACAGTGGAAGACACAAAAACCATGCCAAAATTTGCAGGCCACAAGAATGTGGGAAGGGAGGACCTTGAGACAATCACTATCACTAGGGGTGTAGTGCTGGACAGGCTAATGGGACTGAAGGTAGACAAGTCCCCTGGTCCTGATGAAATGCATCCCAGGGTATTAAAAGAGATCGTGGAAGTTATAGCAGATGCATTCGTTATAATCTACCAAAATTCTCTGGACTCTGGGGAGGTACCAGCGGATTGGAAAGCAGCTAATGTAACGCCTCTGTTTAAAAAAGGGGGCAGGCAAGAGGCAGGTAACTGTAGGCCGGTTAGTTTAACATCTGTAGTGGGGAAAATGCTTGAAACTATCATTAAGGAAGAAATAGCGGGACATCTAGATAGGAATAGTGCAATCAAGCAGACGCAGCATGGATTCATGAAAGGGAAATCATGTTTAACTAACTTACTGGAATTATTTGAGGATATAATGAGCATGGTGGATAGAGGTGTACCGATGGATGTGGTGTATTTAGATTTCCAAAAGGCATTTGGTAAGGTGTCACACAAAAGGTTACTGCAGAAAATAAAGGTACGCGGAATCAGAGGAAATGTATTAGCATGGATAGAGAATTGGCTGGCGAACAGAAAGCAGAGAGTCAGGATAAATGGGTCCTTTTCCGGTTGGAAATCAGTGGTTAGTGGTGTGCCACAGGGATCAGTGCTGGGACCACAACTGTTTACAATATACATAGATGACCTAGAAGAGGGGACAGAGTGTAGTGCAACAAAATTTGCAGATGACACTAAGATTAGTGGGAAAGCGGGTTGTGTAGAGGACTCAGAGAGGCTGCAAGGAGATTTGGGTAGGTTAAGCGAATGGGCTAAGGTTTGGCAGATGGAATACAATGTCGGAAAGTGTGAGGTCATCCACCTTGGGAAAAAAAAACAGTAAAAGAGAATATTATTTGAATGGGGAGAAATTACAACATGCTGTGGTGCAGAGGGACCTGGGGGTCCTTGTGCATGAATCCCAAAAGGTTAGTTTGCAGGTGCAGCAGGTAATCAGGAAGGCAAATGGAATGTTGGCCTTCATTGCGAGAGGGATGGAGTACAAAAGCAGGGAGGTGTTGCTGCAACTGTATAAGGTATTGGTAAGGCCGCACCTGGAGTACTGCGTGCAGTTTTGGTCAACTTACTTAAGGAAGAATATACTAGCTTTGGAAGGGGTACAGAGACGTTTCACTAGGCTGATTCCAGAAATGAGGGGGTTACCTTATGATGATAGATTGAGTAGACTGGGTCTTTACTCCTTGGAGTTCAGAAGGATGAGGGGTGATCTTATAGAAATATTTAAAATCATGAAAGGGATAGACAAGATAGAGGCAGAGAGGTTTTTTCCATTGGTAGGGGAGACTAGAATTAGGGGGCACCGCCTCAAAATACGGAGGAGCCAATTTAAAACCGAGTTGAGAAGGAATTTCTTCTCCCAGAGGGTTGTGAATCTTTGGAATTCTCTGCCCAAGGAAGCAGTTGAGGCTAGCTCATTGAATGTTTTCAAGTCAAAGATCGATAGATTTTTAACCAATAAGGGAAGTAAGAGTTACGGGGAAAGGGCGGCTAAGTGAAGCTGAGTCCACGACCAGATCAGCCATGATCTTATTGAATGGCGGAGCAGGCTCGAGGGGCTAGATTGCCTACTCCTGTTCCTAATTCTTATGTTCATATGTTCTGCACTGCAGTCATTTAAATCAGCAGACTACAATAATGGTGCCTCCCGTGTTCTTTTTATGGACGCAAGTTAACCTCGCCCCGCGATGGCATCGCTCGTTTTCGGGCTCTATCGTATTCTCGGCCTTCATGTTTCTCTCTGTCCTCTTTGATCAAGAAATCAACTATTTTTTCTCTGTCTTTTTCTTTTCTTCTTCCCTTTCGAGTGGTGATGGATGGTGTGGTGCATGACAGGAAAAGGAGCCACCAATGGGTGCACTGCATTTGTGATGGGGGTTCTGGGGAAAATGTAAGCCTTAGTCTAAGTTTCCCTTCCCATTCCCCCCTAAATACTTGTGCTCTGGCCACCCTCTTGTTTCTACCACGTCCTCTACTTCTTCACCTTCCTATTACCCTTTCCCCTACCTACCACCTCCTGACTTCGATCACGACCCTATCGCTTTCCCTTTGAATTACCTGCAAAGGCCCGTATATATTCCCCTACCCTGACTCTGCTGTCAGTCAGCTCACTCTTAACTCTCATTCCACTCCCGTCCCGCTTGCTGCCCACTCCTCACGCCCCCAAGGCAAATAATGAGAGACCAGACACCTCCTCCCACCCACACCTCCTCCCTTCTTCACTGCTTCAAAGAGGCTTTGTTAGATTTGGGAATCAACCTCATGGCTCTCATCTGCACGGCCTCCAAATACTTGAATATACCACCAACGATGTCTCCGCAAGATCCTACAAATCCCCTGGGAGGACAGATGCACCAACGTTAGCATCCTCGACCAGGCCAACATCCCCAGCATTGAAGCACTGACCACACTTGATCAGCTCCACTGGGCAGGCCACATTGTTCGCATGCCAGAAACGAGACTCCCAAAGCAAGCGCTCTACTCGAAACTCCTTTATGACAAACGAGCCAAAGGTGCGCAGATGAAACGTTACAAGGACACCCTCAAAGCCTCCCTGATAAAGTGCAACATCCCCACTGACACCTGGGAGTCCCTGGCCAAAGACCGCCCTAAGTGGAGGAAGTGCATCTGTGAGGGCGCTGAGCGCCTCGAGTCTCATCGCTGAGAGCATGCAGAAATCAAGCGCAGGCAGCGGAAAGAGCGTGCAGCAAACATGTCCCACCCACCCTTTCCCTCAACGACTATCTGTCCCACCTGTGACAGAGACTGTGGTTCTTGTATTGGATTGTTCAGCCACCTAAGGACTCATTTTTTGAGTGGAAGCAAGTCTTCCTCGATTCCGAGGGACTGCCTATGATGATGATGATGATGATGATGATTTCCCTTTTGTCTCGGTGTGGTCTGATCCGAGCACTTGTGCACTTTGATTATGACATCCTTTGAATTGTATCCCATGATTTTGATTCTATAGTTTAACATTCTATTGACTTTGCTGATTAGTTGTAAATTTTGAACAGTGAATCTACAAAGACTTCTAAGTCTTTTTCAACTTCAACTTTAGTTATTTCAACACTGACTATGGAGAAATTAGGGCAGATGACCATAAGCTTGGTCAAAGAAGTAGGTTTTAAGAAGCGTCTTAAAGGAAGAAAGAGAGGCGGAGAACTTTAGGGAGGGAGTTCCAGAGCTCAGGGCCTAGGCAACAGAAGGCACGGCCACCAATGGTTGAGAAATTACAATCAGGGATGCTCAGGAGAATTCGAGGAGCACAGATATCTTGGGGGGTTGTGGGGCTGGAGGAGATTACAGAGATAGGGACGGGTGAATCCATGGAGGGATGAGAATTTTGAAATTGAGGAAGACTCTGGATGGGTGAGAGTGGACGAGAAGGAACAGTAATGAGTTATAAAGGTGAAGTTCAGCAGTAATTTGACCACCGAGATGATTACAGCCTGTAATCTGCTGCCATCCATCCAAGGCTTTTTATATGTTTACAGTTATGTTTTGATATACAAGACACATTGAAGAACAAACCACAAATAATTCACATTGAAGAATAAATTACGAATCATGCAAACATGCAGAATCTTTTTTTATGATGGACAAAATACAACCATCTCTACTTAATAAGACTCGTGTATATTTGTCCAGTTGACACACTAATGAGCTCACAAAACATGCTTCTTCAAGTAACTTTGAGAGCTAGCCCACACCTCGAGTAAGTCTAGGAAATGAACACTCCTCTGCCATATCATGACTATAAACATCACCATATGGTAGCTCCAAAGTACACTGGCCAGGGTTTTCTTCTTTGGGGCGAAGTTCGAATGGGCAGGACTTCCGCTCGCCCCTCCAAATATGCCCAGCTCTGACCTATTTCCCAGGATCAGAGAAGCATGGCAGGCTCATAGTGTGATTCCCTCAAACAAGAGAGAGCCTGTCAGTGTGAAGAGAGTGATAGAAACATAGAAAAGAGGTGCAGGAGGGAGCCGAATGGCCCCTCGAGCCTGCACCACCATTCAACATGATCATGGCTGATCATTCACCTCAGTACCCCTTTCCCGCTTTCTCTCCATACCCCTTGATTCCATTAGCCATAAGGGCCATATCTAACTCCCTCTTGAATATATCCAATGAACTGGCATCAACAACTCTCTGCGGCAGGTAATTCCACAGGTTAACAACTCTCTGAGTGAAGAAGTTTCTTCTCATCTCAGTCCTAAATGGCCTACCCTTTATCCTAAGACTGTGTCCCCTGGTTCTGGACTTCCCCAACATCGGGAACATTCTTCCCGCATCTAACCTAAGTGGAGCTTAGTCCATGATCAGATCAGCCATGATCGTATTAAATGGCGGAGCAGGCTTCAGGGGCCAATGGCCGATTCATGCTCCTATTTCTTATGCTCTTATGTTCCACATAACTGAAGTCCCTCATCCCTGGTACCATTCTAGTAAATCGCTTCTGCACCCTCTCTTGACATCCTTCCTAAAGTGTGGTGCACAGAATTGAGCACAATGCTCCAACTGAGGCCTAACCAGTGTTTATAAAGGTTTAGCAATGACTTATTCGCTTTTGTACACTATTCCTTTATTAATAAAGCCAAGGATCCCATATACATTTTTAACAACCTTCTCAACTTGTCCTGCCACCTTCAAAGATTTGTGTACATACACCCCCAGATTCTCTCTGTTCTTGCACCCCCTTTAAAATTGTAACATTTAGTTCAGATTGCCTCTCCTCATTCTTCCTACCAAAATGTATCACTTCACACTTCTCTGCGTTAAATTTCTTCTGTCATCTGTCTGTCCATGTCCTCCCGAAGTCTGTGACTATTTTCTACATTTCCAAGTTTCATATCATCTGAAAACTTTGAAATTATACCTTATATACCAAATCTAGATCATTAATATATAATCATCAACATAGGCAGGCCATCAAAATCAAGGATGACTTGCTTCCACGCCAAAAAAGGACGTAATACTGACCCCTGGGGAACACCTCTGTATATCTCCCTTCAGTCTGAAAAACAACCATTCATGACTACTCTCTGCTTTCTCGCCCTTAAACAATTTTGTTTCCATGTTCCCTTTAATCCCATAGGCTTCAATTTTGCTAACAAGTCTATTATGTGGTAAATCGTCAAAGTCTTTTAATAAAAAGTCCACATACATATCAACTGCACTACCCTCATCAACCCTCTGTGTTACTTCATGAAATAACTCGATCAAGTTAGTCAAACACAATTTATGTTTAACAAACCTGTGCTGACTTCCATTCATTAGTCCATACTTTTCCAAATGCCAATTAAGTTGGTCCCAGATTACTGTATCAAAGTTTCCCCACCACCATCATTGGGTTGACTAGCCTGTAGTTGCCGAGTATATCCCTCGTCCCCTTTTTTGAACAGGAGTGTAACATTTGCAATCCTCCAGTCCTCTGGCACCATCTCCATATTCAACGAGGACTGGAAGATTGTGACCAGAGCCTCTGCAATTTCCATTCTTGCTTCCCTCAGTAACCAAGGATGCATTCCATTCGGACCGGATGTGTCATGTATTCAACTATCACTGTAACCCATGTATAAGCTGACCTAAGTTGTACACCTTGAGAAACATAGAAACATAGAAACATAGAAAATAGGTGCAGGAGTAGGCCATTCGGCCCTTCTAGCCTGCACCGCCATTCAATGAGTTCATGGCAACTTCAGTACCCCATTCCTGCTTTTTCGCCATACCCCTTGATCCCCCAAGTAATAAGGACTTCATCTAACTCCTTTTAGAATATATTTAGTGAATTGGCCTCAACAACTTTCTGTGGTAGAGAATTCCACAGGTTCACCACTCTCTGGGTGAAGACGTTTCTCCTCATCTCGGTCCTAAATGGCTTACCCCTTATCTTTAGACTGTGTCCCCTGGTTCTGGACTTCCCCAACATTGGGAACATTCTTCCTGCATCTAACCTGTCTAAATCCATCAGAATTTTAAACGTTTCTATGAGGTCCCCTCTCATTCTTCTGAACTCCAGTGAATACAAGCCCAGTTGATCCAATCTTTCTTGATAGGTCAGTCCTGCCATCCCTGGAATCAGTCTGGTGAACCTTCGCTGCACTCCCTCAATAGCAAGAATGTCCTTCCTCAGGTTAGGAGACCAAAACTGTACACAATACTCCAGGTGTGACCTCACCAAGGCCCTGTACAACTGTAGCAACACCTCCCTGCCCCTGTACTCAAATCCCCTCGCTATGAAGGCCAACATGCTATTTGCTTTCTTAACCGCCTGCTGTACCTGCATACCAACCTTCAATGACTGATGTACCATGACACCCAGGTCTCGTTGCACCTCCCCTTTTCCTAATCTGTCACCATTCAGATAATAGTCTGTCTCTCTGTTTTTACCACCAAAGTGGATAACCTCACATTTATCCACATTATACTTCATCTGCCATGCATTTGCCCACTCACCTAAGCTATCCAAGTCGCTCTACAGCCTCATAGCATCCTCCTCACAGCTCACACTACCACTCAACTTAGTGTCATCCGCAAATTTGGAGATACTACATTTAATCCCCTCGTCTAAATCATTAATGTACAGTGTAAACAGCTGGCGCCCCAGCACAGAACCTTGCGGTACCCCACAAGTCACTGCCTGCCATTCTGAAAAGTCCCCATTTACTCCTACTCTTTGCTTCCTGTCTGACAACCAGTTCTCAATCCATGTCAGCACACTACCCCCAATCCCATGTGCTTTAACTTTGCACATTAATTTCTTGTGTGGGACCTTGTCGAAAGCCTTCTGAAAGTCCAAATACACCACATCAACTGGTTCTCCCTTGTCCACTCTACTGGAAACATCCTCAAAAAATTCCAGAAGATTTGTCAAGCATGATTTCCCTTTCACAAATCCATGCTGACTTGGACCTATCATGTCACCTCTTTCCAAATGCACTGCTATGACATCCTTAATAATTGATTCCATCATTTTACCCACTACCGATGTCAGGCTGACTGGTCTATAATTCCCTGTTTTCTCTCTCCCTCGCTTTTTAAAAAGTGGGGTTACATTGGCTACCCTCCACTTGATAGAAACTGATCCAGAGTCAATGGAATGTTGGAAAATGACTGTCAATGCATCTGCTATTTCCAAGGCCACCTCCTTAAGTACTCTGGGATGCAGTCCATCAGGCCCTGGGGATTTATCGGCCTTCAATCCTATCAATTTCCCCAACACAATTTCCCGACTAATAAGGATTTCCCTCAGTTCCTCGTCCTTACTAGACGCTCTGACCACTTTTATATCCGGAAGGTTGTTTGTGTCCTCCTTAGTGAATACCGAACCAAAGTACTTGTTCAATTGGTCCGCCATTTCTTTGTTCCCCGTTATGACTTCCCCTGATTCTGACTGCAGGGGACATACGTTTGTCTTTACTAACCTTTTTCTCCTTACATATCTATAGAAACTTTTGCAATCCGTCTTAATGTTCTCTGCAAGCTTCTTCTCGTACTCCATTTTCCCTGCCCTAATCAAACCCTTTGTCCTCCTCTGCTGAGTTCTGAATTTCTCCCAGTCCCCGGGTTCGCTGCTATTTCTGGCCAATTTGTATGCCACTTCCTTGGCTTTAATACTATCCCTGATTTCCCTTGATAGCCACGGTTGAGCCACCTTCCCTTTTTTATTTTTACGCCGGACAGGAATGTACAATTGTTGTAGTTCATCCATGCGGTCTCTAAATGTCTGCCAGTGCCCATTCACAGTCAACCCCTTAAGTATCATTCGCCAATCTATCCTAGCCAATTCATGCCTCATACCTTCAAAGTTACCCTTCTTTAGTTCTGGACCATGGTCTCTGAATTAACTGTTTCATTCTCCATGCTAATGCAGAATTCCACCATATTATGGTCACTCTTCCCCAAGGGGCCTCGTACAACGAGATTGCTAATTAATCGTCTCTCATTACACAACACCCAGTCTAAGATGGCCTCCCCCCTAGTTGGTTCCTCGACATATTGGTCTGGAAAACCATCCCTTATGCACTCCAGGAAATCCTCCTCCACCGTATTGCTTCCAGTTTGGTTAGCCCAATCTATGTGCATATTAAAGTCATCCATTATAACTGCTGCACCTTTATTGCATGCACCCCTAATTTCCTGTTTGATGCCCTCCCCAACATCACTACTACTGTTTGGAGGTCTGTACACAACTCCCACAAACGTTTTTTGCCCTTTGGTGTTCTGCAGCTCTACCCATATAGATTCCACATCATCCAAGCTAATGTCCTTCCTAACTATTGCATTAATCTCCTCCTTAACCAGCAATGCTACGCCACCTCCTTTTCCTTTTATTCTATCCTTCCTGAATGTTGAATACTCCTGGATGTTGAGTTCCCAGCCCTGATCATCCTGGAGCCACGTCTCTGCAATTCCAATCACATCATATTTGTTAACATCTATTTGCACAGTTAATTCATCCACCTTATTACAGATACTCCTTGCATTAAGACACAAAGCCTTCAGGCTTGTTTTTTTAACACCCTTTGTCCTTTTAGAATTTTGCTGTACAATGGCCCTTTTTGTTCTTTGCCTTGGGTTTCTCTGCCCTCCACTTTTCCTCATCTCCTTTATGTCTTTTGCTTTTGTCTCCTTTTTGTTTCCCTCTGTCTCCCTGCATTGGTTCCCATCCCCCTGCCATATTAGTTTAACTCCTCCCCAACAGCACTAGCAAACACTCCCCCTCGGACATTGGTTCCGGTCCTGCCCAGGTGCAGACCGTCCAGTTTGTACTGGTCCCACCTCCCCCAGAACCGGTTCCAATGTCCCAGGAATTTGAATCCCTCCCTGCTGCACCACTGCTCAAGCCATGTATTCATCTGAGCTATCCTACGATTCCTACTCTGACGAGCACGTGGCACTGGTAGCAATTCCGCGATTACTACTTTTGAGGTCCTACTTTTTAATTTAGTTCCTAGCTCCTTAAATTCGTTTCGTCGGACCTCATCCCATTTTTCTACCTATGTCATTGGTACCAATGTGCACCACGACAACTGGCTATTCTCCTTCCCTTTTTAGAATGTCCTGCACCCGCTCCGAGACATCCTTGACCCTTGCACCAGGGAGGCAACATAACATCCTGGAGTCTCGGTTGCGGCCGCAGAAACGCCTATCTATTCCCCTTACAATTGAATCCCCTATCACTATCGCTCTCCCACTCTTTTTCCTGCCCTCCTGTGCAACAGAGCCAGTCACGGTGCCATGAACTTGGCTGCTGCTGCCCTCCCCTGATGAGTCATGCCAACAGTACCCAAAGCAGTGTATTGGTTTTGGAGGGGGATGACCACAGGGGACCCTTGCACTACCTTCCTTGCACTGCTCTTTCTGCTGGTCTTCCATTCCCTATCTGGCTGTGGACCCTTTCCCTGCGGTACGACCAACTCGCTACACATGCTATTCACGTCATTCTCAGCATCGTGGATGTTCCAGAGTGAATCCACCCTCAGCTCCAACTCCGTAATGCGGTCCGTCAGGAGCTGGAAGCGGATACACTTCCCGCACACGTACTCGTCAGGAACACTGGTGTCGTCCCTGAGTTCCCACATGGTACAGGAGGAGCATAACACGTGACCGAGCTGTCCTGCCATGACTTAACCCTTAGATAGGCAACAACAATGCTAAAGTTTACTCACTGTTATAGAAGAGAAAAAAGAAAAACTACTCACCAATCACCAGCCAATCACTTATCCCCTTGGCTGTGACGTCACCTTTCTGTTTCTTTCTACTTCTTTTTTGCCTTCTCCCTGTAGCTGCACAAGTGCGCCTCTCCATGCACCTCCTCACACTGCTCCCGACTGCCGCCGACGCTGGGCCCCGGACTCCCTGCTGTGCTTTTTATAGGCCTCTCCACGCACCTCCGATGCTGCTCCCGACTGCCGCTGACGCTGGGCCCCGGACTCCCTGCTGTGCCTTTTATTGGCCTCTCCACGCACCTCCGACACTGCTCCCGACTGCCGCCGACGCTGGGCCCTGAACATTGATCACAAGCGGTGAACTTGTGGGAGACACTCCTAACCAGGACTTTCAGGTGTAAAAGGGGAAGCTCCACCCACCTTCATCACATGAGGTCTTGGCAATAAAGGTAACTGGTCACAGAGTGACCTTCTCTCAAGTATGGGCCTCGTGTGCATTTATACTGTCTAGTAAGGACATATCAGGATGACTATTCTACTTGGAGCATTGCCAACCTTTTAAGTACCTCCTCTTTATCTATTTTTAGCCTATCCAATATTGCTACTGTCTCCTGTTTTACCATGACATTGGCAGCATCGTCTTCTCTGGTGAAGATAGATGTAACGTATTCATTTAGTAGCTCAGCCATACCATTTGTCTCCACAAGAAGATCTCCTTTTTGGTCCCTAATTGGCCCCACCCTTCCCTGACTATCCTTTTACTATTCATGTGTTTATATAAGATTTTTGGATTCCCTTATATGTTAGTCACTAATCTATTCTCATACCCTCTCTTTGACCCTTATTCCCTATTTTAGATCTTCTCTGTACTTTCTATACTCAGCTTGTTTTCTACTATATTATGAACCTTGTACATTGTCATAAACGTCTTTTTGTTTCTCTCATTTTATTTGATCGATACTGCCACGCCCTTTTATTTTCTTCCATATCTTTCCTGAATACCTAGTAGTCTGAAATATTAAATGCCCATTTATCCCCTTCTTTGAGCTGGGACTCTGTTATCAGAGTCCCATGTGGCAACTTGTGCCTGCAGCTCAACAACCTTATTTACCATGCTATATGCATTTATGCACATGCATTCCAAACCCATATAAGACTGTTTGCATTTCCTCCTATCTGATTCCTCCGGTTTCTGAATTATTATTTACTCTAGTGTAATTTGCCTCTCCCAGTCCTCTGTTCACCTTGTTTCTCCTCTCTAATGTTTCATCCTGATCCCCATCCCTCTGCCAAATTAGTTTAAACCCTCCTCCACAGTGCAAGTTAACTTTCCTGCGAGGACACTGGTCCCAGCTCTGCTGAGGTGCAACCCGTTCACCTTGAACAGGTACAAATGCCCCAGGAATCTGAAGCTATCTCTCCTGCACCATTAATCCAGCCACGTGTTAACCTGTTTTATCCTACTGTTCCTATACTCATTAGCACATGGCACTGGAAGTAATCCAGAGATCTAGCTTTGGATCCTGCTTTTTTACTTCCTCCCCAGCTCCTGAAGCTTTGACTACAGGATCCCAACCCTTTTCCTTCCTATGTCATTGGTTCCCACATGGACCACAACTTCTGGCTGTTACTATTTCCCCCTCAAAATGTTCTGCACCCTTGACTAGGCCTAGTTCGATAACAATAGTGACAGTGGTGTTACTGTGATACCGCACAGAAAAGACCAAAAAAAAAATCAGGAAATTGAGCAGCAAGCAACCTTCAACACTTTTGACATTTTCTTGCAACCCATTTATTTCATTTCAAATGAACCAATATTGAAGATGTGTGAACATGACAACCTGTAGAAGAGAAATGTTACTAGAAGCACTAAAAAAAACATTGGAATAATTAATTGAATGCGCCTTTATGTTATGAAGTGAACATTTCCCGTGCAATTACATGGAAATGAAAAATATTGAACAGAATTCAATGGGAAGCATTAATCATGGGGCTACATATTAGCAAAGAAGTTGCTGTAGGTATAAAACTCTGTGTCCACGGCAAGATGTGATGCTGGCCAGCAATTTGGAAAGTCTATTGCTGTGTGCGATAACCACCTTGGTTCTACTTGGCTCCAAATTACTGTCTAAATGTTGCTGGCTTCATACACTACTGAACTGCAGCCTTGTATTGGACTTCTTGTGATCACTGTTTCCTGGATAACTGCCACAACTATTCTTCCGTAACTTCTTCGCATTCTCATGGAGTAGTGCAATATACTCCCTCATTCTGTAAAGCCCAATTCTATAGAAATGTTACTAAGTACAATCAACCTATTTCAAGTGCTTTACTGACCACGAACAGCTGCTTAAGAGGATTAGTGGTTTTCTATTTTCACTGACTGGTCCACCATATGGGAAATAGTCAGTAAACCATCAGAAGTAAATTCTCCTGGATTTCTAATAACCGTTGCTAACCCTAAATGAGAACAAGAACTTGTATTCATATAGCGCCTTTAACATAGTAAAACGTCCCTAGGCGTTGTAAAGTTTAACACCGAGCCAAATAAGGAAATATTAGAGCATCTTAAAGGAGGAAAGAGAGGTTTAAGAAGGGAATTCCAGAGCTTTGGGCCTCGCCAGCAGAAGGCATGGCCGCTATTGGTGGAGCGATTAGAATCGGGGATGCTTAAGAGGCCAGAATATGGAGCAGAGAGCAGGAAGGCAAGGATCATCAGAGGGGTTCGGGGCCAGGGATAGTCGGGGGGGGTGGGGGTGAGATCAGAGGCTGGGGGGAAAGCGGAAGGGTCGGAACGTGTCTGATTGCAGGGGATTGGCGAAGCAGCAACGCTGGATCCAGCAGGTAGATGGAAAGGCGCTTACCCCTGGATCCAGCAATCCTTACCTTCCTTTAGCTGTCGGATTCCCTGTGGCCTGGGAAACTTAGTTGCTCAGAGTTAAATTTAAAGTGGAGCTTCAAAAATGAGGCAGGCAACCTTATTATAATATTTAAAGTGTCAACTTGTCTCCTGAGAGCAGGTTGGTTGCCCTGCCCCCCTTTCCTCCACCCCACCTCTGTTAAAACTGTAAATGGGCGGGTTGGGGGTCGAGATTACACTGTAACTTCCCACCCGAACCCAACCCACCCGTTGTCCTTCTTTACATGGTGGTCTGTTCCAACTGCTAAAACCAAGAAAGGGCCAAATATTACTCCAACCTGGCACGTGAGTTTGAGGGCAACCATCTCCAGGCTGTGGGACTTCTACTCATGACCGTCTTGCTAGATGGCAAGCACTTCCATCACTGGAGTTACCTGGCTTGCTTTGCTCTGCTGGGTTTCAATAAGCATCAATTTGTCTCAGTTGATACTGGGTAATAGGCCACTGTTTGATGAGACCTAATAAAAGTTCATAAATTATTGTGAATTCCAAACCCCCAATGTCCTCTATTAACTGAGCAAATCGTTTAGTATTAATTACATGTAGAGAGGTGTGAAATGTCTTTTCAGCCGTCACCGTTCATGTGTTTGTATATCATGCTGCATATAAAAGTCTCAGATAGCTTGCACATGAACTAACGAGCTGGCTTAACAATTTATTTCAGAGTGACCCATGGAAAATAAAACTTAGCAGTTTCTAAAATAACAAAAATAAAAAGTCTAATTTTAATTCTGCGCATAATCATACCACAGCAGCAGTGGGAGCAGCTGCTATTGACGGAAGCTCCAGTCCTGGCAGCAGTGATTGAGCTAATGTTTCTGTATCTATGGTGAACTCATCCTTTTTTGGCGTGAAAGCAAGTTATCCTCGTTTTGAGGGACTGCCTATGATGATGATCCATGGCAGTGATCTGATAGTGTGGAAGAGAGGATATTTTTTTCTACTTGATGGTTGTAATGATTTGGGCTTTTCAAATTCCATTTTCCCCTTTAACAATTGTGAAAAATTCATTGCAAAAAAAGTAATGTTCCTCATGATATAGGAAGGTATCTTGGGTTGTGTAGCTCTGGGTTATGAATTGCCCCAGTTGCAATAAAATTGCACAATTAATTTTATGTAATCTTCATTATAATCAAATTAGTGTAAATATCAATGTTATCCCCCAGACCTGACCATTTCATAATGACCTCCATATAATTTGGTGTCGGAGTTGCTGAGCTGTGCCGTTGAATAAAAATGTGTTTGAAGGGACAGCATGTACTGCAAGATTAGCTAATCAGCTCTTCTTCTGATGGGTTTTCATGTTATTTTCTTTCCTTTGGCTAATGCTGGTTGAAGAAGGTTTGTAGGATGAGTTTGAGCCCACCAATATTTTGCTGACAACTTACTAAGTGAGACAATGGATATACTTATCATAATTCTTATTTCTGCTATTTAGGAGCAGGAATGGAGGGAAAGGAAGGAATGCGCCTCTGCTAACTCCTGCGCAATTTCACGGGAGCCGAGAGCCGGTAGCGCTCTTTCCCAGCGAAAACTGTTTTGCTCCCCATTAGTGCCCCTCGGGGCACAGAATAGGGAAATTTCAGCCCCTTTCTGGGCCCTGAACTTGCGATGGCTATGACAGCGCAGGAGCTTATTTGCACAGTGTAAGGGGAGGGGGGGTGATGAGAAAATGTTATAGGTATTAATTATCTTGAAGTTAAATTAATAATGCCTTCTCAGTTTACCTCGCTTCTTTTATCAAAACTCACTAGAATAAGCTTTGAGACGCAATGCTGACTCTTGGCACCTTCCCTTATTATTCCTTTCGTCTTTTATCAATTTCTGTTAAATGGACATGTTTTCCATTATACTAATGCTGTACATTATTTGAAATATTCATCAGGATATAAAATAATCCAACATGGTATAAATCTGTCACTGTTCACAAGGCTTTATTTTAACAATCCTTTCATTGTTTCCAGTTTTAACTGAATCGGAAAATTCAATGTTTTTGGTATTTGATTACCTGGCTTGCAAGCGCAGAGATTAGTTTGTTTCGCTTTTGTTTTGTATAAGTTAAACATCCTCTTTATAGTGAGTCTGTACAAGTGAATGCTACACAAAAAAACTGGGAACATCTCTTGCCACAAACAATAGCAATCTCCTCAGTTTCCTGATTGGCTAAGAGTCAGGAAATGAAAGGAGCACCGCCCCACATAATCCCACGTCCGCTTACGCACAGCATTGCGCTCCTGGGATCCGCTGTGCACAACGCTGCAGCGAAAAAGCACAAGTTCTCAAAGGGGAGTTCGCACCAGGTAAGTGTAAATATCCTACAAATATCGACGGCGTGCTCTTTAGCCACGCCACCGACTGCCAATTCAGGGTCCATATCAGGAACACTCTCTGGACTCATTACTACTTCAATGTAAGTATATTTTATTTCCCTACATGTGAAGTGTGTGTATGAATAGTTGATTATTACACAAACAAGAAGAAGCAGCATCTTGGTGCTTCCGCTTGCTGACAGTATATGACTGATATTTCTGGAACCTAATCTTGTGCTTTTATGTGCTGTTCCAGTGGCAGGAGTACTTGAGGAGACAGGCTGCTGTGTGTCAATGAGAAACTCTGTGAATTCAGGTGACTCTCAACCTCTGTACACAGGGACTTGAGAAGTCCCAGCTAAGGGCTACAATATTTCTGGTTGCCAAAGTTCGATCAGCAATGACTACAGTCATCGTTGAAGCTCAGAAAACATCCTTTTAAAACCATGGGAGAGAAATTCAATTCACACCCACTCATTTTTCCAGGTAAAAGTTCGCGTTTTGCTCCTCCTCTGCTACCACCACCCACTGCTGCTCACTGTATGATCCAGTGCACACTTGCCAAATCGCTTGGGGTGGATGTACCCGAGCAGCTGTTTTGCTAAGTAAGACTGAAAGATGGTGTGTGCTATGAGTTGAATGCTTCCTTTTGGACTCCTGGTTCCGTGACTCTGCTTCATGCAACACACCATAGAAGAATTTTTCAGGTGAAAATAGCATTAAAAGATACAGGGGAAGGAACAATTAGAGGGCAAGGAAGCTGCTGCCAAGAATACTCTGCGACAGAAAGGACATTCAGGAGATTAAAAGTACTATAAATTGTCTAGGTGGGAGATAACTACACATCATTGAAGTTTAATACATACCACTATTACAAAATAATGTTGCATCGAGTCAGATTATTACATTTTTTGTAACATTGCAACCACATATGCAGAATAGTGCCATTAGCATTTAGACTTTTGGCTCCCTCCTGCGCCACTCTTGTCGGGATATTTGTCGACCATTTGCAGAAACGAGTGTACTTGCTCCAGCAAAGATCGTGGTTGCCCCATCATAAAATTGAGCTGTCCTGCTGTTCGCACAACTACTTCTTCAGAAATGTTTGTGTTGGCCTTTGAACCTGGAAACAGAAATGGCCCTTGAAGGCACTTGCCATTTCTCACCCACTCATGGGAGAGGTTTCAATGAAAGGTGCTACTGATGTCTGGAGCTAGCCCACACTATACAAATCAGGCTGACTTTAGAAATAGGGACGGGGTCTGTGCACTAACTGTTGGATATGTGTTAATATCACAATGCCCAAAATGAACCCAAACAGATAGAAATCAGGATCCAATAGTCCAGTAGAATCTATTCCACCAATACCCTTCAGTTTCCTAAGATCCTCTTGTGGTTTAATCAGTCATCAAGATTCACAGTGCGGCCCTCGACAACGTGGACCACTTCCCATACCTTGGGAACCTCTTGTCAACAAAGGCAGACATTGATGAGGAGATTCAGCATTGCCTCCGGCCGCCTGAGGAAAAGAGTGTTCAAGGACCAGGCCCTCAAACCTACCACCAAGCTCATGGTCTACAGGGCTGCAGTAAATCCCGCCCTCCTGTATGGATCATGGACGATGCAGAGAAGACACATCAAGTCGCTGGAGATATATCACCAACGATGTCTCCGCAAGATCCTGCAAATTCCCTGGGAGGACAAACGCACCAACATCAGTGTTCTTGCCCAGGCCAACATCCCCAGCATTGAAGCACTAACCACTCTCGATCAGCTTCGCTGGGCAGACCATTTAGTTCGCATGCCAGACACAAGACTCCCGAAGCAATTGCTCTGTGCGGAGCTCCTTCATGGCAAACGAACCAAAGGTGGGCAGCGGAAATGTTACAAGGACACCCTCAAAGCCTCCCTGGTGACATCAACACTGACATTTGGGAGACCCTGGCCGAAGACTGCCCTAGGTGGAGAAAGCGCATCTGGGAGGGCGTTGAGCTCTTCGAATCTCAACACTGCGAGCGTGAAGAGGTCAGGCGCAGGCAGTGGAAGGAGCGTGTGGTAAATCAGTGCCACCCCCCACCCCCCCTTTCCCCCGACGAGTATCTGTCCCACCTGTGACAGAGTCTGTGGCTCTCGTTTTGGACTGTTCAGCCACCAAAGAACTCACTTTAGGAGTCTTCCTCGATTTCGAGGGACTGCCTATGATGATGATGATGATGTGACAGCAGTTTTCGATGCTGAGTTCTTCCTTCTAATTCCTCTACATTGCAAAAGTTCAAAATGAATCATAATGATATTGCCCATGACCAGCAAAATGACGATATTCAAGGCTAATTCAAGGATTGTTTGCCAGACAAAGCTCATATAGCATTTTTCAATGCATTGCACAAATACAATAATTCAGATATCTAACTTGATGGTACCCTTTTTAAAATTCAGTGATATGAAATTCAGAATTATACAAATATATCTTCTTAAATAAATTATATCTCTCTTGCATCAACATCACAACATGCAAATGTCCATCCTATTATAGACACAATCTGGCTTCCTCACAGTGTTAATTAAATACAAAGCCAACAAATGTCTCCTTAACAATTGATCAAAAGGCCAATTTAGCTACCAATCCTAATACGCCAACTTAAAGGGTCTAATTGAATTAACCTTTGATCAGAGAACCTTTCTCAATGGCATTTCTGCCAGTCTGAGGACTGACACATGAGGTTTCACGTCAAGCGTATGGATTCACTTTAGCTCCGGTTACATTATAATTTAATAATTTATACAAGCTGAACAAGTTTCTGTGTTTGTTATACTAATGTTACAAATTGCTTGTGTCAATTTAAAAATATGTTTAATCAGTGGTCATTGGTTTAAATTACGAATAGCACAATGAATGCATTTAGCAGAACTTCCTGTATCCTGAATAAACAAATGATGGCTCCATTGTATTTATCTCGGAACATGTAAATAGAGCAGAGGTATCCAGAAAAAAAATGTATCATCTGTAGAATACTATGTTTAACTGAATGTTGTAGGAAGCCGTTTGCATTTTAGAATTGTATTACAGGCAACTCTCGATTATCCACACACGGATCCAACGGGAAACCATTGTAACGGGATTTAAAATTTCGGCCCGGGAAGACATCAGGCCAGTGCGTTCGGAGTCCTTTTGGTCCGGGAAGGCATGGGTTTTCACTTTATAATATCAATCGCTCTAATAGAGAAATCGTTTACCCGGCATAACCCAATCCCCGAGGGACCTGGATAATCAGATCGGAGGCGGGAGCTCGAGGTGCGTGGTGAGTCGGAGAGGCGGGGCTTGTGCAGCTCCAGCCGGGAGAAAAAGCAAAAAAGAAGTAGAAAGGAATCAAAAGGTGACGTCACAGCCAAAGGGGTAAGTGATTGGCTGGTGATTGGTGAGTAGCTTTTCTTTTTCTTTTTTATATCAGTAAGTAACCTGTTATCATTGTTGTCGCCAAATTAAGTGTATGGCAGGAGAGCTCGGTCACGAGATATGCTCCTCCTGTACCATGTGGGAACTCAGGGACACTTCCGGTGTCCCTGACGACTACGTGTGCGGGAAGTGTATCTGCCTCCAGCTTCTGATGGTCCACGTTGCGGAATTGGAGCTGAGGGTGGATTCACTCTGGAGCATCCACAATGTTGAGAATGATGTGAGTAGCACATGTAGCGAGTTGGTCTTACCACAGGTGAAGGGTCCACAGCCAGCTAGGGAATGGAAGTCCAGCAGGAAGATCAGTGCAAAGAAGGTAGTGCAGGGGTCCCCTGCATTCATCCCCCTACAAAACAGATACACCGCTTTGAGTACTGTTAAGGGGGATGACTCATCAGGGGAGGGCAGCAGCAGCCAAGTTTATGGCACCGTGGCTGGCTCTGCTGCACAGGAAGGCAGGAAAAAGAGTGGGAGAGCGATAGTGATAGGGGATTCAATTGTAAGGGGAATAGATAGGCGTTTCTGCGGCCACAACCGAGACTCCAAGATGGTATGTTGCCTCCCTGGTGCAAGGGTCAAGTATGTCTCGGAGCGGGTGCAGGACATTCTGAAAAGGGAGGGAGAACAGCCAGTTGTCGTGGTGCACATTGGTACCAACGACAGAGGTAAAAAAAGGGATGAGGTCCTACGAGATGAATTTAAGGAGCTAGGAGCTAAATTAAAAAGTAGGACCTCAAAAATAGTAATCTAGGGATTGCTACCAATGCCACGTGCTAGTCAGAGTAGGAATCACAGGATAGCGCAGATGAATACGTGGCTTGAGCAGTGGTGCATCAGGGAGGGATTCAAATTCCTGGGACATTGGAACCGGTTCTGGGGGAGGTTGGACCAGTCCAAACCGGATGGTCTGCACCTGGGCAGGACCGGAACCAATGTCCTAGGGGGAGTGTTTGCGAGTGCTGTTGGGGAGGAGTTAAACTAATATGGCAGGGGGGTGGGAACCAATGCGGGGAGACAGAGGGAAGCAGAATGGAGACAGAGGCAAAGGACAGAAAGGAGATGAGTAAAAGTGGAGGGCAGAGAAACCCAAGGCAAAAAACAAAAAGGGCCATTGTACAGCAAAATTCAAAAGGGTCAAAGTGTAATAAAAAGGCAAGCATGAAAGCTCGGTGCCTCAATGCGAGGAGTATTCAGAACCCAGGAGAAGGCTCTGAGCTAGTTAGAGTGGGTGAGAGCGCAGAAGAACAGGACCCCAAGAAAGAATGCAAAAGGCAGGAGCCAATAGAGCAGAATAGCACTGGGGTAAGTGTAAACCACAAGGTGATAGGAAGAGACAATATGTATGAATATAAAAGGGCTGCAGAAGGGGTCAAAACTAAAAATCATGGTTTAAAAGCTAATATTAAAACACTTTACCTAAACGCACGCAGCATTCGAAATAAAGAAAATGAGTTGACGGCACAAATCATTACAAATGGGTATGATTTGGTGGCCATTACAGAAACGTGGTTGCAGAGTGGCCAAGACTGGGAATTAAACATACAGGGGTATCTGACAATTCGGAAGGATAGACAAGAAGGGAAAGGAGGTGGGGTAGCTCTGTTAATAAAGGATGATATCAGGGCAGTTGTGAGAGATGATATTGGCTCTAATAAACAAAATGTTGAATCATTGTGGGTGGAGATTAGAGATAGTAAGGGGAAAAAGTCACTGGTGGGCGTAGTTTATAGGCCCCCAAATAATAACTTCACGGTGGGGCGGACAATAATCAAGGGAATAATAGAGGCATGTGAAAAAGGAATGGCAGTAGCATGGGGGATTTTAACCGACATATCGATTGGTCAAATCAAATCGCACGGGGCAGCCTTGAGGAGGAATTCATAGAATGCATACGGGATTGTTTCTTAGAACAGTATGTTACAGAACCTACAAGGGAGCAAGCTATCTTAGATCTGGTCCTCTGTAATAAGACAGGAATAATAAACGATCTCCTAGTAAAACATCCTCTTGGAATGAGTGATCACAGTATGGTTGAATTTGTAATACAGATTGAGGGTGAGGAAGTAGTGTCTCAAACGAGCATACTATGCTTAAACAAAGGGGACTACAGTGGGATGAGGGCAGAGTTGGCTAAAGTAGACTGGAAACACAGACTAAACGGTGGCACAATTGAGGAACAGTGGAGGACTTTTAAGGAGCTCTTTCAGAGTGCGCAACAAAAATATATTCCAGTGAAAAAGAAGGGCGGTAAGAGAAGGGATAACCAGCCGTGGATAACCAAGGAAATAAAGGAGAGTATCAAATTAAAAACCAATGCGTATAAGGTGGCCAAGGTTAGTGGGAAACTAGAAGATTAGGAAAAGTTTAAACGACAGCAAAGAATGACTAAGAAAGCAATAAAGAAAGGAAAGATAAAGGGAGGAGGCTGTGGAGGGTGCGGAGAGGAGGCTGGGGAGGGAGCAGAGAGGAGACTGGGGAGGGGGCGGGAAGAGGCTGTGGAGGGAGCGGAGAGGAGACTGGGGAGGGGGGGAGGAGGCTGGAGAGGGGAATGGAGCGGAGGCTGTGGAGGGGGGCGAGAGGAGGCTGAGGAGGGGGCAAAGAGGCAGCTGGGTAGGGGGCAGAGAAGAGGCTGGAGGGCGGAGAGGAGGCTTGGTGGGCAGAGGAGGCTTGGTGGGCAGAGGAGGCTAGGGAGGGTTGCGGAGAGGACGCTGGGGAGGGGGCAGAGAGGAGGCTGGGGAGCGGGCGCAGAGGAGGCTGGAGGGCGGAGAGGAGGCTGGGGAAGGGGTGGAGAGGACACTGGGGAGGGGGCTGAGAGGAGGCTGGCGGGGGGGGGGGTCGGCGGTGAGGAGTCTGCGGGACGGTGGGGAGGAAGCTGGGGAGGGGAGCAGAGAGGAGACTGGGGGGGGGGAGAGGAGGCTTGGGAGGGGGCGGAGAGGATGAAGGGGAGGGGGCAGAGAGGAGACTGGGGGGCGGGTGGAGAGGAGGCTGGGGACTTGGGAAGAGGAGGCTGGGAGGGGGTGGAGAGGCGGCTGAGGGAGGGAGTGAGGAGGCTGGGCAGGGAGCGGAGAGGAGGCTGGGGAGGTGGCGGAGTGGATGCAGGGGAGGGGGAGAAAGGCGGCTGGGGAGATGGAGAGAAGGCTGGGGTGAGGTCAGAGAGGAGGCTGGGGAGTGGGCGAAGTGGAGGCTGCGGAGGGAACGGAGACAAGGCTGGGGAGGTGGAGGAGAGGAGGTTGGGGAGTCGGCGGTGAGGAGGCTGCGGGGCGGGGGCGAGGAAGCTGGGGAGTGGAGCAGAGAGGAGGCTGGGGGTTGAGGGGAGGCTTGGGAGGGGGCGGAGAGGATGATGGGTGTCATGTATTCTACTGTCATTGTCATCCATGTATAAACTGACCTAAGTTGTACACCGTGAGAACATTGACCACTAGGTGGTGAACTTGTGGGACACACTCCTAACCAGCACTTTCAGGTATAAAAGGGGAAGCTCCACCTATCTTCGGCACTTCAGTGCTGGCTAATAAAGGACTGGTCACAGAGTGCCCTTCTCTCTAGTATGGGCCTCGTGTGCATTTATACTGTATAGTAAGGACATATTATTGGCGAGGAGAAACTGGAATATAAACCACGCGAGCATGGCCACTAGCAGCACAGACAAGAGGTACTGTGTTGGTGATGATTGGGACGATTTTATTGACAGACTACAGCAAAGTTTCATTACTAAGGAATGGCTGCGACAGGATTCGGCTGACAAACGCAGGGCTCATCTCCTGACGGTTTGTGGATCCAGGACGTACTTCTTGATGAAGGACCTCCTAGCGCCAGAGAAGCCGATGGACAAGACTTTTGAAGCGCTCAGTAAGTTGATCGGGGAACACTTTAAACCGGCGAGCAGCATGCACATGGCGAGACACCGGTTTTACATGCACCGGCGGCGAGAAGGGCAAAGCCTTCCAGACTTCGTGGTAGACCTCCAGCGACTGGCGAGCCTCTGTAAGTTCCCAGATGCATGCAGGGCGGAGATGCTGCGAGACCTTTTTATTGAGGGCATCGGGCACACTGGGTTTTCAGGAAACTGATTACAACCAAAGACTTGACCCTGAAAACGGCGGCTTTGATGGCCCAGGCATTTATCTCAGGGGAGGAAGAGACCAGAATGTTGTTT
This sequence comes from Pristiophorus japonicus, assembly GCF_044704955.1. Classification (NCBI taxonomy): domain Eukaryota; kingdom Metazoa; phylum Chordata; class Chondrichthyes; family Pristiophoridae; genus Pristiophorus; species Pristiophorus japonicus. The sequence goes on along the minus strand of NW_027251951.1, from coordinate 248,021 downwards.
GGCAAAAATCTTGGGTTAAATGCAGCAAACGACCAGGGAGCCAACATTGTTAATGCGGCACACAGTTCTCCAGGCAGACAGGGGCAATCGGACATGCCCGAGCATGTCGTCGAACCCAAAGAGGGAATTCAACAGAGACAATGGCTAGCTGAACGGCGATTCATGCCATCGCAGTGGACAATGCAGCCAGTAATGGGGCCATCAACACCTGTTGATCGTGCATTTAAATCAGTTACAGAAACAGTCAGAGACGATCGACTGGTAATGGACCTCTTGCTTCCAACAACGGTTCATGTTGGAGGTGTGGAGGCAAACACACAGCCAGAGCTTGCAGGTATCAGCAATATACCTGCAGAACCTGCAACGTCAGCGGTCACTTGGTATGTATGTGCAGGAAGCCTGCAGCCAGGTTGATGTACGAGGAGAACGGGCCCAATTTAAGCCCTACGAGGTCAAATGGACACTGGGGGAAATCGCTGGAAGCTGAAGTTCAGCGAGTTGATGTGGAGCACATATACAGTTCATACACCAGGACGCCACTGATAATGATGAAAGTGCTCCTCAATGGCATTCCAGTATCAATGGAGCTAGACACGGGGGCCAGCCAGTGCCTGATGAGTATCAAACAGTTCGACAAGTTGTGGGCATCCAAGGCCAGGAGGCCAAAATTATTGCCGATTGACGCACAGCTACGGACATAAAAAAAGGAGATCATTCCGGTGCTAGGCAGTGCCACTGTAGTCGTGACCCACAAAGATTCAGAGAACAGTTTGCCACTCTGGATTGTCCCAGGGGATGGTCCCGCACTGCTGGGGAGGAGTTGACTTGCTGTCATGAACTGGAAATGGGGCGATGTCAATGCAATTTCTTCTGTGGAGCGAGTATCATGCTCACAGGTCCTGGACAAATTTGACTCACTATTTCAACCCGGCATTGGCACTTTCATGTGGACCAAGATAGTGATTTACATAAACCCGGAAGCCAGCCCAGTATACCACAAGGCCAGAGCGTTGCCTTACGTGATGCGGGAAAAGATAGAAGGCGAATTGGACCACCTGCTGAGGGAAGACATCATCTCGCCAGTCGAATTCAGTGACTGGGCGAGCCCGATCGTGCCGGTGCTCAAGGCGGATGGGTCGGTCAGGACATGAGGTGATTCCAAGGCCACCATCAATTGGGTGTCACTCCAAGATCAGTATCCACTACCGAGAGCAGAGGACCTCTTTGCAACGCTATCCGGTGGCAAACCTTTTTCAAAATTGGACCTGAACTCAGCTTACATGACCCAGGAGCTGGCGAGTGAGTCAAAGAAGCTGACCACCATTACGACACACAAGGGGTTGTTTGAGTATAGCAGATGTCCGTTTGGGATTCGCTCGGCCGCCGCGATCTTTCAACGAAACATGGAAAGTCTCCTCAAGTCGATTCCAAGGACGGTGGTTTTTCAAGACGACATCCTCATCACGGGTTGCGATACTGAAGAACACCTCCGCAACCTGGAGGAGGTGCTACGCAGACTGGACCGGGTAGGGCTGCGACTGAAAAAGGCGAAATGCCTCTTCCTAGCTCCAGAGGTAGAATTCCTGTGGATGAGGGTAGCAGCAGACGGGATCAGACCTACTGCGTCCAAAATGGATGCGATCCAGAGAGCATCCAGACCCTGTAACACGATGGAACAGTGTTCGTTCTTGGGGCTCCTGAACTATTTTGGTAACTTTCTTCCCAAATTGAGCACACTGTTAGATCTGCTACACGTGCTCCTATGCAAAGGTCACGAATGGGTCTGGGGGGATAGCCAGGAAAGGGCTTTTGATAGAGCATGCAATTTGTTCTGCTCCAACAATCTGTTTACGCTATATGACCCATGTAAGAAACTTGTGTTAATGTGCAATGCGTCGTCCTATGGGGTCAGGTGTGTGTTGCAGCATGTTAATGTCAAGGTTCAGTTACAGCCGGTAGCTTATGCCTCCAGAAGTCTGTCCCAGGCAGAAAGGGGCTACGGGATGGTAGAAAAGGAAGCACTAGCATGTGCATATGCAGTAAAAAAACATTGCACCAGTACCTGTTTGGCAGGAAATTTGAGCTGGAGACAGATCACAAACCCCTAACGTCCATTTTGGCTGACAACAAGGCCATAAATGCAAATGCATCGGCCTGCATACAGAGGTGGGCACTCACGTTAGCCGCCTATGACTATACAATTCGGCACAGACCGGGCACTGAAAACTGCGCCGATGCACTCAGCAGGCTCCCACTAGCCACCACCGAGGGGGCAACCGAGCATGCTGCTGAGATGGTCATGGCTGTTGAAGCTTTTGAAAGCGAAGGCTCACCCGTGACAGCACGTCAGATCAAAGTCTGGACAAATATAGACCCGCTACTGTCTTTAGTCAAGAAATGTGTCCTGAATGGGGACTAGGCAGCCACGTACGGGGCATGCCCTGAGGAATTTAAACCATTTCACAGGAGCAAGGATGAACTCTCGATTCAGGCTGATTGCCTACTATGGGGAAACCGAGTAGTCATGACCCAGATGGACAGAGAGGCATTCATCCGAGAACTCTACAATGAGCACCCAGGCATTGTCATGATGAAGGCAATTGCCAGATCACACGTTTGGTGGCCAGGGATCGATGCAGACCTGGAACTTTGTTTTCGCAGGTGCAACACTTGTGCCCAGCTGGGCAATGTGCCCAGGGAAGCCCCCCTTAGCCCCTGGTCCTGGCCCGCCAAGCCATGGTCATGCATCCATGTGGACTACGCAGGTCCTTTCATGGGAAAAATGTTTTTGGTTGTTGTAGACGCCTACTCCAAATGGATCGAATGTGACATTCTCAATTCAAGCACATCCTCTGCCACGGTCGAAAGTCTACGGGCAATGTTCGCCGCTCATGGTCTACCAGATGTCTTGGTCAGCGACAATGGCCCGTGCTTTACAAGCATTGAATTCCAGGACTTCATGGCAGGAAATGGTATCAACCATGTCAGAATGGCACCGTTCAAGCCGGCCTCAAATGGCCAGGTGGAACGAGCAGTGCAGATAATCAAACAGGGGATGCTCAGAATCCAAGGGGGTTCCCTACAAAGCCGCTTATCACACCTCCTGTTGGCCAATAGATCCCGACCACACTCACTCACATGGTTTCCACCCGCAGAGCTGCTAATGAAAAGGATGCTCAAAATCAGTTTATCCCTTATACACCCAATCATAAAATAAATTGTTGAGGCACCGGTCACAATGTGACGACCATGACGGGAATGCGAGGGCGCGATGTATTGAAGTCAATTACCCTGTTTTTGTCCTCAACTACGCTGCAGGGCCCAAATGGCTCGCAGGCACTGCGATTGCCAAAGAGGGGAATAGGATTCTAGTAGTTAAACTTATCAATGGACAAATCTGCCGTAAACACGTGGATCAAACTAAAAGGAGGTTCAGCAACCCCATAGAAGAAGCAGAGGAAGTACACGATGTAGAGTTCACTCCAGCACAGGTGACTGAATACCAGAATCAAGTGGAGGAGAGCCCAGTCACTGTGGGCAGTCCGGACAGGCCTGAGGCACCGCAAACAGCAGACACTCAGGCCAGCACCCAACAACCAGAGCCCCAACTCAGGCGCTCTACAACGGAGAGGTGATGGCGGGGAGGTGATGGCAGGGAGGTGATGGCATGTATTCTACTGTCATTGTAACCCATATATAAACTGACCTAAGTTGTACACCGTGAGAACACTGACCACTAGGTAGCGAATTTGTGGGAGACACTCCTTACCTGGACTTTCTGGTATAAAAGGGGAAGCTCCACCCATCTTCAGCACTTCAGTGCTGGCTAATAAAGGACTGGTCACAGAGTGACCTTCTCTCTAGTATGGGCCTCATGTGCATTTGTACTGTATAATAAGGGCATATTAATGAGGAGGGAGCAGAAAGGAGGCTGGAGGGCGGAGAGGAGACTGGGAAATGGGTCGAGAGGAGGCTGGGGGGACGGGTGGAGAGGAGGCTGGAGGGCAGAGAGGAGGCTGGGGAGCGAATGGTGAGGAGACTGGGGAGGGGGCTGAGAGGCGGCTGGGGACGTGGAGAGAAGGCTGAGGAGGGTGCGTAGAGGAGGCTGGGGAGCGATCGGAGAGGAGGCTGGGGAGGGAGTGGAGTTGCGGCTGGGGGGGATGGAGAGGAGGCTGGGGGAGGGAGTGAGGAAGCCTGGGAGGGGACGGAGAGGAGGCTGGGGAGGGGGTAGAGAGGCTGTTGGGGAGGGAGCGGAGAGGAGGCTGGCGTCGCGGGTGGAGTTGAGGCTGTGGAGGGGGCAGAGAGGACGTTGGGGAGGGGGCGTAGATGAGGCTGGTGGGCAGAGCGGAGGCTGGGGAGAAAGCCGGGAGGAGGCTGGGGAGGGTCCGGAGAGGAGGCTGGGGAGCCGGCGGAGAGGAGACTGGGGAGGGGGCAGAGAGAAGGCTGGGGAGCCGGCGGAGAGGAGGCTGGGGACGGGTCAGAGAGAAGGCTGGGGGAGCGGGTGAGGAGACTGGGGAAGGAGCGGAGAGGAGGCTGTGGAGGGGGCTGAGTGGAGGCTGGGGAGGGTGCAGGTGAGGAGGCCGGGGCCGGCGTGGAGAGGAGGCTGGGGAGCGGGCGGAGTGGAGGCTGGGGAGGGGTCAGAGAGAAGGCTGGGGAAGCGGGTGAGGAGACTGGGAAGGGAACGGAGAGGAGGCTGTGGAGGGGGCTGAGTGGAGGCTGGGGAGGGAGCAGGTGAGGAGGCCGGGGCCGGCGTGGAGAGGAGGCTGGGGAGCGGGCGTAGAGGAGGCTGGGGAGGGGCGGAGAGGCGACTGGGGAGGGGGCCGAGAGAAAAGAGGGGGGAGAGCGGAGAAGAGACTGAGGACAGAGCAGAGAGGAGGCTGGGGAGGAGGCAGAGATGAGGCTGGAGAGGGGGCGGAGAGGAGGCTGGGGGAGTGAGTGAGGAGGCTGGGGAGGGGACAGAGATGAGGCTGGGGAGGGGGCGGAGAGGAGGTTGCGGGATGGCTGGCGGGGGAGGAGGCTGGAAGTTGGAGAGGAGCCTGGGAGTGGGAGGAGAACCTGGGGAGGAGGCGGAGAGGAGGCTGTTGAGGGGGCGGAAAGGAGCCTGGGGCCGGGAGAGGAAGCTGGGGAGGGGGCGGAGTGGAGGCTGGGGGTGGGGGTGGAGGCTGGGGGGGGACGGAGAGCAGGCTGGGGGTGGGGTGAAGAGGAGGCTGGGGGTGGGGGAGGAGTCTGGGGAGGGGGCGGAGAGGAAGCAGGGAGGTGCTGGAGAGGAGACTGTGGAGGGGGAGGTGAGGAGGCTGGGGACGGGGGAGAGGAGGCTGGGCTAGGGAAGAGGCAGTGAGGAGGCTGCGGGCGGGAAGAGGAAGCAGGGGAAGGGAGTGGAGAGGAGGCTGGGGAGTGGACGGAGAGAAGGTTGGGAGGGGTGGGTGGAGGAGCCTGTGACTGGGAGAGGAGCCTGGGGAGGGGACGGATAGGAGGCTGTCGAGGGGGCAGAAAGGAGCCTGGGGCTGGGAGAGGAAGCTGGGGAGGGGCGGAGAGGAGGCTGGGGAGGGGGAGGTGAGGAGGTTTGGCTGGGAAGGGGCGGAGAGGAGGCTGAGGATGGGGAGTGGATGGTGAGGAGACTGCGGGGAAGTGGGGAGAAGGCTGGAAAGGTGAGCGGAGAGGAGGCTGGGGGTGGGGTGGTGGCTGGGGAGGGAAGCGGAGAGGAGGCTGGGGTGGGGGAGGAGGCTGGGGAGGGGACAGAGAGGAGCCTGCGACTGGGAGAGGAGCCTGGGAGTGGGAGAGTAGGCTGAGTAGGAGGCAGAGAGGAAGCTGTTGAGGGGGCGGAAAAGATGCTGGGGGGGTTGGAGAGGATCCGGGAGGGCGGAGAGGAGGCTGTGGAGGGGGAGGTGAGGAGACTGGGGAGGTGGAGGTGAGGAGGCTGGGCTGGGAAGGGGCAGGGAGGAGGCTGCGGGGGAGCGGGGAGAAGGCTGGGGGTCGGGGCTGCGACTGGGGAGGGGATGGAGAGGAGGCTGCGACTGGGAGAGGAGCCTGGGAGTGGGAGAGGAGCCTGGATAGGAGGTGGCGAGGAGGCTGTGGAGGGGGCAGAGAGGAGGCTGGCGAGGGATGGTGAGGAGACTGGGGGAGTGGGTGAGGAGGCTGGGGAGGGAGCAGAGAGGAGGCTGTGGACGGGGCGGAGTGGAGGCTGGGGAGGGGGTGGAGAGGAGGCTGGGGAGGGGGACGGAGAGGAGGCTGGGCTGGGGAAGGAGGCTGGAAAGGGGAGCAGAGAGGAGGTTGGGCATGGGGGAGGAGGCTGGGGAGGGGACTGAGATGAGCCTATGACTGGGAGAGGAGCCTGGGAGTGGGAGAGGAGGCTAGGTAGGAGGCAGAGAGGAAGCTGTCGAGGGGGCGGAGAGGAGGTTGGAGCGGGGAGAGGCGGCTGGGGTGCGGGCAGAAAGGAGGCTGGGGAGCGGGCGGAGAGGCGGCTGAGTGGGGTGCAGAGGAGGCTGATGATGGGGGGGAGAGGAGGCTGGAGGGAGGGCGAAGAGGAGGCTGGGGACCGGGTGGAGAGGTGGCTGGTGGAGTGAGTGAGGAGGCTGGGGAGGGTCCGGAGAGGAGGCTGGGGAGGGGACTGTAATGTCCTTACACACTACTATAAATTCACACGAGGCGCATTATGCAGACAAGGTCACTCCATGACCTGAACCTTTATTCACAGGACCAAGAAGTGATGCCCCTGCGTGGGACCTCCCTTTATATACCTGGATGACCAGGTGAGGAGTGTCTCCCACAAGTTCACCCCCTGTAGTCAATGTGTGCATTTCTTCGGTGTATACAGTATGCAGTGTTGTTATGAAGGTTACAGTTACATGAAGGTTACATACATGACATCACCACCCCCCCAACATCTTATGGGGTCAAAGATTAAGTCTTTCAGGCGGTCGACGCTCTCTCGTGGAGCGCCGCAGTTGGGGCTCTGGTTGTTGAGCCTTGGCATGCGTCTCTATCACCTGTGGTGATTCCGGCTTGTCCGGGCTGGCCACAGGGACTGTACAAGTTGCTGAATGTTCTTGTTGCTCGTTCACTGGCGGTGGTGTGGGCAACATCTCATGATCTTCCTCAGGTTCCTCAGTATCCATGTTGAACCTTTTTTTTACTTGGTCCAGATGCTTGCGGCATATTTGTCCATTGTTAAGTCTGACCACTATGACCCTATTCCTCTTGGCCAATTACATACCCTCGAGCCACTTGGGCCCCAAAGCGTGATTAAGTAAAAATACAGGGTCATCGATTTCTATACATCTCCCCTTTGAGTTACGGTCATGGCACTCATTTTGGGCCTGGCGCTTGCCCTCAACAATGTCTGACAGGACAGGATGAATGAGGGACAGCCGAGTTTTAAATGTACGTTTCATGAGTAGTTCCACGGGCGGGACTCCCACGAGCGAATGCGGTCAGGACCTATCGGCCAGCAGGAGGCGCAATAGGCAGCATTGAAGGGAGGGTCCTTGAATCCGGAGCCCTGTTTTATGATTTGGACTGCACGTTCCGCCTGGCCATTGGAAGCCGGCTTGAACGGTGCCGTCCTGACATATTTGATGCCATTACCCGACATGAACTCCCAGAATTCATAGCCAGTGAAACACGGGCCATTGTCACGAACCAGGATGTCCGGCAAGCCGTGAATCGCAAAGACCGCACGCAGACTCTCCACAGTGATGGATGTCATGCACGAATTCAATATGATGGAGTCAATTCCCGGCCACCATACATGTGACTGGGCAATGGCCTTCATTAGCACGATGCCTGGGTGCTCGCTGTGGAGTTCCCTGATGAATGCTTCCCTTCCTTTCTGGGGCATGACTACCCGGCTGCCCCATAGCAGGCAGTCGGCTTGGATGGAGAGCTCATCCATCTGCCTGTGAAACGGTCTGACCTCCTCGGGGCATGCTCCGTGTGCGGGCGCCCAATCCCCAGTCAGGACACATTTCTTAATCAAAGATAGGAGGGGATCTCTGTTGCCAAAAACACACACTTGGACTTCTTTAGTCGCAGTCCAGTTGGTATAGCACCTCCTCCAGGTTGTGGAGGTGTTCCTCGGTGTCTCGACCCGTGATAAGGATGTTGTCCTGAAATAAGATTATTCCAGGGATGGATTTGAGCAGGCTTTCCATGTTTCTTTGAAAGATAGCGGCCGCTGATCGAATGCCAAACGGACACCTTCTTGTAGACAAACAGCCCCTTGTGCGTGGTGATGGCGGTCAGTAACGTAGATTCTTCGGCCAGTTCCTGGGTCATGTAGGCTGAAGTGAGGTCCAATTTGGTGAGCAGCTTGCCGCCTGCCAGCGTGGCAAAAAAGATCCTCCGCTCTCGGAAGCGGGTATTGGTCTTGTAGTGACACTCGGTTGATAGTGACCTTGTAGTCGCCACAGATCCTGACCGAGCCTTCCGTTTTTAGGACAGGGACAATGGGGCTTGCCCAGTCACTGAATTCAATGGCCGAAATTATGCCCTCTCTTAGCAACCTGTTCAACCCACTCTCAATTTTCTCCAGCATCACATACGGCACAGCTCTGGCTTTGTGGTGCACTGGTCTGGCGTCCGGGGTGATGCTTATCACAATTTGGGACCTTTGAAAGTCCCGACACCAGGTTGAAATAGTGACTCAAATTTCTGTAGGACCCGTGAGCATGAACTTCACTCCACAGATGAAATGGAGTGCACATCCCCCCATTTCCAGTTCATCTCGGCTAGCCAGCTCCTCCCCAAAAGCGCGGGACCATTTCCCGGGACAATCCAGAATGGCAGCCGGTTCTCTGATCCATCATGTGTGACCACCAACATTGCACTGCCGAGCACTGGGATGATCTCTTTGGTGTACGTCCGTAATTGTGTGTCAATGCGTTCTAGTTTGGGTCTGCTAGCTCTGAGTGGCCATAGTTTCTCGAATTGTTGGACACTCATAAGTGACTGGCTGGCCCCTGTGCCCAGCTCCATGCGTACCGGGATGCCGTTTAATAGGACTTTCATCATCATAGGTGGCGTTTTGGTATATGAGCTGTGGATGTTTGCCACCTGAACCCGCTGAACTTCAGCGTCCATTGCTTTGTCCCAAGCATCAACCTGCCTTGCAGACCCCTCTTCTGGTTCATCTGCCTTGTAAATTAGCCTTGCTGCGGGCTTCCTGCACAAGCTAAACGTCCACTGAAGTTATAATTTCGACAGATAAATTGTTGAAACCTACAGGTTTTTGCAGCATGTCTGCCGCCGCACCTCCAGCATGAGCTGAGATCGTTGTGAACAAAAGGGCTGTTAGCAGGCATTCTTCTCTGATTGTCTCTTTGATTACTCTTGAGTGGGTGTCAATGGCCCCATCCTGGGACGCATTGTCCACCGTGATGGCATAAATGTCCGTTCAACCTGTCATTGTCTCTGTTGAGGACCCACTCTAGAGTCTGTTGCTGCCTGGGTGGTGTCGAATTGTCCTTGCCTGCCTGCGGGGTTCTGAGTCGCATTTCCAATGTTAACTTCCTGATCCATCGCCACGTTGGAAGCAGAGTTGCGCACGTATATTATCTTGGTTTCCACCTCCCCCGCCATGAAGATCTGAGCCATCAACACCGCTGCTTCCAAGATCAAGTCCTTGGTCTCAATTAGCTTTCTGAAAATCCCGGCATGACCAATGCCCTCAATAAAGAAATCCCTTAAGATCTCCCCGCTGCAGGCGTCTGAGAACGTACAGAGGCTGGCCAAGCGCCGAAGGTCCGCAACGAAGTCCGTTATGCTCTGTCCTTCCCAACGTCGGTGTGCATAGAATCGGTGTCGGGCCATGTGTATACTGCTCGCCGGTTTGAGGTGCTCACCGATCAGTTTGCTGAGCTCTTCAAAGGTTTTGTCTGCCGACTGCTCGAGAGCAAGCAGGTCTTTCATCAGCACGTACGTCTTAGGTCCACAGCTGGTCAGTAGATGCGCCCTTCGCTTGTCAGCCGCTGCATCTCCCAGCCAGTCCTTCATGACAAAGCTCTGCTGGAGCCTCGCAATGAAATCGTCACAGTTCTCACCAACACAGTACCGTTCCTCTGTGCTACCGGTGGCCATTCTCATGAGTCATTGATTCCCGTTTCTCGTCGCCAAATGTAATTCACACGAGGCACATTCTGCAGACAAGGTCACTCTGTGACCTGAACCTTAATCACAGGACCAAGAAGTGATGACCCTGCGTGGGACCTCCCTTTATATACCTGGATGACCAGGTGAGGAGTGTCTCCCACAAGTTCACCCTACCGTGGTCAAGGTGTCATTTCTTAGGTGTATACAGTATGCAGTGTTGTTATGAAGGTCACAGTTACATGAAGGTTACATACATGACAGGGACGAAGAGGAGGCTGGCGGAGGGGGGGAGGTGGAGGAGCCTGGGGAGGGGAGTGGAGAGGAGGCTGGGGGTGGGTGAGGAGGTTGGGGAGGGGACGGGGACGAGCCTGCGACTGGGAGAGGAGCCTGGGAATGGGAGAGGAGCCTTGGAGTGGGAGAGGAGCCTTGGAGTGGGAGAGGAGGCTGGGGAGGAGGTGGAGAGGAGGCTGTCGAGGGGGCGGAAAGGAGCCTGGGGCCGGGAGAGGAAGCTGGGGAGGGGGCGCAGAGGAGGCTGGGGGGGTGCGGAGAGGAGGGTGGGCAGGGGCAGAGAGGAGGCTGGAGGGGGGAGAAGAGGCTGGGGAGGGGGCAGAGAGGAGGCTGGGAAAGTGCGAGGAGGCTAGGGAGCGGGCGGAGATGAGACTGGGGAGGGGGCGGAGAGCAGGCTGGGGGCAGGCTGGCGAGGAGGCTGGGGAGTGAGCGTAGGGGATAATATGTCCTTATTGTACAGTATAAATGCACACGAGGCCCATACTTGAGAAAAGTTCACTCTGTGACCAGTTACCTTTATCACCAAGACCTCAAGAGGCAGACGGTGGGTGGAGCTTCCCCTTTTATAGTGGAAAGTCCAGGTTCGGAGTGTCTCCCACAAATTCGCCTCCTGTGGTCAGTGTTCTCAAGGTGTACAACTTCGGTCAGTTTATACATGGGTTACAATGACAGTTGAATACATGACATCACCTCCCCCCCAAAGTCTTATTGGGATCACAGGTTGAGTCTCTCTGGTGGTTTACGCTCTCTTGTAGAGCGCCTGAGTTGGGACTCCGGTTGTTGGGTGCTGGCCTGAGTGCCTGCTGTTTGCGGTGCTTCAGGCCTGTCCGGACTACCCACAGTGATTGGGCTCTCCTCCACTTGGTTCCGGTGTTCGGTCACCTGTGGTGGAGTAAACTCTACGTCGTGTTCTTCCTCTGCTTCTTCCTCTGCTTGATCCACGTGTTTGCGGCAGATTTGTCCATTGGTACGTTTAACTACCAAAACCCTATTCCCCTCTTTGGCAATCACAGTGCCTGCAAGCCATTTGGGCCCTGCAGCATAATTAAGGACAAAAACAGGGTCATTGACATCAATTCATCGCGCCCTTGCATTCCTGTCATGGTAGTCACAGTGTGACTGACGCCTGCTCTCAACAATTTCTTTCATAGTAGGGTGTATAAGGGATAACCTGGTTTTGAGCGTCCTTTTCATTAGCAGCTCTGCGGGTGGAACCCCTGTGAGCGAGTGTGGTCGGGATCTATTGGCCAACTGGAGGCGTGATACGTGGCTTTGCAGGGAACCCCCTTGGATTCTGAGCATCGCCTATTTGATTATCTGCATTGCTCCTTCCGCCTGGCGGTTTGAGGCCGGCTTGAACGGTGCCGTTCTGACATGGTTGATTCCATTGCCTGCCATGAAGTCCTGGAATTCAGTGCTTGTGAAGCACGGGCCATTGTCGCTGACCAAGAAATCCGGTAGACCATGGGCGGCAAACATTGCCCGTAGACTTTCTACCGTGGCAGAGGATGTGCTTGAATTAAAATGGCACACTCAATCCATTTGGAATAGGCGTCTACTACAACCAAAAACATTTTTCCCATGAAAGGACCTGCGCAGTCTACATGGATGCGTGACCATGGCTTGGCGGGCCAGGACCAGGGGCTAAGGGGGGCATCCCAGGGTGCGTTGCCCAGCTGAGCACACGTGTTGCACCTGCGAACACAAAGTTCCAGGTCTGCTTCGATCCCTGACCACCAAACATGTGACCTGGCAATTGCCTTCATCAAGACAATGCCTGGGTGCTCATTGTGAAGTTCTCTGATAAACACCTCTCTGCCCTTCTGGGGCAAGACTACTCGGTTTCCCCATAGTAGGCAATCAACCTGAATCGAGAGTTCATCCTTATGCCTATGAAATGGTTTAAACTCCTCAGGGCATGCACCGTATGTGGCTGCCCAGTCCCCATTCAGGATACATTTCTTAACTAAAGACAGTAGCGGGTCTTTATTTGTCCAAACTTTAATCAGACAGGCTGTCACAGATGAGCCTTCGCTTTCGAAAGCTTCAACAGCCATGACCATCTCAGCATCACGCTCAGCTGCCCCCTCATTGGTGGCTAGTGGTAGCTTGCTGAGTGCATCAGCAAAGTTTTCAGTGCCCGGTCTGTGCTGAATTGTGTAGTCATAGTCGGCTAACATAAGTGCCCACCTCTGTATGTGGGCCGATGCATTCGCATTTATGGCCTTGTTGTCGGCCAAAAGGGACGTTAGGGATTTGTGATCTGTCTCCAGCTCAAATTTCCTGCCAAACAGGTACTGGTGCATTTTTTTTACCGCATATACACATGCTAGCACTTCCTTTTCGACCATCCCGTAGCCCCTTTCTGCCTGGGACAGACTTCGGGAGGAATAAGCTACCGGCTGGAACTGACCATTGGCATTCACATGCTTTAATACACACTCGACCCCATAGGACGACGCATCACACGTTAAAACTAGTTTCTTACACGGGTCATATAACGTTAACAGTTTGTTGGAGCATAACAAATTGCGTGCTCTTTCAAAAGCCCTTTCCTGACTGTCCCCCCAGACCCAATCATGACCTTTGCGTAGGAGCACGTGTAGCGGCTCTAACAGCATGCTCAATTTGGGAAGAAATTTGCCAAAATAGTTCAGAAACCCCAGGAATGAACGCAGCTCCATCGTGTTACGGGGTCTGGGTGCTCTCTGGATCGCTTCCGTTTTGGACGCAGTAGGTCTGACCCCATCTGCTGCTACCCTCCTCCCCAGGAATTCTACCTCTGGAGCTAAGAAGACGCACTTCGCCTTTTTCAGTCGCACCTCTACCCGGTCCAGTCTGCGTAGCACCTCCTCCAGGATGTGGAGGTGTTCTTCAGTATCGCGACCCGTGATGAGGATGTCATCTTGAGAAATCACCGTCCTTGGAATCGACTTGAGGAGACTTTCCATATTTCATTAAAAGATCGCGGCGGCCGAGCAAATCCCGAACGGACATCTGTTGTACTCAAACAACCCCTTGTGTGTTGTGCTGCTGGTCAGCTTCTTCGACTCACTCGCCAGCTCCTGGGTCACGTAAGCTGAGGTCAGGTCCAATTTTGAAAAAAGTTTGCCACCGGATAGCATCGCAAAGAGGTCCTCCGCTCTCGGTAGCGGGTACTGGTCTTGGAGTGACACCCGATTGATGGTGGCCACATATTGTCACATATCCTGACCGACCCATCCGCCTTGAGCACCGGCACGATCGGGCTCACTCAGTCAATGAATTCGACTGGCGAGATGATGCCTTCCTTCAGCAGGCGGTCCCATTTGTATTCTATCTTTTCCCGCATCACGTACGGCACCGCTCTGGCCTTGTGGTATACTGGCCTGGCGTTTGAGTTTATGTGAATCATTACCTTGGTCCCCATGAAAGTTCCGATGCCGGGTTGAAATAACGAGTCAAATTTGTCCAGGACCTGTGAGCATGATACTCGCTCCACAGAAGAAATTGCATTGACATCGCCCCATTTCCAGTTCATGACAGCAAACCAACTCCTCCCCAGTAGTGCGGGACCGTCCCCTGGGACAATCCAGAGTGGCAATCTGTTCTCCGAATCTTTGTGTGTCACGACTACCGTGGTGCTGCCTAGCACTGCAATGATCTCCTTTGTATGTGTCCGTAGCTGTGCATCAATCCGCAATAATTTTGGTCTCCTGGCCTTGGACACCCACAACCTTTCGTACTGTTTGTTACGCATCAGGGACTGGCTGGTCCCGTGTCTAGCTCCATTAATACTGGGATGCCATTGAGAAGCACTTTCATCATTATTGGTGGCGTCTTGGTATATGAACTGTATATGTGCTCCACATGAACTTGCTGAACTTCAGCTTCCAGCGATTTCCCCCAGTATTCATTTGGCCTCATAGGGCTTACATCGGACCCGTCCTCCTCGTACATCAACCTGGCTGCAGGCTTTCTGCACATACGTGCCAAGTGACCCCTGACGTTGCAGTTTCAGCAGGTATATTGCTGATACCTGCAAGCCCTGGCTGGTTGTTTGCCTTCACATCTCCAGCATGAGCTGGAGGCCCCGTTGTTGAAAACAAAAGGTCCATTACCAGTCGATCATCTCTGACTGTCTTTGTAACTGTCCTTAAGCGCACCATTAACAGGTGTTGATGGCCCCATTACTGGTCGCATTGTTCATTGCGATGGCATGAATCGCCATTCAGCTAGCCATTGTCTCTGTTGAATTCCCCCTTTGGGTTCGACTGCATGCTGGGGAATATCCGATTGCCCTTGTCTGATGAGAGAACTGTGTCCCGCGTTAACAATGTTGACTCCCTGGTCGTTTGCTGCATTTAAGCCAAGATTTTTGCCATAAATCATTCTGGTCTCTTCCTCTCTGAGATAATTGTCTGGGCTATCATAGCCACCGCTTCCAAGGTCAAGTCTTTGGTCTCAATCAGTTTCCTGAAAACCCCAGCATTCCCGAGGCCCTCAATAAAAAGGTCTCGCAGAATCTCCACTCTGCATGCATCTGGGAACTTACATAGGCTCGGCAGTCGCCTGAGATCTGCCACGAAGTCTGGAACGCTTTGCCCTTCTCGCCGCCTGTGCGTGTAAAACTGTTGTCTTGCCATGTGCATGCTGCTCACCGGTTTAAGGTATTCCCCGATCAACTTACTGAGCTCTTCGAATGTCTTGTCCGCCGGCTTCTCTGGTGCTCGGAGGTCCTTCATCAGGGAGTACGTTCTGGATCCACAGTCAGGAGATGAGCCCCGCGTTTGTCGGCCGAATCCTGTCCCAACCATTCCTTAGTGACAAAACTTTGCTGTAGTTTCTCAATAAAGTCGTCCCAATCATCACCAACACAGTAACTCTCTTCTGTGCTGCTAGTGGCCATGCTCGCGTGGTTCAAATCCCAGTTTCTCTTCGCCAATGATAAGTCCTTACTATACGGTATAAATGCACACGAGGCCCATACTTGCGAGAAGGTCACTCTGTGATCAATTACCTTTATTACCATGACCTCAAGTGATGAAGGTGGGTGGAGCTTCCCCTTTTATACCTGGAAAATCCAGGTTAGGAGTGTCTCCCACAAGTTCACCCCCTTGTGGTCAATGTTCTCATGGTGTACAACTTAGGTCAGCTTATACATGGGTTACAATGATAGTTGAATGCATGACAGGGGCGGAGAGGAGGCTGGGGAGGCTGCGGAGAGGAGGCTGAGCTGGGGAGAGGGCGGTGAGGAGCCTGTGGGGGGGGGGACGAGCCTGGCGGGGAGCATAGAGGAGGCTGGAGAGAGGGCGGAGAGGAGGCTGGGCTGGGGCATGGGCGGTGAGGAGGCTGGGTGGTGCGAGGAGACTGGATGGGGGCGGAGAGGATGCTGGGGATGGGGTGGAGAGGAGGCTGGAGGGCGGAGAGGAGGCTGGGGAGGGGGCGGTGAGGAGGCTGCGGAGGGTGAGGAGAGGAGACTGTGGAGGGGGCGGAGAGAAGTCTGGGCTGGGGAGGGGGGGAGAGGAGGCTGGGCTGGGGAGGAGGCGGAGAGGAGGCTGGGGAGGGTGGGAAGAGAAGGCTGGAGAGGGAGAGAGGAGGCTGGGTAGGGGGCGAAAATGAGGCTGGAGGAGCGGAGAGAAGGCTGGGGACGGGCTGGGGAGGGTGCGGAGAGGAGGCTGTGAGGGGGGGGCGGAGAGGAGATTGGGGTGGAAGATGAGGCTGTGGATGGAGCGGAGAGGAGGCTGTGGGGTTGGGAGGTGTCTGGGGCAGGGACGGAGAGGAGGCTGGGGGCGGGGGGGAGGTGGCTGGGGAGGGGAGCGGAGAGAAGGCAGGGGAGAAGACAGAGAGGAACCTGGGGGTGGGAGAGAAGCCTTGCAGTGGGAGAGGATGCTGGGGAGGGGACAGGGAGGAGGCTGTGAAGAGGGCGAAGAGGAGGCTGGGGACGAGGGGGGAGGAGGCTTGGGGGTGGGGGAAGGCTGGGGAGTGTGGGGCGAAGGCTGGGGAAGGGGAGTTGACGAATGCTGGGGGCGGAGGGGCAGGGGGGGAATGCCGGGGAGGTGAGGAGTGAAGAAGGCTGTGGAGGGGGCAGAGTGGAGGCTGGGGGGTGGTGGGGAAAAGGCTGGGGAGGGGAGTGGGGGGGTGAAAGCTGGGAGGGGGAGAGTAGGCTGGAAGGGGGATGGGGAGAGAAGGCTGGGAGAGGAGGGGAGGAGAAGGCTGGGAGGGGGGAGCAGAGAATGCTGGGAGGAGAGTGGGGGGAAGGCTGGGGGGAGGGTAGAGAAGGCTGGGGAGAAGGGAGAATGCTGGGAAGGAGGGAGAAGGCTGTAGGGGGTGGATTAGGCTGGCGGGGGGGCTGTGGATGGAGGAGAATGCTGGTGGCGGGGGGATGGAGAAGGCAGGGGAGGCGGGGAGAAGAGTAGGCTGGGAACGGGAGAAGCAGGGAAAAGGCAGGGGAGGGGTGAGAGAAGGCTGAGTACGGAGTGGAGAAGGCTGATGTGGGAGGCGCGGAGTGGGGAAAGAACATTTGGGAGTGGGGGGGAGAAAGCTGGGGAGGGGCGGGAGAAGGCTGCGGAACGGGGGAGAAGGCTGAGGAGCGGGGTGCGGGAAAGTTTTGGGGGGCGGTGAAGGCTGCGGGGGGTGGGGGGCGTGGGAGAAGGCTGGGAAGTGGGGAGAAAGCTGGGGAAAGGGGAGAAGGTTGGAGTGGGTGGACCTTGCCGTAATCTTGGTCTACATGCCTCCGGCAGGTTTGGCCATTGTCCATTTGTACAATCAGTAGCCTGTTTCCCTCTTTGTCTATTACTGTCCCTGCAAGCCATTTGGGACCCCAGCCATAGTTTAGCACAAACACTTTGTCCCCTATCTCATTCCACCTCCCCCTTGAATTTTGGTCATGGTACTCAGTTAGCTTTTGACGCTTAGCCTCAACAATTTCATGCATGTCTGGGAGGATTAACAAGAGCCTGGTCTTTAAGGTTCGTTTCATCAATAGTTGCGCGGGGGGAACCCCAGTCAACGAATGCGGACGAGATCTGTATGCCAGCAGCAGTCATGACAGGCGGCTCTGCAGCGTGGGACCTTGGATTCAGAGCATGCCTTGTTTAATGATCTGCACTGCTCGCTCCGCCTGGCCATTGGAGGCCGGCTTGAAAGGTGCTGTCTTAATGCGATTTATACCGTGGTCAACCATAAAATCGTGAAATTCTGCGCTGGGGAAGCACGGACCATTATCACTGACCAATATGTCAGGAATTCCGTGTGTTGCAAACATGGTTCTTAGGCGCTCCACAGTGGTGGAGGTGGTGCTCGAGTTTAAAATGGTGCACTCTATCCATTTTGAAAATGCATCAACGCCAACGAGGAACATTTTGCCCATGAATGGGCCCGCATAGTCTACATGCACCCGCGACCACGGTTTGGTGGGCCAGGGCCAGGGACTTAGGGGGGCCTCCCTGGGGTCATTACTGAGTTGGGCACAAATGGTGCACCGACGGACGCAGAGCTCCAAGTCCGCGTCACTGCCAGGCCACCGGTCATGAGATCTCGCTGTGGCCTTCATAAGGACGATCCCCAGGTGCTCGCGATGGAGCTCCCGGAAAAATGCCTCCCTGCCTCGTAAGGGCATAACTACTCGGCTGCTCCACATCAGGCAGTCTGCCTGTAGTGAGAGTTCATGCATGCGCCTATGGAAGGGTTTGACCTCCTCGGGGCAGGCATCGCGAGCCTCTGCCCAATCACCGGTTAAAACGCATCTTTTAACAAGAGATAACTTGGGGTCGCTGGTCATCCAGGCTCTGATTTGGCGAGCCGTCATGGGCAAACCTGTGGATTCGAAGGCATTGATTGCCATGACTATCTCACAGTCCTGTTCGTCGGACCCTTCTGTGGTCGCCAGGGTTAGCCTGCTAAGCGCGTCGGCACAGTTGTCTGTGCCTGGCCTGTGCCTTATCGTGTAGTCGTCAGCCGCCAGCATGAGTACCCACCGCTGAATGCGCGCCGAGGCATTGGCGTTGATTGCATTGCACTCAGATAGTCGGGACGTGAGGGGTTGTGGTCGGTTTCTAACGCAAACTTGGCCCCGAAAAGGTATTGGTGCATCTTTTTGATACCGTACATGCACGCGAGCGCCTCCTTCTCAACCATACTGTACCCGTGCTCCGCCCGCGAAAATGACCTGGAGGCATAAGCAACGGGCTGCAATTTACCTGCATCATTGACATGCTGTAAAACGCACCCGACCCCGTACGCTGACGCATCACACGTAAGGACTAACTTTTTACCTGGGTCAAAAAAGGCTAAAACACTGTTGGAACATAGAAGGTTGTGTGCCTTATTGAAGGCGCGTTCTTGGGCGTCCCCCCAAAACCAATCGCACTCCTTTCTGAGTAGCATGTGGAGAGACTCCAGCAGCATGCTCAAGTTCTGCATAAAGTTCCCAAAGTAATTGAGTAGCCCGAGAAAGGCGTGCAGTTCCGAGACATTCCGGGGCCTGGGTGCCAGGCGAATCGCTTCGGTTTTGGATTCGGTTGGGCGGATTCCATCAGCGATAATCCTTCTGCCCAAAAATTCAATCTCAGGCGCGAGAAACAGACACTTGGATTTCTTAACTCTTAGGCCTACCCAACCCAATCGACTTAGTACTTCCTCAAGATTGCGGAGATGAGAATCGGTGTCTCTGCCAATGATGAGTATGACATCTTGAAACACAACCGTCCCCGGGATGGACTTGAGCAGACTCTCCATGTTGCGCTGGGATATAGCAGCTGCCGACCTGATGTCGAATGGGCATCGATTTTACACAAAAAGTTCTCGATGTGTGTTGATGGTGGTGAGTAGCTTAGACTCTTCGGTCAGATCTTGCGCCATATATGCAGATGTGAGGTCAAGTTTCGAGAAAAGTTTTCCTCCAGCCAATGTGGCAAATAGGTCCTCCACTCTGGGCAGCGGGTATTGGTCCTGTAGGGAGACTCTGTTTATGGTAGACTTGTAATCCCCACAGATTCGCACGGATCCATCAGGCTTCATGACGGGGACGATGGGGCTTGCCCAGTCGCTGAATTCCACGGGAGAAATTATGCCTTCCCACAGAAGCCGGCCTAGTTCGTTTTCAATCTTTTCCCTCATCACATAAGGCACAGCTCTAGCCTTATAATGGACCGGTCTGGCATTCTGTGTGATGTAGCCCCTTTGAAGGTGCCCACACCTGGCTGAAAGAGATGTTCAAAACGACTTAGAACTGTTGAGCAGGAGGTCCGTTCCTCTGACGACATGGCGTGAACATCATCCCATTTCCAATTAAGTTCTGATAGCCAACTTCTCCCCAACAGGGCTGGGAGATCCCCGGGGACAATCCACAGGGAAAGTCGGTTCACCATCCCTTTGTGTGTGACGGAGAGCATGGCGCTGCCAAGGACTGGGATGATTTCTTTCGTATAGGTCCTTAGTTTGGTGTCGATCTTTGTGAGTTTTGGTCTGTTGCTTTTGTGCGGCCACAGCTGTTCAAATTGTTGAACGCTCATGAGGGATTGACTGGCCCCCGTGTCCAGTTCCATGTTGACGGGTATCCCGTTGAGTAGAACCCTCATCATAATTGGAGGCGTCTTGGTGTAAGAACAGTGGACATTGATCGTGTTAACCCGCTGTACCTGTTCCAACCATCTTCTGGTCCGCTTTCCGACCCTTCCGATTCGTATACCAGCTGAACTGCTATTTTTCTGCACATGCGAGCCAGATGCCCTGTGTAGTTGCAGTTTCTGCAAATGGCATGCTGAAATCAACACACCCTGGTTGAGTGCCTTCCCCCACATCTCCAACACAGACCGTTTCCATTGTTTCCAAAGGATGAGCTGTGTCTGGCTGATCTCCCTTGAGCTTCTCTCAATCAGTTGTTCATTGCTCGCATTGTGGGTTGATGAGGTGTGATCGGCCATTCATGTGGCCCTTGATTTTGATGGCTTCTGGCGCCACTATCCGCTGTTGAAGGCCTGCTCTCCTGATTTTGTCTGTGTGTGGGGGTAGCGGTTTGTTTCACAATGTGAACCCTTTGTTCCGATGCCTCATTGGTTGTTGCACCCGAAGGAGAGATCAGCCTCGTTTCTTCTTTGCCTGCCAAGAACGTCTGTGCGACCAGTGCTGCTGCCCCGAGAGTCAAGTTCTTAGTCTCTATAAGCTTTCGCAATATGCCTGTGTGTTCTATTCCTTCAATAAAAAAGTCTCTCAGTACTTCTCTCCTTAGTTCATTGGGGAACTCACATGAACTAGCCAGCCTCCGAAGTTCCGCCACAAAGTCAGGTATCGTTTGGCCCACACAGCGTCTGTAGTTGTAGGACCTGTGTCTGGCCATATGTAGGCTGCTCGCTAGCTTCAGGTGGTCTCTCACCAGTGTACTCAACTCCTCAAACGATTTGCTTGCTGGTTTCTCGGGTGCCAGCAGGTCTTTCATTAAAACGTATGTTTTCGAGCCACAGCTGGTCAAGAGATGGGCTCTTCTCTTGTCTGCCTTATCGTCGCCCAACCAGTCTTTGGTCACAAAGCTTTGCTGGAGCCTTTCTGTAAAGTCATCCCAATTGTCTCCAGTATTGTATTTCTCATCTGAGCTGTTGGTAGCCATTCTGTGGATTCTGTGATCCCGTAACTCGTCGTCACTGTTGAGTCCTGACTCTAAGGTACTGACTTACACGAGACACATGCTGAAGTCAAATCCCTCCATGACCTCGCCCCTCCCTATCTCTGCAATCTCCTCCAGCTCCTTAACCCAAGATATCTGCACTCCTCAATTCTGCCTTCTTGAGCATGACGGATTATAATCGCTCAACCATTGGCGGCTGTACCTTCTGTTGCCTCGGCCCTAAACTCGGGAACTCCCTCCCTAAACACTTCCATCTCGCTAACTCCTCAGGACCTGCACCTTTAATTCCAGCTCTCCAGTACTGCACTTGCCTGAGACCTCCCTTTATATACCACAGTGGGACAGGTATGGAATGTCTCCTGCAAGTGCACCCCTGGTGGTAAGGTATGCTTATTGTTACAGGTCATATCCAATTCCAGTCATGCATAGCATGATAAGATACAGTTATATGCAGTAATGTGAGATACATGACAGAGAGTTCGCGAGGCGGAAAGGTTTAGGGAGGGAGTTCCCGAGTTTAGGACCTCGGCAACAGAAGGTACAGCCGCCAATGGTTGAGCGATTATAATCTGTCATGCTCAAGAAGGCAGAATTGAGGAGTGCAGATATCTTGGGTTAAGGAGCTGGAGGAGATTGCAGAGATAGGGAGGGGCGAGGTCATGGAGGGATTTGAAAACAAGGATGAGAATTTTGAAATCAAAGCATTGCTTAATCGGGAGCCAATATAGGTCAGTGAGCATAGCGGTGATGGATGAGCGAGACTTAGTGCGAGTTAGGACATGAGCAGCCAAGTTTTGGATCACCTCTAGTTTTTGTAGGGTAGAGTGTGAGAGACCAGCCAGGAGTGAGTTGGCATAGTCAGGCCTAGAGGTAACAAAGGCTTGAATGAGGGTTTCAGCAAAGGATGAGCAAGGGAAAGGTAGAGCCGGACGATGTTATGGAGGTGGAAATAGGCGGTCTTAGTTATACTGTGGATAAGTGGTCGAAAGTTAATTTCAAGATCAAATATGACATTGAGGTTGCAAACAGTATAGTTCAGCCGCAGACAAAAGTTGGGGAAAACGATGGGGTCAGTGGCTAGGGAACAGAGCTTGTGGCGGGGACCGAAAACAATGGCTTCGATTGGAGAAAATTTCTGCTCATCCAGAACTGGATGTCGGACAAGCAGTCTGATAATTTAGAGACCGTGGAGAGGTCGAGAGAAGTGGTAGTGAGGTAGAGCTGGGTGTCATCAGCGTTCATGTGGAAACTGACGCTATATTTTTGAAAGATGTTGCTAAGGGACAACATGCAGATGAGAAATAGGAGGGGTTCAAGGATAGATTCTTGGGCGACACCAGAGGTGATGATGTCGGCACGGGAAGAGATGTGGGTGATTCTCTGACTACGATTAGATAGATATGAATGGAACCAGGTGAGTGCAGTCCCACCCAGCTGGACGGCGGTGGAGAGGTGTTGGAGAAGGATCGAGTCGGGGGCAGGCAGAGAAGGCTGGGGAGGAGGGGGGCAGAGAAGGCTAAGGAGGAGGGGGGCAGAGAAGGCTGGGGAGGGGGGAGAAGGCTGGGGACGGGGGGGGGGGGGAGAAGGCGAAGGAGGTGGGGGGAGAAGGCTGGGGTGGTGGGGGGAAGAAGACAGGGGGGGAGAAGGTTGGGGAGGGGGAGAAGGCTGGGGAGGTGGGGGGAGAAGGCTGGGGAGGTGGGGGGGAGAAGACTGGGGAGGTGGCGGGGAGAAGGCTGGGGGGGTTGGGGGAGAAGGTTGGGGAGGGGGAGAAGGCTGGGGAGGTGGGGGGAGAAGGCTGGGGGGGTGGGGGGAGAAGGCTGGGGGGTGGGGGGGAGAAGGTTGGGGAGGTGGCGGGAAGAAGGCTGGGGAGGAGGGGGGAGAAGGCTGGGGAGGTGGGGGGGTGAGAAGGCCTGGGAGGTGGGGGGGGGGGAGAGAAGGCCAGGTGGGGGGAGAAAGCGGGGATAGGGGGGAGGGGAAGGCTGGCGGGGGGGGGGCAGAAGGCTGGGGACTGGGGGAGAGAAGGCTGGGTACGGAGGGGAAAAGGCTGAGGTGGGGGGCAGAGAATGCTTGGGTGTGGGGGGGGGGAGAAGGCTTGGGAAGGGTGGGGGTGGGGGGGGAGAAAGCTAGGGATGGGCGAGAGAAGGCTGCGGAGAGAGGGAGAAGGCTGAGGAGCGGGGGGCACAGAGGTTTTGGGGGGCAGTGATGGCTGGGGGGGAGGGGAGGGGAGTAGGCTGGGGAGGGGGGGGATGGAAAAGGCTGGGGGGGGGTGAGCGCGGAGTTGGCTGGGGAGTGGGGGAAGGCTGGGGCGGGGAGTCGGAGAAGGCTGGGGATGGGGGAGAAAGCTGGTGTGGGGGGGTGCGGGGGGTGTAGGTCTCTATGAGGGGGTCAGGTTCCCTTCTGAACAACTTGAGCGGTTTCGAACGATAAGAACATAAGAATTAGGAACAGGAGTAGGCCATCGAGCCCCTCGAGCCTGCTCCGCCATTCAACAAGATCATGGCTGATCTGGTCGTGGACTCAGCTCCACTTAACCGCCTGCTCCCCGTAACCCTTAATTCCCTTATTAGTTAAAAATCTATCTATCTGTGATTTGAATACATTCAATGAGCTAGCCTCAACTGCTTCCTTGGGCAGAGAATTCCACAGATTCACAACCCTCTGGGAGAAGAAATTCCTTCTCAACTCGGTTTTAAATTGGCTCCCCCGTATTTTGAGGCTGTGCTCCCGAGTTCCAGTCTCTCCGACCAGTCGAAACAACCTCTCTGCCTCACTCTTGTCTATCCCTTTCATTATTTTAAATGTTTCTATAAGATCACCCCTCATCCTTCTGAACTCCAATGAGTAAAGACCCAGTCTACTCAATCTATCATCATAAGTTAACCCCCTCATCTCTGGAATCAGCCTAGTGAATTGTCTCTGTACCTCCTCCAAAGCTAGTATATCCTTCCTTAAGTAAGGTGACCAAAACTGCATGCATTACTCCAGGTGCGGCCTCACCAATACCCTGTACAGTTGCATCAGGACCTCCCTGCTTTTGTACTCCATCCCTCTCGCAATGAAGGCCAACATTCCATTCGCCTTCCTGATTACCTGCTGCACCTGCAAACTAACTTTTTGAGAATCATGCACAAGGACCCCCAGGTTCCTCTGCACCGCAGCATGTTGTAATTTCTCCCCATTCAAATAATATTCCCTTTTACTGTTTTTTTTTCCCAAGGTCGATGACCTCACATTTTCCGACATTGTATTCCATCTGCCAAACCTTCGCCCATTCGCTTAACCTATCTAAATCTCTTTGCAGCCTTTCTGTGTCCTCTACACAACCCGCTTTCCCACTCATCTTTGTGTCATCTGCAAATTTTGTTATACTGCACTCTGTCCCCTCTTCCAGGTCATCTATGTATATTGTAAACAGTTGTGGTCCTAGCACCGATCCCTGTGGCACACCACTAACCACCGATTTCCAACCCGAAAAGGACCCATTTATCCCGACTCTCTGCTTTCTGTTAGCCAGCCAATTCTCTATCCATGCTAATACATTTCCTCTGACTCCGTGTACCTTTATCTTCTGCAGTAACCTTTTGTGTGGCACCTTATCGAATGCCTTTTGGAAATCTAAATACACCACATCGATCAGTATACCTCTATCCACCATGTTCGTTATATCCTCAAAGAATTCTAGTAAATTATTTAAACATGATTTCCCCTTCATGAAGCCATGTTGCATCTGCTTGATTGCACTTTCCTATCGAGATATCCCGCTATTTCTTCCTTAATGATAGCTTCAAGCATTTTCCCCACTACAGATGTTAAACTAACCGGCCTATAGTTACCTGTCTTTTGTCTGCCCCCTTTTTTAAACAGAGGCATTACATTAGCTGCTTTCCAATCTGCTGGTACCTCCCTAGAGTCCAGAGAATTTTGGTAGATTATAACGAATGCATCTATTATAACTTCCGCCTTCTCTTTTAAGACCCTGGGTGCATTTCATCAGGACCAGGAGACTTGTCTACCTTGAGTCCCATTAGCCTGTCCAGCACTACACCCCTAGTGATAGTGATTATCTCAAGGTCCTGCCTTCCCACATTCCTGTGACCAGCAATTTTTTGGCATGGTTTTTGTGTCTTCCACTGTGAAGACCGAAGCAAAATAATTGTTTAAGGTCTCAGCCATTTCCACATTTCCCATTATTAAATCCCCCTTCTCATCTTCTAAGGGACCAACAGTTACTTTAGTCACTCTTTTCCGTTTTATATATCGGTAAAAGCTTTTACTATCTGTTTTTATGTTTTGCGCAAGTTTACTTTCGTAATCTATCTTCCCTTTCTTTATTGCTTTCTTGGTCATTCTTTGCTGTCGTTTAAACTTTTCCCAATCTTCTCGTTTCCCACTAACCTTGGCCACCTTATACGCATTGGTTTTTAATTTGATACTCTCCTTTATTTCCTTGGTTATCCACGGCTGGTTATCCCTTCTCTTACCACCTTTCTTTTTCACTGGAATATATTTTTGTTGAGCACTATGAAAGAGCTCCTTACATGTCCTCCACTGTTCCTCAATTGTGCCACCGTTTAGTCTGTGTTTCCAGTCTACTTTAGCCAACTCTGCCCTCATCTCACTGTAGTCCCCTTTGTTTAAGCATAGTATGCTCGTTTGAGACACAACTTCCTCACCCTCAATCCGTATTACAAATTCAACCACACTGTGATCACTCATTCCGAGAGGATCTTTTACTCGGAGATCGTTTATTATTCCTGTTTCATTACACAGGACCAGATCTGAGATCGCTTGTTCCCTTGTAGGTTCTGTAACATACTGTTTGAAGAAACAATCCCTTATGCATTCTATGAATTTCTCCTCAAGGCTACCCCGTGCGATTTGATTTGACCAATCGATATGTCGGTTAAAATCCCCCATGATTACTGCCGTTCCTTTTTCACATTACTGCCGTTCCTTTATTCCCTTGATTATTGCCTGCCCCACTGTGAGGTTATTATTTGGGGGCCGATAAACTATGCCCACAAGTGACTTTTTCCCCTTACTATCTCTAATCTCCACCCACAATGATTCAACATTTTGTTCATTGGAGCCAATATCATCCCTCACAACTGCCCTGATATTATCTTTTATTAACAGAGCTACCCCACCTCCTTTCCCTTCTTGCCTATCTTTCTGAATCGTCAGATACCCCTGTATGTTTAATTCCCAGTCTTGGCCACCCTGCAACCACGTTTCTGTAATGGCCACCAAATCATACCCATTTGTAATGATTTGTGCCATCAACTCATTTAGTTTATTTCGAATGCTGCGTGCGTTTAGGTAGAGTGTTTTAATACTAGTTTTTAAACCATGATTTTTAGTTTTGACCCCTCCTGCAGCCCCTTTATATTCATATATTTTGTCCCTTCCTATCACCTTGTGGTTTACACTTACCCAAGTGCTACTCTGCTCTGTTGCCTCCTGCCTTTTGCATTCTTTCTTGGGATCCTGTTCATCTGAGCTCTCACCCATTCTAACTAGCTCAGAGCCCTCTCCTGTGTTCCGAATACTCCTTGCATTGAGGCACCGAGCTTTCATGCTTGCCTTTTTATTACACTTTGACCCTTTAGAATTTTGCTGTACAGTGGTCCTTTTTGTTTTTTGCCTTGGGTTTCTCTGCCCTCCACTTTTACTCATCTCCTTTCTGTCTTTTGCTTGTGTCTCCTTTTTGTTTCCCTCTGTCCCCCTGCATTGGTTCCCATCCCCCTGCCATGTTAGTTTAACTCCTCCCCAACAGCACTAGCAAACACTCCTCCTGGGACATTGGTTCTAGTCCTGCCTCGGTGCAGACCGCCCGGTTTGTACTGGTCCCACCTCCCCCAGAATTGGTTCCAATGCCCCAGGAATTTGAATCCCTCCCTGCTGCACCACTGCTCAAGCCACGTATTCATCTGAGCTATCCTGCGATTCCTATTCTGACTAGCACGTGGCACTGGTAGCAATCCCGAGATTACTACTTTTGAGGTCCTACATTTTAGTTTAGCTCCTAGCTCCTTAAATTCGTCTCGTAGCTCCTCATTCCTTTTTTTACCTATATCGTTGGTACCAATGTGCACCACGACAACTGGCTGTTCACCCTCTCTTTTCAGAATGTCCTGCACCTGCTCCATGACATCCTTGACCATTGCACCAGCTACCCCTCCCTTGGGTTCTGTACTCTGGATTTATTTGGGGGTTGTGACAAAAGTGCAGAAGACGCTGGTTTGATGCAAGGAACTTTGGTTTTTATTACAGTCAAAATAATACAGGCTTATTACTCTCGTAAGAAAATACACGGCCAAACTTACAATCACTCTAATAAAGAACAAGACAAGGAAAGGTACAAGGTCAAACTTAAAATCACTCTAATAAAGAACAAGACAAGGAAAGGTACAAAGTCAAACTTAAAATCACTCTAATAAAGTACCATACACTACACATTCAAAGGGGGTTGCAGTAAAATTGTACCTCCCACTTCCCAATACCTAATTCTAGCTTGGTTAGACTCCAGGGCAGGCAGGGACTTGGCTTACCAATCCTTTTGATAGTTAATGGTAGATGGTAGTCCTTCCTTCAGGACTTCAAGACTTCGAGGCTGGAGAAGTTAGTTTTACAACTGTCACGTTGGTTTCTCTCCTTGTCTTGATGAGGTAGTAGCAACCACCTCTCTCCCCTCTTACGCTTACGCTTACGCTTACGCTCTCTCTCTCTCTCTCTCTCTCTCTCTCTCCTCTCTCTTGAAAACAGTGGCCAGTTATACGATTTCAATGTTCTAATTTTGCCGCCCAATCTGTTCACAATCCTTTGTATAATTATGGCGGGCTTGGTTCTTCTTTGTAATATTTTGTCGGGCTTGTTAAAGTTGATATGTCCTGGGTGGGTTGATGTTCGAAAACTGTTTCCTGATGGAAATATTAGTTTGGTAATTGCAATGTCCTTTTGTGTTTAGTCTTTTGCATACAGCCTGGATTGGGCCTCTTTGTGATGCTGAAATGGTTTGTCCAGACCCATGTTCATGGGGAGCTTTCGCTGGGTGATACTGTGATGGCAATGTCTCTTGTGAAGGAAGATTTCCAAATACTCATTCTTCCAGACAGGTTAACTCAGTCCCCACACCCAGACAGTTCCAATAATCAAGTGGGCTTCTTTTGTTCCCTAGGTGTGCCCACAGGCTTGAATTTGTCTTGTAAAAGTTCATAATTCTATTAAAGTTCGTAGTTTCTTCCATAAGCACTTTAGAGTTCCAAACTTTTCGGTAGATAGTCCCAAATTAAATTTCCTTTCGAATGAGCCCAAACACAGGGGGGGTTTATGCTGAATTTTGCTCTCTGCACTGGGGAGAGGGGCGAAGGTTGGAAAGGATGGATCTTGCCATGATCTGGGGTAGCTTGGCAGCAAGGGATGCCCAAGGCCAGAGACGTGGGGCCCTAGACGAGCACTCCTGTGCCTCCTGCCCTCGAAGAAAACTGAAAAATACATTTAAAACTTAACTGCCCGGCTTCCTGTGGCCCAGAATTCTGCTCCCAGCGGGTTTTACCTGATGGTGAAGACGTTAAAGAGCTGCAGTTCAAAGCATAATCATAAGTTACACGTGGTTAAGATAAGTATCAACAAGTCATGGATTAAGATTTTCCAGATCTCACTTTTACTCGTATCCATCTTGTAGATAATTCTTGTTAAATTTATTGCTCCCTCGCCTTCAATTGTGCCAATCCAAATTCCATTTAACTCCCCACTTCAACTTCAATTTCAATCCCTTTAACAGGTACCAGTGTGTTTAATTCTATCCTGATTGTTTCATTAATTAGATAGTTTCCTGATGGAGTATGTGTCAATGGTTTAAAAGTTGTCTCACTCTTCTGAGTCACATTACCCATTTCATGTCTTGCTGTTGTCAAGTAACTGAGCATGTCTGAGACCATTCTTCAGTACAAATTCATTTGCACACTTATACTGGCATCTCATGTCACACGTCCCATCCAATACAAGTCATTCTTGGGCTTTCAGGTGATCTTATCAAAAGTTTGTAGTCGTCTGGAGATCTTTGCTCATCTCCCACTGCATGGCCCCAATACCTTGGGTAGTGGCCAGACCATCAAATTCAGTTTTCTTATAAAGTTCATTATAGGCAAGGACACAAATGTCTCCAAGAGAATGCTATCAATTTACTATTCATAACTACACTTTCCTGACTTTCAATTGAATGTTAGGAAAATTCAATTCTCCTGTTTCTATTGTATACTGTTATTCACTTCCTCTCTCCATTTTATACATCACAATTACCATCCATACCTCATTCATCATACCTGGAGGAGCTTTACTGTCCAGTACAATATTAAAGATAGAAAACATAGATCAAACATTACTATTCGGTCCAAGTTATTAACACATTGTTTTTAATTCTTTATAACCCGTTACATTTTATTTTCCTTCTGGCACGTGGGAAAACATTCACTTAAAATTAAGAAAGTTAAATTAGTAATGTTGAATATTTGTAAAATTTCATTCAGTTGTTTGGTGAATTAAAAAAAAAACAGCTGTCAGATTTGTAAGAAGGCAGAGTAAATATTGTCAGATGTATGCAATTGCGTCACTTTACATTTTTTTTAAAAAACCTTTTCCGATAGAAACTTTTCCCCCAAGTCTCTGTACCCTCAAAACTTGCTTAGGAATTAAAAATCCTTATTAAAGCTGTTATTATTAGCTTTAAATAAAACTTTCTCAATGGGAAGACAGCATTTTAGATTAAACTCCAATTGTTTATAAACTTCCAATTCAAATATTGCCAATGATTTTTTTTAAATATGAGAATGTCTTGTGAGGAAATAGAAATACACTCATAATTTAAAACACTCACAATTTAAGTCAGGTTTTTATAATTTAATAGTTAACCTCAATAATTCCAAGTTAATTCAGAAGAATTGTATCAGTGTAACAAAGCAGATAAAATAAAACAAAAATACACTAAGTTATGTCATATTTCATATTGTTCCTTCTTCAGATGCCTTTCCAACTGACTGTAAAATTACTGAATATAATTAGTTTTCACATTTTAACAAACATCATTCATTCTATACAAAAGGAAAAGAGAGCGGAGCTTCCCTCAGCTTACAATCCTACAGACTTTTTTTTAAAAAGGGACATTACATTTAAGAAGACAGTGCTTTTTACACGTTGAAATTGATTTAAAATGAGACCACGCATTTTAATTTAAACTATATAAGACAACAGCAATTAAAAAAAATATAATCCAATTAAAACAAAATACTGGCAACTGTAATTTCAAAGCCGAAGCTTAACTTTTGTAAAACAAACTGTTGTGCATTTCTAGCCCCATAAATCCTAGATAAAACAATCAGGGAAACTGCCACACTTTAACACAAACTACATAAAACTACTCAACTACATCCTTTCACTCAGTAAATCCTGTGTTTTATTTCTCTTGGCACAAAAGCTAAAACTTCCGTGCCGGTTCCATTTTCTTTTTAAAAAATTGTCGTCCCAGCAACTTATTCTCGAATTCCCATTTTTTTCCCTTCCTTTACTGACTTCTCAGGTGGGTTAACAGGCAGCTTAGATCTCTTCCCCTAGATATCTCCAAAACTCTCTCCTGCTCGTTTAGACCGTTCGTGCCTTTTTCTGGATAATCCATTTTGTGTTAGGCTTCACCTATCTGACACACTCCCACCCACTCCCTTCTTTCAGGGAGTAAAGCGATTAAGTGCCGCCGGTCCACCACTAACCCGAACCTTACAACTCCTAACTCTGTGAATCCCACTTTTGACATCACTGTAAGATTAGAATGGTTAGCAGTGGAGAATAGAAGTCGGGGTTTAACTCTGCATTCCAGAATGATTCTGGAATGGTGAGCAGTTTTGGCAGCCGAGAGCAGGACCCGATAATGCTTTATGTGGTCCAGCCAGATCTGGCGATGAATGGCTAAACCAGTTCGCCATATCCGTTCAAGTCTGCGTCATTTGGACGTAAGGGAGCAAAGATAAGAGCTGTACCAGGGCGAGCGGCCATGGTGAGAGAGAGTAATTGTTTTAATCGGGACTAGGGCATCAAAGATGGTGGTGAGGGTGTGATTGAGCAAATCGGTAGCTGCAGAAATGACATGGTGAATGGACTGTCAAAGGCTGGACAGTTGAAGGTTCATAAGTGCAGTTGTAAAAGAGTCGGGAGAGAGGTTTTTCCAGGGGTGGACACAGAAAGAGGTAGGGTTGGGCGGGGGTGGAAGGGTGATGTGGGTGGAGAACGACATGAGGAAGAGGTCAGAGGTGGCCTTATCAGCGATTGACATGATGCCAAGCCATATTCAGTTTTGGGCCTCATTTAAACGCCGCCGGCAAACGGCAAGTGCCAAACGGGCATCTTGCTGCAGCTCACTGGTCTGGCTCCTAAGGTGAGCTGGCCAGCAGTACAGGTCTGGAAGGAGGTGGGTCTCAAACAGGATGGCAGTGCGTCCAGCCAGGAGGTGCAAAATGTGCGGCTGTGAGTTGAATCCTCAGATTCTTAACTCATACCCTGCTGCATCAATTGAGATCCTCCTGTGGAAATGAGGAAGGGGAGAGTACCTAGGAGGAACACTCTCAATCCCTTATAAGAAGGAAACCATCACCTCCCCCAAAACTCTCCAGGAGATGTTAGTAGCTGCTTCTAGTAAATGGCAAAATGGGGCTCAAATTGGTTCAAGTAAAGAGCACAACACCTTGCCTGGTCCCTCATCCATCGTTTGACTGAGATGTCTCTGCTCCAATCGCTGAGGGAGGTGGTGACGATTGCGTGGAGTGGGGAACAGGTTTGCTTGGGCGGCCAGGGGAGAAGCACTCTTGCTCCTCCTGGTCCACAAACAGTGCTGGAAAGGCACTTACGTACTCCATGCAGCAGTCCTCAGGTTTAATATCTCACCCGACCCAAACCCACCTGTTAAAATTACCCCATCATTTCCAAATTTTCTTTGCATAATATCCAGCCACATAAATGGAGATTTTAACTTGTTTACAGCCAGTTATGTTGTTTTTTTTATACAGCATAGTTTAAAAGTTTAATTCATCACAACCCAAGCCTTAACTTTCATTTTTTCTTTACAGCAATGACTGTTTTCAATAATTGTTGTATAGGAACTTGCAAACTAGGATTTTCTGGGGATTTTTACTGTTTGACATCACTTAGCATTTAAGCAGCCTACAGGAGATAAATTAACTTTGATATCTGGATCATCATCTATTCTTGTTCCATTATAGCAAGAGCATACAGGACAACACAGCCTTTTCTCTACTTTAAATTCCATACATTTATTTTCCAGACAGTCCTGAGCATGTAAACTATGTGCTAATGATTCATCCAAACTTGAATGTCTATTTATGGAAAGTTACACTTCTCATACAATGCATCAGACAGCTGAACAATCCAACATTGTTCTTATCTTGTGTTATGATCTCTTGACCATCTTGTGCTGGAATCAACTTTTTGAAATTCTTTTCCTTCTTGGATGCATTTAGAACAGGAGTTATTACTTTCCGTGGCTGTGACTCCACTGTGTCTGTTTCTTTTATTTCCGTTTGGCTATCTTGACAATCTGTAAAATCAGTGGTACAAAGCACTGAGTGGCACCAAAGTACAATAATTGTCAATTAATAAGCTGTGGCATGTGGATACTAATGATTGAGTACTTTGAATCTCTACATTGGAGAATGGGATGTTATCCTTTCCAGTGCTTGGGTTCAGGATGACCCTGCTCCTCTCTGCAATGATTGCTAAACTTTATAGGATTACCCATGACCATATAAATATAAACGGGACGTTCTTCAGATCAGTGGGATTTCAATGTCTATTAAGACGAGGAACTTTAGTTGCCGAGTGAGCCATGCTGTTATTGTTATCTAACCTATTCTGAAAAATTAATGTAGTCCTGAAATGTCCTTGTTTTGTGTGAACGTGATTTCCGCCACACTTCTGGCAACTTTTCGCCGGCAGAAGGCTGCAGCTACGACAATATTCTGGATCATGGCCTCGGCTTCAATCACAAACTTTGGTAATGCATTCCCCATGCTCACAACCCTCTTTTTAAAAACATTTCTCCTGCTCTCTGTTCAAAATCTCTTACATTTAACCTTATATCTATGTCCTCTTGTTTTGGATTTCTCAATTACTGGGAATGTTTTGTTTATATATACTCTGTACCATCCCTTCATATTTTTAAACACCTTTATTAAATCACCCAGTAATCTCTCATCCAATGAGAACAGCCTCATTAATCACTCCCAATCAGCTCTAAGTAATTCTGTTGTATGTTACGTGGGGAATTTGTAAAATTTAATCTTGGGTCTGGGGAGATACTTTGCTGTCCATTTCATCTTTTCCATTTCCATTCCATGCACTATTCTTGAGTAAAGGAGGACACAGATAACCTGCTCTCAAGACTTAACTAATGTGGTCAGCTGTGAGAGGTCTCGAACTTTGTATTCCTTTTCGAGAGAATAACTGAATGTCTCCCACCCATGAATGGCCATGATCAGCAACTCACTGTGCAATCATTTAAAATCACTGACCAATGGTGTGACAGGCAATGAATTAGTGCCGAGGCCATTCTTACAATCTGTAACTTCTCTTATATTGTTGTAAATTGATTCAACCCATCACATTAAAAGTCACAGACCAGCTGTGTTTATTTTAAATCTTTGGTCAAATTCACCCATCCAGTAGTGAGTCACATTTGAAGGGGGTGTTGGTCGGAGTTAGGCCGACTCTTCAATTTACACTCCCTTTGGATGTGGTTCACTGTCAGGAACAACCGATTGGAGAACTCAAGCTTCAGCCCCATTTCTGCCAAAAAGAACATTTAGTACTTTTTAAATCTATAAACTTTTACATTTATAAACATTCCCTTAAATTTACGTGTAAACTTTTATAAAAGCACGAGCTTTAAATTTTCTAATAAATCTTTAATTTAATACATAGGGGGCCCGAAATTGGTCGACGCGTAAGGTCCTCCCATTTCTCAGAGGTATGCCGGTGGTATGTCGTTTCACACAAGCAGCATACCGGCGACACCGAAGAGGACAAAATTGGTCAAAACATTTTCGGCGTTATGTCGGCGGTATGTCAGCGATCTGCATCGGGCGGTATTTATCCTAGTAGTCGATCCAGAGCGACTATCTCCTCGCTGGGCGGTGTGGCACGGAACTGCGCATACGCAAATTTTTTTCCCATTTTTTTTACACAAGTGTTTTACCTGCGATTTTGGGGGTCAGGGGGTCACCCGCGCATGGCAGTGAGTTGAAGAGTAGGGAGAGAGAGTGGGAAGGAGCAGCAAGCTAGTCGACGGGCAGTTACTTGAAAAAACCCAATCTATTCCTACCAACTAGTAATTCTCCAGTTTGAAGACTAAGAAGAGATATTTAATAAAGCAAAAATCATACAGATATAAAGCTTATCGCAATGTTAAAAAGACCTCCAAGCGCAGGAGCATCAAAAAGAAGGGGAGGCTGAGGGCACCTGCCTCCAATGAGACGGAGTTACCTGTCCTTCTGGAGCACATAACAGAGAGGTACTCTGAGCTAACCAAGGGTGGTTGTGGGAAGCCCTCCCCAAATGAGCACAACCAAATATGGGATGAGATTGGGGAGGCTATGTCCTCTAAAAGTACGATGGTATGCACCAGGGAAAGGTGCCGTAAGAGGTGAAACAACCTGGTGAGGGTAGCAAGAGTAAATAATGATTAATGTAATTTCAGTGTCACATGGATGATGTTATTTATCTTAAGATTATGCTGATGTATTCATGCTTTTCAGGCAATGAAAAAAGGATCAACGCAGTACTTTTTGTGTGTGTGTGTGTGTGTGTGTGTTTGTGCGATGTTAAATGGATTGATGATTTTTACATTGATTTACTTTACTTTCTGCAGAAGAAGACATCTGCAATAGCAGCCGATCAATATCACACAGCGGAAGGACCCACAATCCAGGAGCCTCTTGCTGACATTGAACATAAGAACGTAAGAAATAGGAGCAGGAGTAGGCCATACGACCCCTCAAGCCTGCTCCGCTATTTAATACAATCATAGCTGATCCAATCATGGACTCAGGTCCACTTCCCTGCCCGCTCCCCATAACCCCTTAATCCTTTATCGGTTAAGAAGATCTGTGCCCTGTCCCTGGTTGGGGAGAGCAACCATGCCACCACCAGTATTGGAGCTGACCCACTCACACAAGATAGTAAGTTGAATAAAATGCAGTTTGTGTTGCAGTCCTCTCACGTCGTGTAATGTAACTGTAACTGTAATGTTGGCCTGATATAATGTAAGTTTATTGCACTGTAATGTTGACCTCATGTGATGTACTGCAATGTTGGGGAGATGTAACGCATGCATATATGTATTGTATGTCTGCGATATGTAATACAGTACTGCAGCAGTGGTGGACATTTAAGTAAGACTGCGATAAGACTCTGTACTATGTACTAATGTAACCCTGACCAATCCCCTGGTGCCAAGCTTTTTAAAATATTGATTTGTACTTCCAGACTTGGATGATTCAGACTACAGATGACAGACCCACTGCCTCCACCTCTGGCGTCACCCAGCCCTCTCCTGACACCACTGGCAGAGATGAGGAAGATAAAGAGGAAGAGGAAGAGCCACTGATCCGGCAGCCAGTGGAGGTGGGGGTGGAGACGGAGGAGGATACACCAGTTGCATGTGGGCCAGTTGGAACATCCTCCACCATGGAGTCTGTATTCAGGGGATTCCCCCATGGCTCCACTGATTCTGCTGGACCAAGTGTTGCAGCGCCTTTGCCGCAGCAACGGAGGTTGGTGCAGGAAATGTCGGTTGCTGTAGGCGTGTACCAGGACATGGTGCATCTATCACAGGCCAGCATCGACATAGATTGAGAGCTGCTCGACCATGACTACAATAGCCACAAACATCGCGGCTCTATCAGAGCAGCAGTCGGAGGAAAGGTTGCGTACGATCACCGCGATGGAGCAAACCGCAGACGCCGTCGAAGCCATGCGGCAATTGATGGGATCGGGACATGGTGTGGAATCCCCCGTGCCATAGTAGTCAGATCGACAGCACCCGAGGGTGGGGAGCTGCCATCTTTTCCAGCACTGAAGCCTTACCTTCCACATCACAAGCTTCTCCTGAGGCCCCATTTATTGCGCTTGTAATGTCTGAGCCCCAACGATAGCAACGCAACTCGGGGTGCTGTGCTGCATGCCGATTTAGTACCACCACAGGGAGGTCCATGCCCAGGGGCACTGGGAAACATAGAAACATAGAAAATAGGTGCAGGAGTAGGCCATTCATCCCTTCTAGCCTGCACCGCCATTCAATGAGTTCATGGCTGAACATGAAACTTCAGTACCCCCTTCCTGCTTTCTCGCCATACCCCTTGATCCCCCTAGTAGTAAGGACTTCATCTAACTCCCTTTTGAATATATTTAGTGAATTGGCCTCAACAACTTTCTGTGGTAGAGAATTCCACAGGTTCACCACTCTCTGGGTGAAGAAGTTTCTCCTCATCTCGGTCCCAAGGCCCTGTGCAACTGTAGCAACACCTCCCTGCCCCTGTACTCAAATCCCCTCGCTATGAAGGCCAACATGCCATTTGCTTTCTTAACCGCCTGCTGCACCTGCATACCAACCTTCAATGACTGATGTACCATGACACCCAGGTCTCGTTGCACCTTCCCTTTTCCTAATCTGTCACCATTCAGATAATAGTCTGTCTCTCTGTTTTTACCACCAAAGTGGATAACCTCACATTTATCCACATTATACTTCATCTGCCATGCATTTGCCCACTCACCTAACCTATCCAAGTCACTCTGCAGCCTAATAGCATCCTCCTCGCAGCTCACACTGCCACCCAACTTAGTGTCATCCGCAAATTTGGAGATACTACATTTAATCCCCTCGTCTAAATCATTAATGTACAGTGTAAACAGCTGGGGCCCCAGCATAGAACCTTGCGATACCCCACGAGTCACTGCCTACCATTCTGAAAAGTACCCGTTTACTCCTACTCTTTGCTTCCTGTCTGACAACCAGTTCTCAATCCATGTCAGCACACTACCCCCAATCCCATGTGCTTTAACTTTGCACATTAATCTCTTGTGTGGGACCTTGTCGAAAGCCTTCTAAAAGTCCAAATATACCACATCAACTGGTTCTCCTTTGTCCACTTTACTGGAAACATCCTCAAAAAATTCCAGAAGATTTGTCAAGCATGATTTCCCTTTCACAAATCCATGCTGACTTGGACCTATCATGTCACCATTTTCCAGATGCACTGCTATGACATCCTTAATAATTGATTCCATCATTTTACCTACTACTGAGGTCAGGCTGACCGGTCTATAATTCCCTGTTTTCTCTCTCCCTCCTTTTTTAAAAAGTGGGGTTACATTGGCTACCCTCCACTCCATAGGAACTGATCCAGAGTCAATGGAATGTTGGAAAATGACTGTCAATGCATCCGCTATTTCCAAGGTCACCTCCTTAAGTACTCTGGGATGCAGTCCATCAGGCCCTGGGGATTTATCGGCCTTCAATCCCATCAATTTCCCCAACACAATTTCCCGACTAATAAAGATTTCCCTCAGTTCCCCCTCCTTACTAGACCCTCTGACCCCTTTTATATCCGGAAGGTTGTTTGTATCCTCCTTCGTGAATACCGAACCAAAGTACTTGTTAAATTGGTCTGCCATTTCTTTGTTCCCCGTTATGACTTCCCCTGATTCTGACTGCAGGGGACCTACGTTTGTCTTTACTAACCTTTTTCTCTTTACATACCTGTAGAAACTTTTGCAATCCACCTTAATGTTCCCTGCAAGCTTCTTCTCGTACTCCATTTTCCCTGCCCTAATCAAACCCTTTGTCCTCCTCTGCTGAGTTCTAAATTTCTCCCAGTCCCCAGGTTCGCTGCTATTTCTGGCCAATTTGTATGCCACTTCCTTGGCTTTAATACTATCCCTGATTTCCCTAGATAGCCACGGTTGAATCACCTTCCCTTTTTTATTTTTACGCCAGACAGGAATGTACAATTGTTGTAATTCATCCATGCGGTCTCTAAATGTCTGCCATTGCCCATCCACAGTCAACCCCCTAAGTATCATTCGCCAATCTATCCTAGCCAATTCACGCCTCATACCTTCAAAGTTACCCTTCTTTAAGTTCTGGACCATGGTCTCTGAATTTACTGTTTCATTCTCCATCCTAATGCAGAATTCCACCATATTATGGTCACTCTTCCCCAAGGGGCCTCGCACAATGAGATTGCTAATTAATCCTCTCTCATTACACAACACCCAGTCTAAGATGGCCTCCCCACTAGTTGGTTCCTCAACATATTGGTCTAGAAAACCATCCCTTATGCACTCCAGGAAATCCTCCTCCACCGTATTGCTTCCAGTTTGGTTAGCCCAATCTATGTGCATATTAAAGTCACCCATTATAACTGCTACACCTTTATTGCATGCACTCCTAATTTCCTGTTTGATGCCCTCCCCAACATCCCTATTACTATTTGGAGGTCTGTACACAACTCCTACTAACGTTTTTTGCCCTTTGGTGTTCTGCAGCTCGACCCATATAGATTCCACATCATCCAAGCTAATGTCTTTCCTAACTATTGCATTAATCTCCTCTTTAACCAACAATACTACCCCACCTCCTTTTCCTTTTATTCTATCCTTCCTGAATGTTGAATACCCCTGAATGTTGAGTTCCCAGCCCTGATCATCCTGGAGCCACGTCTTCGTAATCCCAATCACATCATATTTATTAACATCTATTTGCACAATTAATTCATCCACCTTATTGCGGATACTCCTTGCATTAAGACACAAAGCCTTCAGGCTTGTTTTTTTAACACCCTTTGTCCTTTTAGAATTTTGCTGTACAGTGGCCCTTTTTGTTCTTTGCCTTGGGTTTCTCCGCCCTCCAAGGGAAGGGCGGGAGTAAGAAAGGGGGGAATAGTCCCAAGGATGGTGTAGCATACGTGCATGGACGGGGCAGAGGGCATGGGCGGGGAAAGTAAAGGGTCTTTTGTTGTAATTGAAGTTTGATTTGTAAAAGTTTATTAAAGTTGTAAAATTTTTGTTGAAGTTGTTATTAAAGTTGTTAAAGTTTTGTTAAAGTTATTATTACAGTTATTTTATAAGTTTACAAAGTTTTGAAATTGTTGTATATTTTTTACATGTTTACATAAATATTTCAATTGAAT
The DNA here is from genome assembly GCF_044704955.1 of Pristiophorus japonicus. NCBI lineage: Eukaryota > Metazoa > Chordata > Chondrichthyes > Pristiophoridae > Pristiophorus > Pristiophorus japonicus. The sequence continues at coordinate 208,793 of NW_027251951.1, read as the reverse complement.
TTAAGCACTTTTGTACAATGTTAAACTTTTGGGGTAACAGTTATCAGGATCCCAAAACGCAGCACTCCACATTCAAGCAAAGCGTTCATTTATGAGTTGCTGACATAAAAATTTTGCAGTGGCATACGCTCCGCATGCCCTCCGCTGTGGTGTTGGGGGGGAAGGGAGTGGCGGTGGTGCCATGGGTTCATCTGGAAGCTCCTCATCATGCTCCTGCCCCTCATTGTCCTCTTCTTCCTCCTCCGTCCCCTGCACTCTCTCCTCAGGTGGTTCCCCTGTGGCAATTCCTGTCCCCGCATGATTGCTAAATTATGCAACATGCAGCACACCACTGTGAACTGAGCAACCTGCTCAGAGTGTTATTGCAGCCTGCCTCCTGAGTGGTCCAAGCATCGAAAGCGCTGCTTCAGCACTCCAATTGTCTTTTCAATTATGATACGTGTGGCTATATGGCTCTTATTGTATCGTTGTGAGGGTTCTGTGTGAGGGTTCCGCAGGGGGGCCAAGAGCCAGATGACGAGGCCGTATCCTTTGCCGCCCAGCATCCATCATTTACCTTGTGGCTCAGGCTTGAAAAGGTTAGACAGAGTGCTCTCCCGCAAGCTGTGCACATCATGGATGCTTCCTGGAAAGTTGGCATTCACTGCCATTATCTGCTGTGTATGGTCGCATACGAGCTGCACATTGAGGGAGTGAAATCCCTGACGGTTTCTGTACACCTCCGCCTCCTGTAATGGTGCTCACAGGGCAATATGGGTCCAGTCAACAGCATCCTGCACCTTGGGGAAGCCGGCAATGAATGCAAATCCCAAAGCCCTGTCACTCTGTGCCTCCCTGGTTATTGGGAAGTTTATAAATTCCATCCGGCGTGCATACAGTGCTTCGGTTACCTGTCAAATGCAGCGATGAGTAGCGTACTGAGACATACAACATATGTCCCCAGCTGATGCCTGAAAAGACCCATATGCATAAAATGAAAGTGCCGCAGTCACCTTCATCTCGACAGAGTGCAGTAATGTTGCTGGTACTGGACTGCAGGTCTACCTTAATGAGCTGGCATATCTCAGTGATGACCTCTTTTTGGAAGCGCAGCCTTCGGACACACTGTCGATCGGTCATGTCCAAGTTTGAACACTTCTCCCTGAAGATCTTTTGTGGATAAGGCCTCCTCCTCCTCCTCCTCATCAACATTCTGCGACCTCTTTCATTACCCTTATTACTAAGCTGAATAAACTTCCTCACATCTGGTTCCTCCATTAGACAGTTTATCAGCGATACAGGCTGAGATAATACAGGCCCCATTCTTGATAAAATTATAACTAAAATGCCTTTCTATCTTAATAAGTTGCTCAGTAATAGTAAATATACCTTTTCCATTCAAAATTGCACTGTAAAATCACTGTTTACCTCAGAAATACAGAGCTTCTGCTTTAGTTCCCAATTTGCAAAATGGCGGATCCATGCACTCCGCCCATTCCCACCCACTTACCACCACGTAAAACCACCTTTTCCAGGACAGTATGCAGCTCCGGTGGTATGTCGGTGGTATATGATGAAAATCGGAGTTTTTGGGCTGTACGCGGGCAGTAGGGGGCGGTATGTCGACCAATTTCAGCCCCCTAGAGTTGCCAGCTCCAGAAGGAGGCATTCCTGGAGGTTTGTTCTGATGTTCTGATCACATGACATCTGATCACAGGACTTCTACAAAGATTATTGCATTCACCTTATAAAGGGGATCCCTATAGCTGAGTGTCTTTGCATGTGGTCTTGTGCCAACAGCTACTGTGTGAAAAGCTCCAAGAACTACGAAGCATCCAGGAGCTGGCAAAGAGGGGAGACCAAGGGTGGAGAAGAGGGGAAACTGAGGGCAGGGAGTGGGGAAATGGAGGATGGGGAAGAGGGGAAATCACAGGTGGGGGAGCGAAAGGTGGGAGGAACTTTGATTTCACCAGTAACTAATGGTAACTCACTGAAATTGCACAGATATTGAATAGTAACACTGGTAACACTCAGATTTCCCTCATAACCAATAACAATACAACAACTCACAGAGTGAGTAATAGGTGTAATGCCCCTGTATTCTACCTGTAATTAGTAGTAATCCTATAACCTATTGATATTCACCCTGAAACAATGGCCAGAATCCTCTGCACCGCAGAAGGTGCGGTGAAGCTTCCTGATTTTAACAGGCCCTTCTCTCTCCAGATCTCCTTGGACTCTGCTTTGGACTCTGGTTCCATGTGAAGGTGACAATTCTCAGCTGGCAACCTCAGTCAGAGCTGATATGTACTTAGATTTCACATGTCAAAACCGGCCTGTACAGATCGACCTAAACCAAAGCGAGACACTGCACATAGAGCTCGGTGTTTCTCACTTCTCACGGGACACATCCTCCTAAACACACCTCAGCACCCTGACTCAATAAAGGAGAGTTTTCATAGAATTATAGAAATTACAGCACAAGAGGAGGCCATTAGTTCCAGGATGCTGGTGCTCCCTACTGAAACCCCATTCTTTCCAGATCCTTTTATATTCTTCCTTTTCAAATATTTATCCCATACCCTTTTAAATTAAGTTTTAGTCTCTAACTTAATCACCACATTTGGTGAAGGATCCCATAGTCTAATAGCCCTCAGTTCAAGAAGCTTCCTCCGGCCTACCTCTTGGTTCTTCCAGTGAGAATCCTTGAGGTAGGGGGAAAAATTGGGCTCCTTTGAGCCTCCCCTGCAGCATCACCAGGCGAAAAAACCGACAGCTGCAGGAGGCATGCATCGGGTGGCCAGCTGCTTCAAGGGCGATACTTAAAGGCGAGGTGGCTCAGGTAAGTAAACAAAAAACTTACTTCTCTCTTGCAGGTTTTTTCGCGGGTTCCTGCCCGCAATTGATCGGGCGGGATCATGGCTGCCGTCATGGAGAAGGTAAGCCTTTTTTCCTTTGCAGAGCTGACGGCTGTAATGTCTGTAAGCTTGTAATGTTTGTAGCTCCACACTGTGGATGTGGACATATTGTGTACTGCAAGTGCAGGGTTAATAATAAACAGAACTAGGCAGATTCCGGAGACTTCGGAGAGAGCTGCCTGCCATGTTAGAAAGCTGTGTGTGCTGTGCTCTGTGAAGATATCACATTTGGCGACGGAAGATCAAGCTTAAATTTTGTTGGTGAAGGATTCAGCCAGCCGACAGAGAGACTTTGGAAGTTTCTGTCTTTGGAAAAAAGCTACAAAATCCGAGGTAAAATACAGCACACGGTGTGAACAGCTAGAGAGTAAAATGGCAGGTGTATTGGGACATTTGAGAGAATATAGACACGATTGGGAATGTTTTAAAGTGTATGTGGATCGGCTAGAAATGTATTTCATTGCAAATAACATAATCAAAATTCCAGACAATGCAGTCCAGAACCGGGCTGTGTTGGAACGTAAAAAAGCGATCTTCTTATCGGAGGCAGGTCCAACATTGTATGACACTCTTGTAAATCTGCTTGTGCCCGACGAGCAAAAGGACACGACGCTGAAAGAGATTTTAACGAAGCTGGAGCAGCACTATAACCCCAAACCATTAGAAATTGCTGAAAGCTATCGTTTCGGGATTCGGAATCAATATGCTGATTAAAGTATCAGTGATTACATCGTAGCATTAAAGAAGCTATCGATGCACTGTAATTTTGGAAGCTTTTAAAAATGATCATTACGGGATAATTTTGTTTGTGGGGTGAAAAATGATGTGATCAGAAGGAAGTTATTGACGATGGATGACTTGACTTTTGAGATTGCTTGTCAGACAGCGAGGTCGATGGGCATGGCCGAACAATATTCCCGCTAATTAAATAATGATTACGGTCGTCAGTCAACCGAGGTAAATCACCTGCAGGTTCAAAGTCAAAGACGGGCATGGCCGAAAGTCTCAGAAACTGGAAATTCTATCGGAGCATCGAAGTCATGCAGTAGGTGCTTCGGACAACACATTGCTCAAAGTTGTCCATACGTGAAGGCAGAGTGTTTCTTCTGCAGGAAGACTGGGTATCTTGTGAAGGCATGCCGACTGAAGGGTAAACCAGCTTTTAAAGCTATGAGTCCAGAGTTCAAAGCTATGAGTAGAAATCCAAAGAGACTACATAGCATGGAAGAATAACAACAGGACGAGGAGATGTTAGAGTTACACGTCATCAGGAGCACGAAGTTAATGGACAGCGATTCGGAAAGCATCAAAATCCACATAGAATTTGCGGGATTCAAGATACCAATGGAAATTGACATGGGTGCATCAGTGAGTGTAGTACCAGAGTCACTATACCGCGACAAATTGCGTGATTTCCAACTGGAGAAATCCAAGATAGAGCTGCGAGGCTACTCAGGAGAGAAAATTCCTGTGGTAGGTCATATCACCGTACCGGTGAAAAATAAAGATCAATTTCAGAACTTGCCTCTAATAGTAGTGAAAGGAGACAAGCCTGCCATACTCGGAAGAAATTGGTTGAGCTCACTGAAGCTGGATTGGAGTAAGATTTTCTGCGTGGAAGCGAGGTTTTCATCGACGGATGAGTTTATCAAGAAGAATCCGAAGGTGTTCTGCGAAATGGGCAGTCCGTTCCAAGGCTTCAAGGTGAGTGTCAGGGTACAGAAGGACGCTAGATCGGTTTACCACAAGCCACATTCTGTACCATATGCACTCGAGGAGAAAGTTGAGCAAGAACTAGAGACTGAGAACATTATTTGTAAGATAGATCAATGTAATTGGGCTACACCCATTGTTGTATCTAAGTCCAATGGTAAGTTAAGATTGTGTGGTGATTATAAAGTAATCATAAACCAGGTTCCAGAGGGTAATGTCCCCAATACAATGCCGAATATAGAAGATTTGTTCACAACACTGACAGGTGGTCAGATCTTCTGAAAACTGGATCTTACGAATGCCTACTTACAGCTTGAACTAGATGAGGAGTCCAAGTCATGTTTGACTATAAATACTCATCTAGGCCTATATCAATTTAATAGGCTATCGTTTGGAGTGTCTTCCGCCCCTGCCATATTCCAAGGGGTGATAAACCAGATGTTGCAAGGTATTGAAGGGATAGTATGTTATTTGGATGACATACTAATTTCAGCACCAAATAGGCAAATTCGTAATAACATATTGAATGAAGTCCTCAAACGGCTAGAGAAGCACAGAGTACGAGTGTCTGCTCGTAAGTGTGAGTTATTTAAAAACTCAGTAGAGTACTTAGGGTACAGAGCAGACAGAGGTGGTTTACATCCAACCATGGAAAAATTGGATGCAATTAGAAATGCACCCACTCCCAGGAATTTCACTGAACTTCGTTTATTCTTGGGTCTTTTGAACTATTATGGGAAGTTCCTACCAAATTTGGCGACATTATTACATCCACTGAATGAACTTTTGAAAAAACAGGTCCATTGGAAGTGGTCAAAAGAATGCGATACAGCATTCAAGGAGTGTAAAAGCAAATTGGTAGAGAGCACCATGTTATGACATATCTAAGGAGATTAAGCTAGCATGTGATGCCTCTCCGTATGGAGTTGGGGCAGTAATCTCTCATGTATTATGTAGTGGGGAGGAGAGACCAATTGCTTTTGCTTCACGCACTCTCAGTGCCAGTGAGAGTCATTATGCGCAAATTGAAAGGGAAGCTTTGGCATTAGTTTTTGGAGTCAAGAAGTTTCACAAATACTTGTATGGTCATAAGTTTACCATCGTTACGAACCATAAGCCCCTAACAGCAATCCTCCATCCAAACTCCCCAGTTCCAACATTAGCTGCAGCCTGAATGCAGAGATGGGCTTTGATTTTGTCAGCATATACATATGATATTGAATACAGACGATCAGCTGATCACAGTAATGCTAATGCAATGTCTAGATTGCCTTCACCATCACAAGTTAAACCCGATAGGGAAGAAGTGTTTTATTTTTCATACATTGATGAACTGCAAGTTACAGCTGAAGAGATTGGTAGAGCAACCAAACGTGACCCAGTGATGTCAAACGTGTATGAGTATATTGCAAATGGATGGCCAAACTACACATCCATTCTTCATTCGTTGGAATGAATTATCAGTCGATAAAGATTATATCGTGTGGGGTGCAAGAGTGGTTATACCAAATAAATTCAGGTCCAAATTATTAGAAGACCTCCATGACCAGCACCTGGGAATGTGCTTGACCAAGAGTTTTGCACGCAGTTATTTATGGTGGCCAGGTCTTGATAAAGATATAGAGTACATCGTGAGTCAGTGTTCGACATGTCAATCGGTAAGCAAGCAACCACCACCAGTACCATTACAGCCATGGAAATGGCCTCCCAGGGTGTGGCAAAGGCTACATATTGATTTTGCTGAGTTAGAAGGACAACAATTGTTCATTGTGATTGATAGCCATTCGAAGTGTGTTGATGTGTTTCCAATGTGTAAAATAACAACAAGTAAAACATTGGACATTTTACGAAAATTCTTTTTTTCATTTGGCCTCCCTGAAGAGATTGTTTCAGATAATGGACCACAATTTTGTTCAGAAGAATTTGCACAATTCACGAGCAAAAATGGTGTGCAACATACCAAGGTTCCACCATACCATCCTGCTTCAAGTGGTGCAGCAGAGCGTACTGTACAAATTGTAAAATGTGCCCTCATAAAACAAATGTTAGATCCAAATCCAAGGAAATGACAGTTGTCATTGGATCACAAATTGGCTAATTTTTTGATTACATATCGAAATACTACTGGTAGAACACCAGCAGAGTTGTTTCTCAAACAACAGTCTCGAACCAGATTCTCGTTGTTAAAGCCAAATTTGGCACAGTCCGTAGAAGAGACACAATTAAGACTGAAAGAGAATCATGATAAAGGTGGAGTAAAAGAGAGAAGTATGAAATTAAACCAGAAGGTGAGAGTGAAGAACCATCACCATAAATGGTTAAAGTGGTTACCAGGAAGAATGGTGAAGATATGTGGTCCTCGCACATATTTGGTAAAGATGTTTGATAATGGACAAGTTAGGTTTGTTCATATTGATCATATTTTACCTACAGACATGGAAGGAGTTGAAGGTGGGAATGATTCAATTATTTCTGACACATTAGATAGTTTTGATATACCAGTAGCAAATCCGAAATCCAATGTATTGGAAACAAATCCAGGAGAGAATCAGAATGAAAGTCTGAGTCCGAGTCAGGAAAACAAAGAGCCTGAAGTTAGAGTGAGTTCAAATGAAAATCAGGGAAATTCCATGGAGGAAAACATTCCTCAGGATGAGCCTCGAATGAGTGTGAAATCGACACCATGTTTGGAAAGTTCTGTTCAAGAGCGAAGGTATCCTCTTCGAAACAGAAAACAAGTGGTAAAGTTAAATTTGTAAATATGGAAAAAAAATAAGTTTATATCCTGTGTTATGTATAAACATGAAAGTTATGTCTGATGTTTGTTATGATATCTTCTTCATTAAGGAGGGAGAAGTGTAATGTCTGTAAGCTTGTAATGTTTGTAGCTCCACACTGTGGATGTGGACGTATTGTGTACTGCAAGTGCAGGGTTAATAATAAACAGAACTCGGCAGATTCCGGAGTCTCCCGAGAGAGCTGCCTGCCATGTTTAGAAGCTGTGTGTGCTGTGCTCTGTGAAGATATCACAACAGCGATGGCCCTTCCCTTCAAGGCTGATCTGATCTTGGCCACAACTCCATTTTCCTGTCTGTTCACCATAATCCTTGACTCTCCTATAGTTCAAGAATCTGCCTTTCTCAGCCTTGAATATATTCAATGACTCAGCCTCCACAGCTCTCTGGGGTAGAGAATTCCAAACATTCACGACCCTCTGAGAGAAGAAATTCCTCCTCATCTCCATCTTAAATGGACGACCTCTTATTCTGAAACTATGCTCCCTTGTTCTAGATTCTCCCATGAGGGGAAACATCCTCTCAGCATCAAGCCCCCTCATAATTTTGCATGTTTCAAGAAGAGCACCTCTCATTCTTCTAAACTCCAATGACTATCATCATCGGCAGTCCCTGGAATCGAGGAAGACTTGCTTCCACTCTAAAAGCGAGTTCTTAGGTGACTGAACAGTCCAATGCAAGAATTACAGTCTCTGTCACAGGTTGGACAGACGGTCGTTGAAGGAAAGGGTGGGTGAGACTGGTTTGCCGCATGCTCCTTCCGCTGCCTGCGCTTAGTTTCTGCATGCTCTCGGCGACGTGCTCAGCGCCCTCCCGAATACACTTCCTCCACTGAGGGCAGTCTTTGGCTCGGGACTCCCAGATGTTGGTGAGGATGTTGCATTTTATCCAGGAGGTTTTGAGGGTGTCCTTGAAATGTTTCTTCTGCCCACCTTGGGCTCGCTTGCCGTGTAGGAGTTCTGAGTAGAGTGCTTGCTTTGGGAGTCTTGTGTCAGGCATGTGAACAATGTGGCCCGCCCACCGGAGCTGGTCGAGTGTGGTCAGTGTTTTGATGCTGGGGATGTTGGCCTGATTGAGAATGCTAATGTTGGTACGTTTGTCCTTCCAGAGGATTTGCAGGATCTTCCGGAGACATCGTTGGTGTTATTTCTCCAATGATTTGAGGTGTCTACTGTATATGGTCCACGTCTCTGAGCCATACAGGAAGGCAGGTATCACTACAGCCCTGTAGACCATGAGGTTGGTGGCAGATTTGAGGGCCTAATCTTTGAACGTTCTTTTCCTCAGTCAACCGAAGGCTGCGCTGGTGCACTGGAGGCATTGTTGAACCTCGTCGTCGATGTCTGCCCTTGCTGATAATAGGCTCCCGAGGTATGGGAAGTGGTCCACGTTGTCCAGGGCCACGCCATGGATCTTGATGACTGGGGGGCAGTGCTGTGTGGCGGGTCAGGTTGATGGAGGACTTTTGTCTGACGAATGTTTAGTGTAAGGCCCATGCTTTCGTACGCCTCAGTGAAGATGCTGGCTATGACTTGGAGTTCAATCTCTGAATGTGTGCGTCATCCGCGTACTGTAGTTCAATGACAGAGGTTGGGATGGTCTTGGATCTGGCCTTGACAACGAAGGTTGAACAGGTTCCCACTGGTTCTGTAGTTTAGTTCCACTCCAGCAGGGAGCTTGTTAAGTGTGAGGTGGAGCATTGCAGCGACCAGTCTGACTGCGGCAACTATAGAATGAGTATAGGCCCATCTGCTCAACATTTCCTCATAAGACAATCCCTTCATCTCAGGAATGAACCTAGTGAAGCTTCTCTGAACTGCTTCCAATGCAAGTGTATACCTTCTTAAATAAGGAGACCAAAACTGTACGCAGTACTCTAGGTGTGGTCTCACCAACGCCCTGTACAATTATAGCAAGAGTTCCCTACTTTTATACTCCACTCCAAAAAGGCTGCTCACCACCACCTTCTCAAGGGTAATTAGGGCAATAAATGCTGGCCTTGCCAGCGACTCCTACATCTCATGAGTGCAAGATGAGTACAGCGCTGCTCCATTCACTGACCCGTCTGCTGCCTATTGCGCTCCAGGAAGGAAGTGCAGCGCTTGATTTAGTACGCCACTTCCTTGGAGTGCAAATGCTAAATTTTTTTAAAGTTTGAAATCATTAAAAGTTAGCACCCCATTTGGGATGCTACCCAATTACCTCCCCCCACCTCCTTTCCCTAGTTCCCCATTTGCCCACCAGTGGAAAGAATCTTTCACTATATACCCAAAATAACGTCCCAGGTATCGCTTACCCCTTTACTTGTTGTTCCTCTCTCCATGCCGTACCCACTCATCACATTGCTGCTGCGGATCCTGGCTCTGCAGAAAATGCTGGTCATCACTCCCACTCCCACCACATTCTCCAACCCCCACTTGAACCCCATTCCCCATCTCTCCCCTGACCTCCCATCTCCTCTCCCCCGAGCCCCCATTCCCCAATCACCATCTCTCCCTTCAAGCCTCCATTCCCCAATCTCCATCTTCCCCTCCAAGCCCCCCTGGGAACAGCAGCATAGTAATTATGTTATTGGACAAGTAATCCAGAGGCCTGGACTAATGATCTATGGATTGAGTTGAAATTCCACCATGGCACCTGGGAAATTTAACTTCAGTTAATTAAATAAATCTGGAACAAAAAGCTCGTATCAGCAAGCATGAAACTACCAGATTGTCGTAAAAACCCATCTGATTCACTAATGTCTTTTAGGGAGGGAAATCTACCCAGTCTGGCATATATGTGACTCCAGAGCCACAACAATGTGGTTGACTCTTAACTGCCCCTCTGAAATGGCCTAGCAAACCACTCTGTTGTACCAAATCACTACGACAAAGTCACTGTGGGCGTACCTTCACCACACAAACTGCAGTGGTTCAAGAAGGCAGCTCACCACCACCTTCTCAAGGGCAATTAAGGCAATAAATGCCGGCCTTTCCAGCAACGCCCACATCCTAGGAATTAATTTTTTTAAATCCCTGAGCACCCCCCATTCCCTAGTCTCTATCTTCAATGTCCATCTCTCTCCACCAGTTCCCATTCCCTGCCTCCATCTTCCTCTTAAACCCCATTTGTCCAGTCTCCCTCTCTCCCCATTCCCTACTCTCCCCCTCCTATTCCCCAATCTCTCCCCATTCCCCAGTCTCCCCCTCCCATTTTTTGTACACTACAGCTACTAGAAATTGATGAGCATCTTTCTGACCTCCTCACTTTCCCCCCATTTCTTCTTATCTGTGCGTTTCTACCTTGTTTCTATCATGTTATAGAGACCAAATTTCTGAAAAGTGCTCTCCTGAAATGGAGCCGTGCCTGCCAGAAGCACCGATCAGGAGATTGTGGTTGTGCTCCTCACGATTTTCTGTCCATTAATTTAAGTGGTGCTTAAATGTGTTTCTGGCAGATGAGGCTCCTGCCAGGAATTCGCATCCAGGACATTTATCCTAAAGAAAGAAATCCACTGGAGGATTTAAGAATAGTTCTGCTCCTTTCTCCCCTGATTTCCCCCCTCCCCTAATGAATGTGATAACTCAGCATGGGGGACAATCCCACAAGCCGCAGATTGCTTGTCCAAGTGTGAGTCTGGAGAGTGTGTGTTGGGAGATCATTTGATCGTGGAGGCATCACAGCCGAGACTGTTGTTGCCCTCACCAGACGTCCGCACACATGCACTTTACACCGGTAGCTGATGGCTGCTGGATATTATTTTATCTCCTCTCTAGCTCAGAAACACTGTCCACATGACAGCGATTAGGTAAGCCAGCACAGGCAGTATAACCTGCACCCAGCCGTCACCTGACTTTAAAGTGTTCATAATGCCCTCTCAGCACAGCAGCTCTTTTGAATCATTGGCAATTTCCTCAATTGGTGAGTCACACAATCAAATACCTCAAGGCAGTTCCCTATTTTCAGCAGGAATGTGGTATGACTGTATAACTGTAACTGAACCAGACACTGAAACACTTGTTTCAGTTAAACCTGCACATTAGTTCTTCACTTCCATCCTTACTGATTAGTTGTGAGCTATCATTTTGTGGACAAGATATCAGACTGATCAGTGAGAGAACTGAAAAGACATTTTTACAATTCACTTGAGTTTGTGGGGTTATTTACTGAAAAAAACACTGGGAGGACAATTTTCATCTTCAGATGTAAATCAGTTCAACTTTGTTTTGTTCTGCTTTAAGATTTGCCTCAATCTCAAATGCTCATGCGCTAATTTTCAAGTATAACCTCATTTGCACAATTATTCACAACTCCCAGGTGGGTCCAGGGAGACATCCCTGGTAGGAAAAGAAAATTGTGTGTCACTCAAATTTAAGGGGGGGATTAACGGGGAATGTCAAAGGCTCATGAAAACCTGCCAGTTGGGGATTAAAAACAAAAAACCTACAAGAAGGGTTTTAAAAGATCTAATGCACTTTCTTTTAAATTCTGTGGGTCTTTTAAAATCGCATTTGCAGGTCCTCTTCAGACATATGTCCCATGAAGTGATCGTGGACCCAACCAAAAGTTACAGCGGGGCATAAAACTAGCGGGAATCTGGCAAAACTGATTTCAGCCAGATATCCCAATTTCTACAGTTCTGCTATCACATTGGGATGCGAAATGACATTAGGCCCCAGTGGACTGGGTGATACATTGACAAGAACTTTTTGCTGACGCAATAAATTTGTGGCTGAATGCAGAACCTATTCATTATAAACTTCTCCTATATTATGAAGGAATTGAAACAGGTTTGAGGAAAATTGTTTAAACGGAGCTAGAAAGGAGAATTGAAACAAGTGATATTTTAGAAAACAGAAGTTTAGCTTGTGTACCAGTGTAAGGGGTGGTTTGCAGCTTTCCCTTCTGACCTTATATGAGCGGTTCCGAATCGCTCCCACACCCTTGGTTCTGGACACTGGAATCATGAAGGGACTGTGACAGACTTGGACAGACAATCGGTTTCAAGGTAGGAAGCAGGTATGGCTTTAATGTGTTTAAAAAGAAGTAAAAGGCACAACTTTAATAACGCACATAGACCAATACACACTGAGGGGTACAACACAATGAATAAAATGTCAAATTACAGCCTATGGGGAAAAGAATACAGCTTAAACTCTAAATGGGGTAAAGAGGAGGATGCAGATACATTTACAAAAGTTATCCCAGCCTCCCCCTCCCAATTCCTCTAACTAACTACGTTATAGCTCTGAGGGTTCAGGGTCTATGCTCACCAATCCCTTTAGACAGTTGCCAGTGAATCACGGTTTCGGGGTTCGCTGCACTTGGCCTTCTAGGCGAGCTGCACCCTGGATGGAGGAGAGGACTTCGGACTGCTTAGTCTTCGGTTGGGGGTGCGTCCGTTGATGCGGTAAGTTGCGTTTTGGATGTATGGGGTAAGTACCCACTTTCTTTGGTTAGTCCCTTTTGGTAATTTCTCCCCCGTTGGGTCGTTCAGAAGTAGATTGTAGAGTGGTTGTCAATTTGGTTGCTGACAACCTTCCGTTTCATGGGCCTCGTGCTCGGTCAGTTCCTGATGAGTTCTGGTAGTTTCCTTCACTATTCCATTTCTTCACTGTAGAGGAAGCAGGCTGCTTGTGTCTGTGTCTGTGTTACAGTCTGTGTGCTTGTTCGAGTCTGAGCGAGTTCCAGTCTGTGTTCTGTTCGAGTCTGTGCGAGTTCCAGTCTGTGTTCTGCTAGTCTTTCCTTGGAAAACTGGGGGATAGATATATCCCCCAAAAAAGGCTCCATTATCTCCCATCAAATCTCTTGGGCTTTGTTTAAACTGTTCTGTCCATTGATTTTCAAATGTCTTCTTTGTCAGCAGTAATTCGATTAGGGTGTGAGAATGTGCTAGCACTGGTTTTGCATTGTTTTAGGATTGTCCAGTTTCCTGACCATGATTTCCATTGTGCTTAGGGGGTGGGATCCTTAATGCACGAATTTGCTTCAGAGGTTGGCCTCCTGTATTTGGTAACTCTTTTTTGCAGCCAAAATGTTGTAGAATCTAAAAATTGATATGCTCCTTCCCATAGATGTTTAGGGGATCTCAAGCTTCTGTAATTTATGTCCATTTTGAATTCCCTTTCCTATGAGTCCAAACAATGGCTGGGGGGGGGAGGTCTCTATGAATGCATCCCCTTTTATCCCCCGCAGACTTTGTCTGCCCCTTTAAACTCATTTTAAAAGCCCAGAAAGGGATTCTTCTCCTCTGCAGAGGAAAGGTACCTGGAATCTTTGCGAGATATTGGTAAATTCTACACCAGTTAATATAAGTTTATAGTTAGTGTATTTGTGAAATATTATTTATGCACTGATGCTATCTTTGCCACACTTAGCATCACCTATACATGAGCCAAAATCTTAAGTTTTGACAGGTAGGGGATCATTTTCAACTTCACCACCTCGGAAATAACCTGGCGTAGTGATTCACCTGCTTATTGTAGGACCCATCACATTTTAATTTCCACTGATTTAAATAGGATGCAAATCGATCTGAATAGGATGGGGTGTGATCCACTCCACCAGGTTATGGCCAGGTTGAAAATTACCCCCATAATTATCGAACAAATCAGCTGGCAAAATATTTTAACACAGAAAGAAGTTAGCCTGACATCAGTCGTCGGGAAAATGCTGGAATCCATTATTAATTAAATGGTAACAGGGCACTTAGAAAATCCTAATATGATTACACAGAGTCAAGATGGGCTATGAAAGGGAAAGTGTGTTTAACAAATTTATTAGAATGTTTTTGAGGCTGTAACTGCCAGGATCGATAAAGGGGAACCAGTGGATATAGTATATTTGCATTTGCAAGTTTGTATATTTGCAAGTTTGCAGACAATACAAAGCTAGGTGGAAAGTAAGCTGTGAGAAGGACACAAAGAGCTTGCAAAAGGATCAAGGAGCCCTTGTAAAACTGAAGTCAATAGGAATCAGGGGGGAAAACTTTCCATTGGCTGGAGTGATACCAAGCACAAAGGAAGATGGTTGTGGTGGTTGGAGTTCAATCATCACAGCCCCAGGACATTGCTGCAGGAGTTCCTCAGGGCAGTGTCTTAGGTCCAATCACCTTCAGCTGCATCATCAATGACCTTCCTTCCATCATAAGTTCAGAAGTGGGGATGTTCACTGATGACTGCACAGTATTCAGTACCATTCGCAACTCCTCAGATAATGATGCAGTCCATGCCTGCATGCAGCAACATTCAGGCTTGGGCTGATAAGTGGCAAGTAACATTCGTGCTACATAGGTGCCAGGCAATGAATATCTCCAACAAGCGAGAGTCTAACCACCGTCCCTTGACATTCAACGGCATTACCATCACCGAATCTCCCACCATCTACATCCTGGGGGTTACCATTGACCAGAAACTTAACTGGACCAGCCATATAAATACCATGGCAACAAGAGCAGGTCAGAGGTTGGGTATTCTCCTGACTCACCAAAGCCTTTCGACCTTCTTCAAGGCACATGTTAGGAGTGTGATGGAATATTCTCCACTTGCCTGGATGAGTGCAGTTCCAACAACACTCAAGAAACTCAACATCATCCAGGACAAAGCAGCCCGCTTGATTGGCGCCCCATCCAGCACTTTAAACATTCCTCCACCAGCAGCGTACCGTGGCTGCAGTGTGTACCATGGAAAAGATGCACTGAAGCAACTCACAACAGTTTCTTCGGCAGCACCTCACAAACTCGCGACCTCTACCACCGAGAAGGACAAGGGCAGCAGGTGCATGGGAACACCACCACCTCCACGTTCCCCTCCAAGTCACACAGCATCCCGACTTGGAAGTATATAGTCGTTCCATCATTGTCGCTGCGTCAAAATCCTGGAAATCCCTCCCTCACAGCACTGTGGGAGTACCTGCACCACATGGACTGCAACCTTTCAAGAAGGTGACTCCACCATCTTCTCAAGGGCAATTAAGGATGGGCAATTAGTGCTGGCCTTGCCAGCATTGCCCACATCCCAAGAGCTTTAAAAAAAAGGCAGGTTATGTGAGTGGGCAGATGAAGTATAATGTGGGCAAATATGAGGTTATTCACTTTGGTAGGAAGATTAGAAAGCCAGAATATTTTTTAAATAGTGAGTGTTGTAGAGCGTAGAAATATATATAGACTTAGGCATTAGGCACCTGCTGGATATTTAAAACTCACATAAGCTTAAATGGACACACACATAAAATGGCTGCCCAGGCATTATGGGAAATCAGGTAGTCAAACTGTGAACTGTTGAACGTTCACTGACCGAGCAATAACCCTGTGAGGCCCACTGTAGGAATGCCTGGGAAGACAGAGATAAGAAGGAAACCATCTCCTGTGAACAAGGCCATGAAACCAATTATTTCAGGAAGAAAGATAAGAGGGAAACCATTTGCTGTAAACAAGGATATATACCAATTATTTCTCCCAGATGAAAGAACTAGGGAGAGAACCTATAAAGCCATCGATCAGCCCAAGCTGACAATAACCGAACATATGGTTCCCTGGATATTAGGAGAATTCTATTGGGTTAAAGAACCTATATGTAATCTATAATCGTTGTGATTGGCTTGTGTCCAGCCGTGATGGGCTGTGTAACTGCAGTAAACTGTTTTGTAACTGTTGTGAAACATATAAAGGTACATGTAACTCTTTGTTCTGTGGAGAGAAACCTGTATACGGTCCTGTGTGTTTCCTCCCCGCTGAGCGTTATTAAATACCGTCAGGCATTGGAACCGACTCTGAGTGTTGAGTGATTCTTCAGAGAAAACACTAACTCTAACAGTGAGAAACTATTAATTGTTGGTATTCAGAGAGATTTAAATGTCCTTGTATAGAAAACACAGTTAGCAAGCAGGTGCAGCAAGAAATTAGGAAGGCCAGTGGCGTGTTGACCTTTATTGAAAGGGGGGTTGGAGTCCGAGAGTAAGGAAGTCTTGCTACAATTGTACAGGGCTTTGGTGAGACCACACCTGCAGTATTGTGCAGTCCTGGCCTAATTATCTGGGGAAGGACTTGACTTAGAGGCGGTTCACTACATTGATTCCTGGGATCGGAGGAGAGATTAAGTAGATTGGCCTATACTCTCTGGAATTTGGAAGAATGAAACATATAAACTTCTGAGTGGGATTGAAAGGGTAGATTGTGAGAGGTTGTTTTCCCTGGCTGGAGAGTCTAGAACTAAGGGGCAAGGTCTCATGCCATTTAAGACTGAAATCAGGAGCAATTTCTTTACTCAGAAGGTTGTGAATTTTGGAATTCTCTCCCCCAAAGGACTGTGGATGCTGAATCATTGAGTATATTCAAGGCAGAGATAGATAGAGTTCGGGGGGCGAAATTGCCCCGCGCCTCGTTTGGGTGCACAATTTGGATTAAATAAATGTTTAGCACCCGGCAAGATGGGCCACTAAATGTCGCTAGATTGGGGTTCTTTGTCTGAAAAAATGTGCGGGACGGTATTGGAGGCGTGATTTGCCTCCACATGGTGGTAGCGCAGCGTTAGCAGGGCACGAGGCTCAGCGTTCCTCCTGAACTCTGCAGCCACTTTCCTGATGCCCACTAGACCACCAGGGAGGGTTTCGGCTGGGCCAGTGGCCCGGCAACCAAGAGGGGGTGTTGGTCTGCATGTTGGTGGTCTCACAGTCAACAAGCTCCCTGCCGGAGTGAAACTAAACTACAGAACCAGTGGGAACCTGTTCAACCTGTGCCGTCTCCAGGCCAGATCCAAGACCAGCCCAACCTCTGTCATTGAGCTACAGTACGCGGACAACGCCTGTGTCTGCGCACATACAGAGGCTGCGCTCCAGGACATAGTCGACATATTTACTGAGGCGTACGAAAACATAGGCCTTACGCTAAACATCCGTAAGACAAAGGCCCTCCACCAGCCTGTCCTCACCGCATAGCACTGCCCCCCAGTCATCAAGATCCACGGCGCGGCCCTGGACACCTGGACCACTTCCCATATCTCGGGAGCCTCCTATCAACAAGAGTAGGCATCGACGACAAGATCCAACACTGCCTCCAGTGCGCCAGTGCAGCCTTCGGCCACCTGAGGAAAAGAGTGTTTGAAGACAAGGCCCTCAAAACTGCCACCAAGCTCATGGTCTACAGGGCTGGAGTAATACCTGCCCTCCTGTGTGCATCAGACATGTACAACAGACACCTCAAGTTGCTGGAGAAATATCACCAAAGATGTCCCCGCAAGATCCTACAAATCCCCTGGGAGGACAGGCGCACCAACATCAGCGTCCTCATTCAGGCTAACATCCTCAGCATTGAAGCACTGACCACACTCGATCAGCTCCGCTGGGCAGGCCACATAGTCCGCATGCCAGACATGAGACTCCCAAAGCAAGTGCTCTACTCGGAGCTCCTTCACGGCAAATGAGCCAAAGGTGGGCAGCGGAAATGCTACAAGAACACCCTCAAAGCCTCCCTGATAAAGTGCAACATCTCCACTGACACCTGGGAGTCCCTGGCCCAAGACCGCCCTAAGTGGAGGAAACGCATCCGAGAGGGCGCTGAGCACCTCAAGTCTCAACGCTGAGAGTATGCTGAAATCAAGCGCAGACAGCGGAAAAAGCATGTGGCAAACCAGTCCCACCCACCCCTTCCCTCAACGATTATCTGTCCCACCTGTGACAGAGTCTGTGGCTCTCGTATTGGACTGTTCAGCCACCAAAGAACTCACTTCAGGAGTGGAAGCAAGTCTTCCTCGATTCCGAGGGACTGCCTATGATGTTGGCAGCCTGGCCGAAGCAGCAGCCTCCATTGTCGAGCCGACTGCAAAGTCGGACAGCTAAAAAAAGATGGCGGCTGCGGCGCAAGGCCCTCCCGTTTAAGGGCCACTGGGGTGACCCAGCCATGACAGCTTTGCAATCCACGAAGTTGTCATTGGCATCGCCGCATGCCAATCTCATGTCCCGCGGGGAAATTCCCGAGGGGCGCAATGGGGTCGGCACGGGGCGATAAGGCATTGCCGCGCACAGTGATGACATTATCACCGTGTGCGCTGCCATCCGGGGTGAAAAGTAAGGTGCGCAGTGCAAACCAGTTTTCGCCCATGACATATGCCTCATCGCAGCGCTAACAGGGCTATAAAAAGGGGAAATTTTGGCCCCTTGGACTTTAGGGGAATCAAGAAATGTGGGGATTAGGCATGAAACTGGAAGATGGTCAAAGATCAGGCATGATCTTATTGAATGGTGGAGCAGGCTCGAGGGGCCATTTGGCCAACTCCTGCTCCTAATTCTTATGTTCTTTTGCTCTTTTGTTCTGAAATGGAAAGTTTTCATTATATCGAGAGTAGAGGGGTGCGTATAGTAATGTTGAAAAGCACTTGAGATATTTAAGAATGTTCATCGAGGTATCTTTTAAATGCAGATCCCACATAGGTCAGAAATCAAGTGCTCATGCTGCCCAGTGATGAAGCCTCCTAAATTATCCCTTCCAAATATGGCATAAAGCAGGAGTTCTCAAACATTTTGCTTACAAGACCCCCGTTTCAGGTTATATAAATTCCACGATGCCCTGTAACACAACGCAATTTTTTTCTGTATATAAATTAATTATTAGTTCTTAGCTCAGTGGGTAGCACTCTCGCCTCTGAGTCAGAAGATTGTGGGTTCACAGTCTCACTCCAGGGACTTGAACATAACAAATCTAGGCTGACACTCCAGTGCAGTGCTGAGGGAGCACTGCACTATTAGCGGTGCCATCTTTCAAATGAGACCTGAACCGAGGCCCTGTCTGCTCTCTCAAGTGGTCTTTAAAGATCCCATGGCACTATTTCGAAGAAGAGCAGGGGAGCTATCCCCAGTGTTCTGGTCAATATTTATCCCTAAATTAACACAACAAAAAACAGATTATCTGGTCATTATCACATTGCTGTTTGTGGGAGCTTGCTTGTGCGCAGATTCCTACACTCCAAAAAGTGCTTCATTGGCTGTAAAGCGCTTTGAGACGTCTGGTAGTCGTAAAAGGCTCTATACAAATGTCTTTCTTTTTAGTTATTAATAGGTCGATTACATCTTTCGTTAAGAAGAATTTATTAAGTCTGTGGAGTGAGAAACCAAGTTAATGTTTGAGGGCAGACAAAAGGTCATCGACCTGAAATGTTAACTCTGTTTCTCTCTTCACAGATGCTGCCTGAGCTGCTGAGTATTTCCAACATTTTCTGTTCTTATCCTAAATGTACTTTATGTGGCCATCTGCTGCCCAAGGTCTGCTCCACTCCAATTAACAGATAAAGAGCCAGGAGCAACACCCACAGTGCTCACAACAGGCTGGTTTTGTGCACACTCAGTTGCACTGGACTAAAATTCCAGGTCCACGTTCTCCGTTTCAGAAACAGAACTTCTCTCTTATTTTGATACTGAACCCCAACACGAAAGCCAGCGACTTGAATTAACAGTGCCAAATGGTGGAGGTGGTTGCCATGTGAGAGAAATGGAGAAATAAACAGGGCCCTGAGCGACTTTACCCACCCTACTTCATTGCCATTAATCCTTTAGTGACAAAGGCAGCCCCTTCTTTCCTCCTCCCCAATCTTTTCACAAATAGCTGGTGGTATCTCAAATAACACGAGTGCCCAGACTAGGCTTATCTGTCTGTCTGAGAAGCAGATGGTGATATGTCTCTACTTTTCTGTAGAATAATTCCATGAGACCGAGTGCTGTGCTTGAACTGCTGTGACCTTAGTCTCTTTATTGTCTGCAGAGTCCCTTCATCCTGTGGTGACCAGCCTTTTATACAGCTCCTGCCTGGGCCTCCCACAGTTGCACCCTCTAGTGGTACCAGTATAGTATATACACAGAGGATATATATATGACAACATCCGCCCAAATTCTTTGATGCGAGTTAGTTACAGGTTGAGGCGATCCGGAACTCTGCACTCCCTGTTTGATCGTCTGAGTGTCACTTTTGGCATGGGTGAGTTGGTCGGGCCACTGCTGTCTTGCAGCGCTATTGGTCTGACTGGACTGTTGGAGATGGTGGGATCATCCTTGTGGTTGGCAGCTAGGTCTGTTGCTGATTGGGTGTGTGTAGGTGGATCGCTGAAGGGAAGGTCCTCTCCCGGTAGTTCCTGGTTACCTGTAAATCATAATTTGGCCTGGTCCAAATGCTTTCTGCACGTTTGTCATTTCGACAATAATCATTCTATTCCCCTCCTTAGCTAAAACAGTGCCATCGACCCATTTGGGGCCATGATCATGATTCAGCACAAACACCGGGTCGTTTACATTGATGGCGCATGATACAGCCACGCGATCATGGTACATGTTTTGCCGATAACACCTGGTTTCCACCTGATCATTGAGGTCAGGGTGGACTAAGGAGAGCCGGGTTTTGAGTGCACATTTCATTAGTAACTCCACAGGGGGGACCCCGGTAAGCAAGTGGGATCGTGTCCTGTAATTGATCAGCAGCCAGGATAGGCGGGTTTGTAAAGAGCCTTCCGTGACGCGTTTCAAGCTCTGCTTCACTTGGCCATTGGATGCGGGCTTGAACGGGGCAGACCTGACATGTTTGATGCCAATGCGGGTCATGAATTCATTGAATTCTAAGCTGGTGAAACACAGACCATTGTCGCTGACCAGAATGTTGGGCAAGCCATGGATGGTGAACATGGCCCTGAGGCTTTCAATGGTGGTGATGGATGTGCTGGATGCCGTTATTACACATTTGATCCACTTAGAGTAGGCGACCACTACAACGAAGAACATTTTTCTTTGAAAGGGGCCCGCATAATCTACGTGGTTCCTGGACCATGGTTTTGAGGGTCAGGATCACAGACTGAGTGGAGCCTCCCTGGGGGCATTGCTCAATTGTGAGCAAACGTTACACTGGCACACGCACGACTCCAAGTTCGAGTCAATGCCGGGCCACCAGACGTGGAACCTGGCGATAGCCTTCATCATGACTATGCCTAGGTGGGCACTGTGTAGGTCACGTATGAAGGTTGCCCTGCCTGTTTTTTGGCAGGACGACGCAGTTGCCCATAAGTGGCAATCCAATTGGATGGATATTTCGTCTTTATGACGATGAAACTGCTTTATCTCGTCTTGCATTTCCCTTGGGACCGCTGACCAGCCCCCATTGAGGACCACAACTTTTTACAAAAGATAACACAGGGTCCTGGTTGGTCCAGGTCCTGATCTGGCGGGCCGTTAGGGGTGACCCTTTGCTTTCGAAGACGTCCATGACCAGGCACAGGTCTGCAGGCTGTGCCATTTCCACCCCGCTGGTGGGCAACGGTAGCTGGCTGTGAGCATCAGCGCAGTTCTCAGTGCCTGGCCTGTGGTGGATCATATAATCGTAGGCCGACAGTGTTAGTGCCCATCTTTGGATTCGCGATGAAGCATTGGTGTTTATGCCTTTGCTTTCCGAAAACAGTGAGATTAAGGGCGTGTGGTCGGTTTCTAACTCGAACCTGAGTCCGAACACATACTGGTGCATTTTATTACCCCATAGACACAGGCCAAAGCCTCCTTCTTGACCATACTGTAGGCTCTTTCAGCCTTGGATAGACTTCTAGACGCATATGGTTGGAGTTTGCCCGCTACATTTGCTTGCTGTAAAACACACCCGACACTGTATGACGACGCGTCATATCCTAAAACTAGACGTTTACCTGGGTCATTCAATACAAGCAACTTGTTTGAACACAGCAAGTTTCTGGCCTTTTTGAAGGCGGCCTCTTGATTTTGACCCCAAACCCAGTCGTCTCGCTTGCGTAGCAACTTGTGCAACGGTTCGAGCGGCACAGCTCCGTTACATTTCGTGGTCTGGGTGCATTCTTGATGGCCTCTGTCTTCGAGTCCGTGGGCCTGATGCCGTCTGCCGCAATCTTTCTCTCCAGGAATTCTACCTCTGGCACCAGGAAGACACACTTGGATCGTTTCAGCCGGAGTCCGACTCTGTTTAGTCGACTTAAAACCGCTTGCAGGTTGTGCAGGTGTTCAGTGGTGTCGCGACCAGTGATTAGGATGTCACCCTGAAATACAACGGTGCGTGGAACCGATTTCAACAGACTCTCCATGTTCCTTTGGAAGATGGCTGCAGCCGAGTGGATCCCGAACGGGCACCTGTGATACAAAAACAGTCCCTTGTGTGTGTTAATGCACGTTAATTTTTTTAGATGACTCAGCCAGCTCCTGGGTCATGTAAGCGGAGGTTAGATCCAGCTTGGTGAATGCCTTTCCCCCTGTTAATGTCGCAAAGAGATCATCGGCTTTGGATAGCGAGTACTGGTCCTGTAATAAAACTCGGTTGATCGTTACCTTGTTGTCGCCGCAGATTCTGACCATGCCATCACTCTTTAGTACCTGAACAATCGGGCTGGCCCACTCGTTGAATTCGACTGGTGATATGATTTCCTCGCGTTGAAGTCTGTCCAATTCGATCTCCACTTTCTCCCTCATCATATAGGGGACCACTCGAGACTTGTGACGAACAGGCCATGCCTCGGGGACCAAGTAGATCTGTACGTTGGTGCCTGTGAAGTTGTCGATGCTTGGTTCGAATAAGGATAGGATCTTGCTCAGCACTTGAGCACAGGAAGCATCGTCCACTGAAGATAGTGCTTTGATGTCTTCCCAGTTCCACTGAATCTTCCCCATCCAGCTTCTGCCAAGCAGCGTTGGCCCATCGGTGGTACAACCCACAGTGGCAATTCGTGTATCTCACCATCATAGGATATTTTTATGTTCATACTGCCGATAACTTGGATCAGTTCCTTGGTGTAAGTGCACAGCTTTGTATGAATCGGGCTCAGCTTGGGTCTTTGTTCTTTGTTGCCCCACAGCCTCTCAAAAGCCTTCTGGCTCACTTCTGACTCGCCCCCGTGTCCAACTCCATGGAAACAGGAATGCTGTTTATCTTGACTTTCATCATCATGGGGGGCTTTTGGTAGTGAAGATGTGCACCCCGTGCACTGCTTCCTCGGGCTGAGTCGTCTCTCCAGCTTGTACTTTATGATCCTTGCTGGATCAGAAACCTCCTGCCGACTCCTCTGCCACATTTTGCTGTAGGTGGCCCTTTTGGCCGCAGCCTTTGCACACATAGTGTCTGAATCGACACAGATGGGCCAGATGGTTACCCCTGCACTGCCAGCATGTTAAATGATTCACATTTACACCCCTTGGCAGACTCTGAGTCGGACTAATTCTTTGATCAACAGTTATTTTCTGCACAGTATTGCCAGTGAGTTTTGATTCTGGGAGAATCTCAACATCGAGGTCGTGAACGCCTCGCTTAAGGTGATGGTCCGCTTCACGTCCCGTCCCGTCGCGAAAATGTCACACAACACATTGTTGAGGAGTTTTCCAAATTCACACGGTTCCATGAGCCTTTGTAGGTCTGCGACATATTCCGCTAAATCCTGGCCCTCGGTGCGGCGGCGTGTGTAGAAGCGATATCTCACCAGCAAAACCCGAGTAAAGGCTTCACCCTCTGTAAACTTTTCTAAACTACCAACGGCAACCATCTCTGTGTGTACGTCCGTGATCTGTACTCGTCGCCAGTTAATATGTCTCTACTTATCTGTAGAATAACTCTACGAGGCCGAGTGCTGTGCTTGAACTGCTGTGACCTTAGTCTTTTTATTGTCTGCAGAGTGCCTTCCCCGCGTGGTGACCAGCCTTTTATACAGCTTCTGCCTGGGCCTCCCACAGTTGCACCCTCTAGTGGTACCAGCATAGTAGATACACAGAGTATACATATATGACAGATGGCCATGAATATAAACCTTGAGTTTGAGGTACGAGGAAAATTGTGATACTGCCTTCCGCTATTATATTAACTCAGACTGATGACATTGAAGGAGAGAGTCCTAATTATTACAGCATTGCCGCAGGTCCAGATCCTGGAAGGTCGCTTTATTTCCTTCCCCACTCCAAGGCCACACGTGCGCAGTCTCTCCATTGATTAAGCTCTTTTCAAATGCGCAATTGGCTTCCAATCAACACAGGGCAGCTCCCCATGAGGGGAAAGAAAAGGGTTAAAAGGAAGGCTCGCACTACCTCGGTCCACATAACGCCGAAGTAAGTCATCAATTTCCCCGCCCCCAACTCGGTCTTAATCCCCTAGAAGAGATGTTATAACTTCCGCTGTTAGTTAAAAGTGTTGAATGAAACATGTAACCGAATCGGGCGGAATCAAAAAAAACTTACGGAGATGAATACTGCTGTAAAAGTCACTGACATGCAAAGGGACTTGTTTAAGCGTTGAAAAGGTATCCAACAGTAAGGACCTAAATTGACTGCACTGCAGTCTTTTTATAACTGAGATTATTCCATTCGTATCAATATAAAGGGGAGTCTACTGATGTTTATTACCCCCCCCCCCCCCACTGAAACCGTCTCTTGGCCCCCAGATCCCCAATTGAGAAGCCCTGGTATAAATTGGGGTTGGGGGTGTAATTCGAGGTGGGAGGTCATGTGATGAAACCACCAGGAATATGTCCAGAGGGATATGCTAATTCTAAGAGTGGTGAACCTGTGGAATTCTCTACCACAGAAAGTAGTTGAGGCCAATTCACTAAATATATTCAAAAGGGAGTTAGATGAAGTCCTTACTACTCGGGGGATCAAGGGTTATGGCGAGAAAGCAGGAAGGGGGTACTGAAGTTTCATGTTCAGCCATGAACTCATTGAATGGCGGTGCAGGCTAGAAGGGCTGAATGCCCTGCTCCTGCACCTATTTTCTATGTTTCTATGTTTCTATGTAATCACCCACACCTGTCACACCCTATATATGCAATTTTAATCCCAGTATTCGTCACACCCTGTATACGTGATTATGCTACCATTCATAACCTTTATATGTGATTATAATACCACTCACATCCGATATACACGTACCAGTCACAACCTGTAAATGTGATGATAATACTAGTTATGGTCATGCTGATTATAATACTAGTCACACCCTGTATATGAGATTATAATATCAGTTAAAGTCACACTCTGTGCGTGTGTTTATAATACCTCACAAAGCTCATTTTATTGATCCCAAGATGAGGTTCCCACCACATCTCCGCTCCATCATCAAGACCAACTACTTCCAGCTCAGAAACAAAACCTGACTCCGGCACTGCCTCTGCTCATCTGCTGCTGAAACCCTCTTTCATGCCTTTTTTACCTCTCAACTTGACTATTCTAATGCCACCTGGCCTTTTTGCCATCTTTCATCTTACATAAACCTGAGCTCATCAAAGTCTCTGCTGCTAGTATCCTAACTCGCACCAAGTCCAGTTCACTAATCCCCTCTTGTGCTCGCTGACCTACATTGCCTTCTGGTCCAGCAACATCTCAACATTTAAAATTCCCATCCTTGTGTTCAAATCCCTCCATGGCATTGCCCCTCCCTATCTTTGTAACCTCTTCCAGCCCCACAACCATTTGTGATCTTTGTCCTTCTCCAAATCTGGGCAGCGTGGTATCGAGGCAGTAGCCCAGCACCCAAAATGGAGTACCGGGCTGCACGATGGTGGCCCGGACCACGCTAGGGGACAAGAATTGGAGCCGACCGGTGAGTTAGCAAAACCACCAAGATGGCGGCATTGGGTGCTGGTGGCCTCCCATTTGATGTCGGCCTGGTTCACGTCCTGTGAGGTGCGGGGCAATATTCACCGCGGGGTGGAAAGGGGTCAGCGCACGGCGCTAAGAGGTCGCCATGCATGGCGATGACATCATCGGCTGTTGCGCGGTGGACTGAGGCGCCATGACAGCTCCTCTGCTAACTCCCGGGCAATTTCCTGGGAGCTGGTAGCACCCCCCCACCCCCCACCTCCCACTCCGGGCTAAAAGTGTTTTGTGCCCCATTAGCGCCCCCTCCCCCACCCCCACACACCGGAGGCACTAATGGGCAGTGCAAGAAGGGGCAATTTTGAGCCAATATTGATGGTGTTGTTATGTCAAATACATGTTCAGGTGATCAGCAAAAAAATGATGCCCAATTCTCCCACATCAATTTAAAGAAAATACATTTACTAAAGAGTTTTTATTGACATCAGTATTCCCTTTTCTTACCTTGGCTCTTAATGTTGCTTGGTACTAAATGTTTGAATTGAGGATAAGTGACTTGAACTTCTTTCAATGCATGAATAAACTCTTCACATTTTTTCTCTCCTTTTCCTAACATGAGGTCAAGGAGATCTGTGATCCTTTTAACAGGATTCTGCTGATATTTAAGCGTCTGATATTTATGGTGGAAAAGCATTTCCTTTGAGTCTATTTTCTGCAAAATTTCGTCGGAATCACTGGAGAGGTGTTAGATCTCTTAATTTCCAATGAAATACGAACTCCAATGGTAGTTTTAACTTTTTAATCTCGGCAGAGAGTAACAAACTGCTGGCTGATTGCCAGTTTCTTTGTCTTACTGAGACACATGGTCAAAATGGCTGTACTTTATACCTGGATCAATTTACAGAAAAGAACTCGCCTTCTTTGACCTTATTGGCTCAATTGAAAGTCTTTTAACGTTTTATTGGCTCGCTACACAAGGTCCGAAAATGTCAAGTTGATTGATGAGTTAATGCAACATGCTGAGCAGCACGTAGTAGCTTTGATTTGGGGGCCTGTGAATTTTCAAAGCCTGTCTAAATGAGCCTGTTTGAATACTCTATTAATCCCCCCTTTGATTCTTTCACAAACTGAATCATAAAACATCAGGTATCACTGGTTAAACATTCTACAAAATAATTTCAAACAAGTTAATAGAGTTTCCTTCTAAAATTTGTTGATGTGTTTCGCCACATGTCCGGACTAGTAGCTTCGACACAAATTTACACCAACCCGAGTTCCATCGTGGCCACAATGGAAGTCTGGTTTTAGTAGGTTAATTCCAATTTAATCCAAATCAATATCTTAATTCAACCAGTAAACAACCTTTCCTTAAGCATAACATATCCCTGTGCCACGTACAGACGGTCTGCTGGGACCTGCAAGATGTCTCACCTGTGGGACAGCAGCTACAGCCGCCTGGTCGCAACAACATTTAATCAACATAAACAAACAATATAAAAGTAAAAGGTATTTACATGTAATTCCCTTGGTACTCTACTATTTCCCTTTGGTGCAGAGGGTCGGCTAGTAAGAAGTAGGCCGATGCCTAGAATACCTACAATCAATACTACAGTAAATTTCTACATTTTCGCAAAAAGTAATTGTCCTTATTGGATTTCAGCTTCAGTTACGGGTGCTCGTTTAACGTGTGAAGCGTGGATCCAGGCTTTCTTTCCTTGGACTTTAACAGTTGCCTGGGTGGTCAATAACACTTGATAAGGTCCCTCCCACTTGGCACCCAAAGGTTCTTTATGCAACTTTTTCACATAGACTCAGACTCCCGGGATGATGTCGTGTCCTCCTTCGGGTGGATTACCCCAAGCTGCCGATACCTGTCGGGAAACAGAACTAATAGCATTGGTTAAGTTCTGACAGTATGATAACAGAGTGTCACTCATTAAGTGAACATCAGCTTTCCGTAAATCGATAGTTCCTGGCAGCGACATGGGTCTTCCTGTTATAATTTCAAATGGGCTTAGACCTGTAGTTCTGTCCGGGGTTGCCCTAATGCTACATAGCACTATTGATAGTGCCTGGGGCCATGGTGTTCCTTCTTGGTGATATTTGGCAAGCCATTGTTTCAGAGTTCGATTCATTCGCTCTACTTGTCCTGATGATTGTGGATGATAAGGGCAGTGCAAATCCCACGTAATGTTCAGTAATCTACAGACTTCTTGGCAGACAGCACCTGTGAAGTGTGTTCCCTGATCTGAGTCAATGCTACTCGGGATTCCCCATCGGGGAATGTAATCCTTACACAAGACCTTTGCAGTGTGATTGGCTGTGGCTCTTGTAGTTGGGACAGCTTCTATCCATCTAGCGAATCTGTCGACCATGACAAGAATGTTAGTGTATCCTTGGCATGAAGGAAGAGATATATCATCAACCTGTAGATGCTGGAATGGTCCGACAGGGGCAGGGGGCCTCAGTTGGGGCATTACCGTGATGGGTCCAGAATTATTTTTCTGGCAGACCACACAGCGGTCTGTTACCAGCTGGGCATGTTTTTTAAATCCCCGACCCCACCAGCTTTTCTGGAACCATGCCGTCATCTGTTGTGAGGCCAAGTGTCCCCACAAGTGGATCTGTTGGGCTAAAAAAGGCATAAGCGCTTGTGGCGTGACTGGCTTGTCGGTAACTCTTTGTCTCCAGACACCATCTTCGCATAGCTTAATTCCTGCCTCAATCCATGTCCATTTTTCCTCTCGGGAGCACTCGCCTTGCATTGTTTGAAGGTCTCGTGTCAGAGTCCTGAGTGCTTTCAATCTGCACATCTGTGTTGGTTCTTCTGGAGGAACGCCCTTTGCGGCGGCATCTTTAGCTGCCTGGTCGTCGAGGGCATTTCCCTGTGCTTCTGTGGTATTTTCCTTGGTATGGGCCTTACACTTCAGGATGGACACTTCCTGAGGTAATTGTATGGCCTCCAGTAAGTCTCGGACTTCTTTTCCATTTCGGATAGGTGTACCAGCAGCAGTGAGGAATCCTCTTTTCCGCCATAACATACCAAAGTCGTGAGTGACT
This sequence comes from Pristiophorus japonicus, assembly GCF_044704955.1. NCBI lineage: Eukaryota > Metazoa > Chordata > Chondrichthyes > Pristiophoridae > Pristiophorus > Pristiophorus japonicus. The sequence goes on along the minus strand of NW_027251951.1, from coordinate 179,788 downwards.
CCAAAAGCATAATGCGAATCTGTGTAGACATTAGCTGTCTGTCCTTCTGCTATTTGACATGCTTCTGACAGGGCCCGTATCTCGGCCTGTTGTGCTGACGTTCCTGAGGGTAAACGTCCTTCTGCCACTACCTCATATAAGGTTGTAACTGCCCATCCTGCTTTTCTGGTACCATTGTCAACAAAGGAGGAACCATCTGTAAACAGGATGAGGTCTGGGTTGTGCAGAGGCTCCTCTGCTGCTAAGGCTGCTTCTTCTGTTTCTTTTAAAATCTCCACGCAGTCATGCTCTTCACATTCTGCCCCCTCTTGCTCCCTCGATTCTGACATCGGGAGCATAGTTGCAGGATTAACCGGGCTGGCCCGGACAATATGGAGATTAGGAGCTTCCAAAACTGCTGTCCAGCGGGTCCATCTTGCTGTTGTCATCTGAAACATTCGATTCATAGACAGCAAAGCATGTACGGTGTCGGGACACTTGACAATCAGCTTTTGGTCGAGGACTAGACCCGCAGTGATCATTACCGCTCGACATGTAGCTTCCATGGCCCTTAGGCAACTTCCCCATCCGAGGGCTACCGCATCCAGTTTTGCCGAATAATAGCCAATAGGTCTTTGCCGATCCCCATGTTCTTGTGTCAGTACAGCTGTCATATATCCTTCTTTCTCATGAACAAACAGGGTAAATGGCTTACCACTCTCGGGGATTCCCAGAGCCGGTGCCGAATACAAAGCCTTTTTCAAACATAGGAAGACTTCTTGCTGTTCTTTAGTGAGGGTGATGGCTTCTTTAGAGGCACATTTCCCCTTTAAAATATCATTCAGTGGCTGAGCAAGCTGTGTGAAGGAATCAATCAAACTTCTGTTAAAGTTACACAATCCCAAAAAAGACCATAGTTCCTGAATAGTGGTAGGTTTTTTAGCAGCCCGAATGGCTGCAGTTCTATCCTGGGTAAGTTCTCTCTTTCCTTGTGAAATCTATTGTCCCAGGTATGCAACCTCTTCTTGGGATATTTGTGCTTTGTCGATGCTGGCTTTATGTCCTTTCAGCCGAAGGTGATCCAGCAAAGCTCGTAAATCTTGTTCATGCTGTTCTTCCGTGTTTGAAGCTAGCAGGATATCGTCTACATATTGGATGACTGTGGATGACAGGGGAGGTAATTCTCGCAAATGGCTTTGTAAAGCCATGTGGAATACCATAGGGCTGTTGTGGAAACCCTGTGGTAACCGGGTCCAAGTATACTGTTGTCCTTGGACAGTGAAAGCAAACCACTGTCGAACCTCCGGTGCCAGAGGCACCGACCAAAATCCGTTGGCCATATCTATAACCGAGAAATATTTATGTTCTGGTTTGAGGGCATTAAAAATGGTGGAGGGATCTGCGACCAAAGGAGCTTTTTGATCAATACATTGGTTAGCTTTCCTATAATCGACAGTCAAACGCCAAGTCTCATTAGATTTCTGTACCGGCCACACGGGGCTATTGGAGGAGCTATGCGTTTTAATAAGCACCCCTTGTTTCTCCAATTGCTGAATAACCGGTAAGATTCCCGCGATGGCAGTTGGACTGACGGGATACTGTTTAGTGCATGGAGGCTTGGTCCCTGTAAATGACGCAGGCTCCATCTGGAGTAGGCCACAATCGTTCTTATCTTTAGCCCATATCGGGTGTTCCTTCAATTCTTCTTTCTTCAAAGTTCTAATTGACCATGTCACCCGACCATCCTCGAAATGCAACGATGAATCTATTTGAATTAGAATGTCTATTCCCAAAAGGGGTTGATCTACTGGGCCTATCCAGACCGGCGTGGTTAGTTCATGTGGACCCAGCCCTATAAGTACCGGTGTTGTCCTTTTAATTTCCATTTTATGGCCCCCAACTCCATAAGCTGTACGTGCCCTACCATCCAACGGCAAAAAGTCTCCATATTGTAGGGGTAAGCATGTTAATTCCGCCCCATGTCTAAAAGACAGTCCACATCCTTATCACCCACCCTCACAGTTATATATAGCCCATCTCCCCTTTGTTGTATTAGTGCGAGGAGGGGGGCCAGGGTGGGTAGTTTTTTGCTATCCCAAGTAACTCCTTCCATTGTTGTATTGTCAGTCGCTTAAAAGCTTATATGAGGTCGTTATCTTGTGACAAGCCTGGCTTGTTGGCTGAATTGTATCCCTGGCTGCGTCCTCTTCCCCAGCCACGACCTTTCTGTTTTGCCCTGCACGTCTTGGCCCAGTGACCTTCTTTCCCACAATAATGACATTTTCCGGGTAATTTTCCGAATGACTGTTTATCGGCATCCTGGGATTTCCATCCCATAGCCTGTACAGCTCGGACTTTAGCTCCCATATCCCGATCTAATTGGTTACATCGATCCACCAATGCTGAAAAGGTAGTTCCTCTACTTCCCAGTACGGTAACACGACCTTAAGCATTTTGGACAGTTCTGGCTTTAGACCTGCCACGAAAGCTGCTTTCAGGGGTCCAAACACTTGTTCATCCATTTCCTCATCCGTATTATTCATACCCGAATGTTCTAACCACATGCATCTAAACCGCTCGTCATACTCCAGGACCTCCTCTGTTCCTTTCTGTTGGCAGGCTGCAATTTTTCCCCAGTCTGTCTTAGCTGGACTGAAGGCTTGCAGCCAGTGTTTAATCGCTTCCCATCTGCATCTAATTCTTGCTCATTCTGCCCCAAAGCTTCATCTACCTTGTCGTGCAATTTTCTTCCCTGTGTTTTTGGCACCGTTATGGTCAAAATTTGCACTCCGTCCCAGGGATGAAGTTGATATATATTTCTTAAGCGGTCCAATTGGTCCCACGTTTTTACTCCCCCTTTCTTTGGATTGGGCAATTCCTTGGACCATTTATCAATTTTCTCTGGGTCTGCCAGATCATGAACTAAGTATTCTGCATACACCCTTCTCTTTGTTTTTTTGGTTCCGCCCTCATCCGCAGTCTCTTCTGATTTGACTACAACTCGTCTTTTTTTAAACGGGGAAAAGCGCACCCCTAATTCTTCATCATCCTCCGACACTGTATTGTCGGAGGATTCAGAAACCGTATCTATTCCTCGGTCGTGTCTTCGGGTTTGCGCTTTTAATTTATCCAAACATGGGTACCCTGGGAATTGATCAATACATTTTCCTTTTCCTTTTACTGTCTCTTGACCTAATGATTTTTTCCATTCTTTAATTTTACCTTTAAGATCTTTAACTTCCGCTTCCAGCTTTTCAAATTCAAGCTTTTTCTGTCGCAGCTGTGCACAAACAGTTTGCAATTGATCCTTTGTACTGGTCAGTTCTCGATCATGTTGGGAACGCATTATAATTTCATTCCAGTTTCGAATCTGGCCCATAACCACTAGGGACCATCTAGTTCACTCTTCATTTTTCATACGGGTCGTTTTTCCCCAGACCCTTTTAATCTCGTCCAAGGACCATTGTCCTTTGGAGGTTCCGTACTTTTGTTCGATCTTAATACAGGTTTTAGATAAGTTGAATTGTTGCTCTATGTATTCTTTCAACTGTTAGAGAATTAAATCTAGTGAAACTTGAGGTGGTGCCTGCCCACCTTTAACAGTTGTAGGCAATTCTTTGTTGTTATCTCCTGCTGCCATTATATTGAGTTCTTTACTGGGGTCTCGAGTCGTAAGCTTTCGAGCTGATCAATAGGTCGGTGATTAATTAACTAACACACCGCCAAAGTTTAGACGTCTATGGGACCTCGAGCCGACTAAGAACCGGAGGGTTCGCAAACCAGAGGCTTTCGGAATCGCGTAGAAGGAGAGGCAAATTTAGACTTTTGACCGAGGACTTTTTAAAAAAAAAGAGGAGTCCTTACCTCAAAATGTAGGTCTGATGTCCAAAATTCAGTTTCTTTCCTCAGCGACCCTGCTCGCAGCGCCAAAATTGTTAGATCTCTTAATTTCCAATGAAATACGAACTCCGATGGCAGTTTTAACTTTTTAATCTCGGCAGAGAGTAACAAACAGCTGGCTGATTGCCAGTTTCTTTGTCTTACTGAGACACATGGTCAAAATGGCTGTACTTTATACCTGGATCAATTTACAGAAAATAACTCGCCTTCTTTGACCTTATTGGCTCAATTGAAAGTCTTTTAATGTTTTATTGACTCGCTACACAAGGTCCGAAAATGTCAAGTTGATTGATGAGTTAATGCAACATGCTGAGCAGCACGTACTAGCTTTGATTTGGGGGCCTGTGAATTTTCAAAGCCTGTCTAAATGAGCCTGTTTGAATACTCTATCAAGAGGCATTCGATTAGCTCACATTTTTTGGATTTTATTTCACGTCTGGCCATATTCATGTCAGATGGCATATTACTCTAGGACCAACTTTAAGACCTAAAACAAAAGTAACAGTGAGGAAAATATTGTACAGAATCATCACTGAAAGAACAAATAAAATAAATTGTACACTGAAGTTTATAAATGTATATTGATGGACATGAATATCAATATATTATCAGATGTCTATACATTTGCTTTGAATGGTAGTCTTGCATAATAAGTTGAACGGTCATGTCGCTTCTTCATGTATATAATTAATATATATATAAAATGTGTGTGTACCTATGGCAAAGGAAAAATAAACTAATTGTAAACAAATTTAAACTAATTGCATCGAACTATAAATTAATTGTAAACAAATGTAAACTAACCGTATGAACTTCTGTATCTGAAACTTTTACCTTGATGTGCTCTCTGAAGTCTATAATTGTTTATGATAATAAAGAGCAAAATCAAAGATTTTGTAGAATTTTCCTACAGCATGTGGTCGGGTGAAATTGACTGTAAACATCTCTCCTCTGTCATGACATTGAACAGGCTGACTTGACAGCATCAGAAACCTGCCTCACTACTGACACATTACTGGGAGGCGGCGGTGGGGGAGGGGGGGGGGCGAGTCCTTGACTTGTAAAAAAAGCTTTTTACAAGGTTAAAAAATTGTTTAAGTTTTGATGCAACATTTTAAAAAAACACACCGAAAAACTCCATGATTTGTAAAAGGGGATGTTGTGCAGGAGATATGATGAATTTTTGTGGTTCTTTTTTATTGTGTGCAGCCAAAGCAGCCAGCTGTGTTACAATTGCTTTGCATTCGTCACATGAATTCTGCATCATGAAAAGAAGCAGCAGGCCATGACGGCAGGAAGCCAGCTAAAGAAAAGTGTGAGTGCCCAGGCCTCTATCATCAAAAGGAAGCAACCTCAGCTAGAAAATACTGGATATTTAAACATTTACCTTGAATGAGATGATCTTCGATAGCATTGCTCACAATAAATAGGATGATATGCTGTTTTACTGCAACAGTATGAAACACACATGCCTAGAAATTGGGCCACACATTATTCAGCTGCTACGTGACCCCCTAAGTGCGGAACATGGTGGGCAGGAAGTGTGTGCATTCTTCCGACCAGAAGTGCACTGCCCACAATATTTAGTAATATCCTCATAATAGGCCAACTACTGCTCGAGATCCTCAAGGCAGCATTGGTTTGTTCTGAGGCAGCCAGTGCTTCAATCAGGGAAACCAACTGTAAAGATCGCCTGAAAAAAAGTTGTTACTTCCGTGTAAAGCACTATCCCGATAGTAATCGCCCTGCTCTTAGCCCACCTCCCACAACTCAATTGGGAGATTCCCAACACTCAGACCCTAGCCCAAACTCTGATCTCCCTCCCCCCTCCCCACCCCGAGATCCCCAACCACCAGGCCCCGATCGCTGTTTCCCAACCTCCAACCCCAACCACTGATGGCCCTCCCTCCAGGCTCTGGCTCCTGACCACTGACCTCCCTCCCCACCCCCACCCGACAACCCCCCCCACCAGGCTCCGGATCCTGATCACTGATCTCCCTCCCCCCGCAAGCTCTGGCTCCTGACGACTGATCTCCCTCCTCCCCAGGCTCCGGATCCTGATCATTGATCTCTGCCCCCATCCTGCCGCCAAGCTCCGGATCACGATCACTGATCTCCCTCCCCCCGCAGGCTCCGGATCCTGACCACTGATCTCCCACCCCCCCAGGCTCTGGCTCCTGACCACTGATCTCCCACCCACCCAGGCTCCGGATCCTGACCACTGATCTTCCACCCCCCCAGGCTCCGGATCCTGACCACTGATCTCCCACCCCCCCAGGCTCTGGCTCCTGACCACTGGTCTCCCACCCACCCAGACTCCGGATCCTGACCACTGATCTCCCACCCCACCAGGCTCCGGATCCTGACCACTGATCTCCCTCCCCGCCAGGCTCCGGATCCTGACCACTGATCTCCCTCCCCGCCAGGCTCTGGCTCCTGACCACTGATCTCCCGCCCCCCTGCCCTAGGCTCCATATCCTGACCATTGATCTCCCTCCCCCCCAGGCTCCGGATCCTGACCACTGATCTCCCACCTGCCCCCCAGGCTCCGGCTCCTGACCACTAATCTCTCTGTCCCCAAGCTCTTGTTCCCAACCACTGAGCTCCCTTACCCCAGACTCGTGATCTCAGGCCACTGATCACTTGTCTGTGGGCCGCTGCGGAATTAGCAGCAGCTCAAACTTCCATCGCATACCCGTGTAGCTTCCTCCTGCCGCACCTTTGAAATGTGAATGAGGTCCAAGGTCCAATATCCGGAGCTCCTTGGGCCCTGCCATTCGTGCACAGAGCAAGTATCCTGCGTGGGACGAGCATCCAAAAATGGACACTTCTGAATTTCTAGACCACAAATTATGGGGGTAATTTTAACCTAAGCTGTCCTGTAGGAAATCAAATCAATAGAAAAGAAGAAAATGACTGGGTGCAAAATTGGAGGCTGATCCTATCTTGTAATTTTTCCATCATTTTGAAACATGCCTTGTGCAATCAGATTGTCATTTTTCTTAACATCATTTCCGTCAATCACCAGAAAACTTTTCTTAGCCAATAAAAATGTTCAAAAATACATACAAACTTTTAAATCCACCACAAACTTAATTGAAGGAAAAGTGTCCCAGCAAGTATGCAAATAGCTTTGTTAAAATATTAGATATAATATTAAAAATCTTGCATAGGGTGCAAATTTCTTGTCCACAAACCTTACTTCCTGCTGTCACAACTTTTACTCATGTTTTTGTGCCAACATTTACCATTATAAATTACTGTCAAGATTTCCTCTCGGGCTAGGATATGCGTAGCGCCCTGTTTGGGGCGATATCTTTTGAAGGAGCGCAAAAGTATTGCGAGGCGAAAGCGTTTTGATACTCCCAGGAATTTCAGCTTTAGTGTTCCAAGAGGGAAGTGGAGTGATAAATCAAGCGCTATCACTTCCCTCAGAGCGATAAAGTGAGTGAGGGGGCGGTAGCTTTAAGGGAGGGACCAATGATGGGATCTGTTGTGTATCTGTAAAACATGCACTCCCATGTTCCGCACTCCCATGAGTGCACCCGCTGAAGTCCCAAGGGATCCCAGCATCCCTTGGGAGCACTGTATATAAGTTGGCCCCTAAAGTCTGTTCCTCACTCTGGAGTGTCTTAATAAAGACTGAGGTCACTGTTATTTTAACCTCCCTGTGTGCAGTCTCATCTGTGTTAGGAACACAACAACTGGTGATGAGAATACGAATCCAACGCAAAGATGCAACAAACTGTGGGCATCCTAGAGAAGTTCTCGGAGGTTGAGGACTGGGAAGCCTATGTCGAATGGTTAGACCAGTACTTTGTAGCCAACAAGCTGGACAGAGAAGGAAGCGCTGCAAAAAGGAGAGCGGTCGTCCTCACGGTCTGCGTGAAACCCACAGATAAGTTGTATGAGGAGCTGTGTACACTGGTTCGGGAGTATCTTAACCCGAGGGAGAGCGTGCTAACGGCGAGGTATTGGTTCGACACGTGCTAGAGATCTGAAGGTCAGGAAGTGGCGAGCTACGTCGCCGAGCTAAGGCGACTTGCAGGACAATGTGAGTTTGATGGCTACCTGGAGCAAATGCTCAGAGACTTTTTTGTACTGGGCATTGGCCACGAGACCATCCTACGAAAACGTTTGACTGTAGGGACACCGACCCTCAGTAATGCCATTGCGATAGCACAGGTGTTTATGTCCACCAGTGATAACACCAAACAAATCTCTCAGCACACAAGTACTAGCAATGTTCACAAATTAACTGGAACTGTGTTTGCGAGCAGAAATGTACAGGGCAGAAACCATGAGTCTGCAACTGCCAGCAGGCCTCAGGTGACCCAGATGACTCAGAGTCCCCAACTAAGGATGAATGCAAGGCAATTCACACCTTGTTGGCATTGTGGAGGCTTCCATTCAGCCTATTCATGCTGCTTCAAAGGGTATGTTTGCAAGAGCTGTGGAACAATGGGGCACCTCCAATGAGCTGCAAGCTCTGCAAAACCTGCTAACCACCACGTGACAGAGGAAGATCGGTCCATGGTGGATCAAAGCAATTTCGAGCCTCAGAGAGTAGGCAGATGCTGAAGTACACGAGGTGCACAGATTTTCGACGAAATGTCCACCTATAATGATTAATGTAAAGTTGAATGGCTTACCCGTAGCCATGGAACTGGACACTGGTGCTAGCCAATCCATCATGAGTAAAATTATGTTTGAGAGACTGTGGTGCAACAAGGCACTCAGACCAGCCCTGAGCCCCATCCACACGAAACTGGGAACGTACACCAAAGAACTTATCACTGGGCAGCGCTATAGTCAAGGTCACCTACGAGGGCACGGTGAATGAACTGTCACTCTGGATTGTCCCGGGCGATGGCCCCACACTGCTTGGAAGGAGCTGGCTGGGAAAAATCCGCTGGAACTGGGGTGACATCCGAGCGCTATCACATGTCGATGAGGCCTCATGTACCCAGGTTCTTAACAAATTTCCTTCTCTTTTTGAGCCAGACATTGGAAATTTTTCCGGGGCGAAGGTGCGGATCCACTTGGTCCCAGAGGTACGACCCATTCACCACAAGGCGCGAGCGGTATCTCACATGATAAGAGAGAGAGTGGAAATCGAGCTGGACAGGCTGCAAAGCGAGGGCATTATCTCTCCAGTGGAATTCAGCGAGTGGGCCAGCCCGATTGTTCCAGTACTCAAAAATGATGGCACGGTCAGGATTTGCGGCGATTATAAAGTAACTATTAATCGTTTCTCGCTACAGGACCAATACTCGCTACCTAAGGCAGATGACCTACTTGCTAGGCTGGCAGGAGGCAAGACGTTCACCAAGCTCGACCTCACTTCGGCCTACATGACGCAGGAGCTGGAGGAGTCTTTGAAGGGCCTCACCTGCATCAACATGCACAAGGGACTGTTCATCTGCAACAGATGCCCGTTTGGAATTTGGTCGGCTGCAGCAATCTTCCAGAGAAACATGGAGAGCCTACTCAAGTCAGTACCATGCACGGTGGTTTTTCAGGACGACATATTGGTCACAGGTCAGGACACCGTCGAGCACCTACACAACCTGGAGGAAGTTCTCCAGCGACTGGATCGCGTAGGGCTGCGGCTGAAGAGATCGAAATGTGTCTTCATGGCAACAGAAGTGGAGTTTTTGGGGAGAAAGATCGCGGTGGACGGTATTCGACCCACAGACGCCAAGACAGAGGCTATCAGGAACGCGCCCAGGCCACAGAATGTCACGGAGCTGCGGTCATTCCTGGGACTCCTCAACTATTTTGCTAACTTCCTACCGGAGTTAAGCACCCTCTTAGAGCCACTACATGTGTTATTGCGTAAAGGTGAGAATTGGGTATGGGAAAAAACCAAGTAATTGCTTTTGAGAAAGCCAGTAACATTTTATGCTCAAACAAACTGCTTGTATTGTATAACCCGTGTAAAAGACTTGTGCTAGCATGCGATGCGTCGTCGTACGGAGTCGGGTGTGTATTACAACAAGCTAAAATTGCGGGGAAGTTGCAACCTGTCGCCTATGCCTCCAGGAGCTTGTCTAAGGCCGAGAGAGCCTACAGCATGATTGGGAAAGAGGCATTAGCGTGTGTGTTCAGGGTAAAGAAAATGCATCAGTACCTGTTTGGCCTCAAAATTGAGCTGGAAACTGATCACAAGCCCCTCATATCCCTGTTCGCTGAAAACAAGGGGATAAATACTAATTCCTCAGCCTGCATACAAAGGTGGGCACTCGCACTATCAGCGTATAACTATACTATCCGCCACAGGGCAGGCACCGAGAACTGTGCGGATGCTCTCAGTCGGCTACCATTGCCCACCACGGGGGTGGAAATAGTGCAGCCTACAAACTTGTTGATGGTGGCGCAGACCGCAGACTTGTTGATGGTCATGGAAGCGTTTGAAAATGATAAATCACCTGTCACGGCCCGCCAGATTAGGACTTGGACCAGCCAAGATCCTCTGCTGTCCCTAGTAAAAAACTGTGTACTTCATGGGAGCTGGGCCAGAATCCCCGTTGGAATGCAAAAGCTAATCAAGCCATTCCAGCGGTGAAAGGATGAGCTGTCCATTCAGGCAGACTGCCTGTTGTGGGGTAACCGCATAGTGCTACCCAAAAAGGGCAGGGAGAGGCACCACTAAGTTTGTGGTTTCTGGCCCTCCAGACCATGGTCAAGGATCCATGTCAAATTTGCGGGCCCGTTTCTCGGTAAAATGTTTGCGGTGGTGGTGGTGGATGCTTTTTCAAAATGGATTGAATGTGAAATAATGTCGGGAAGCACCGCCACTGCCACCATTGAAAGCCTGAGGGCCATGTTTGCCACCCACGGCCTGCCTGACATACTGGTCAGTGACAACGGGCCACGTTTTACCAGTGCCGAATTTGAAGAATTCATGACCTGCAATGGGATCAAACATGTCACCTCAGCCTCGTTTAAACCAGCCTCCAATGGGCAGACAGAGCGGACAGTACAAATAGGCAAACAGAGCCTTAAACGAGTCACAGAAGGCTCACTCCAAACCCGCCTGTCCCGAGTACTGCTCAGCTACTGCACGAGACCCCACTCGCTTACAGGGGTTCCCCCGGCTGAGCTACTCATGAAAAGGACACTTAAAACCAGACTCTCGCTGGTTCACCCCAACCTGCATGATCAGGTAGAGAGCAGGCGGCAGCAACAAAATGTAAACAATGGTCGCGCCACTGTGTCACGGGAAATTGATCTGAATGACCCTGTGTATGTGCTAAACTATGGACATGGTCCCAAGTGCATCGCGGGCACGGTGATAGCTGAAGAAGGGAGTAGGGTGTTTGTAGTCAAAATAGACAATGGACAAATTTGCAGAAAGCACCTGGACCAAACGAGGCTGCGATTCACAGACTGCCCTGAACAACCCACAGCAGACACCACCTTTTTCGAGCTTACAACACACACCAAAAGGATCAACGATACCACGCTGGACCAGGAAATCGAACCCATCACGCCCAACAGCCCAGCAAGGCCAGGCTCATCCAGCAGCCCTGCAGGGCCAACAACACGCCAGCCCAGCGAGGGCACTGCCATCACACCAGAACAGACATTTGTACCGAGGTATTCCACCAGGGAAAGAAAGGCTCCCGACCGCTTCACCTTGTAAATAGTTTTCACTTGGACTTTGCGGGGTGTGATGTTGTGTATCTGTAAAACATGCATTCCCATGTTCCGCCACCAGGGAGTGCATCCCCTGAAGGCCCAAGGGATTCCAGCATCCCTTGGAAGCATTGTATATAAGCCGGCCCCTAAGGCCTGTTCCTCACTCTGGAGTGTCTTATTAAAGACTGAGGTCACTGTTACTTTAACCTCCCTGTGTGCAGTCTCAGCTTAGCTCGGAACACAACAGGTTCAATCACTCTTCACGCTCTGTCTGTTGGGCCACGGAACCTGGTCTAGGTGCATAGCAGCTCCAAGCACTCCAAGGGAGTGCAGGGCTGAGGAATCGCAGAGTTTAAGGAAATCAGGAGGCACCAGATTGGAGAGAGAAATAAATGTTGCCCTACCTGACCACAACTGCCTTTAAATATCACTCTCCAAGCGGCCAGCTGAGGATACAACGCCTCCTGCAATTGCTGTTGTTGATGCCCAGCAATGCTGCAGGTGCGATTATCACATCCGGGCGGTATCGGGTGCAAGGGAGTGAGGTGGTAAGTGTTAGCGCCAGCGCAAAACCGTGAATTCGCCATGACCGGTCGGTAACCCCTTAGCACCCCATTACTGCCCTCACAGGCACTACCAGAGGCGCAAACCAAGAACATTTCTGCCCCATCGTGTTTTATTATGTCAACTGTCATGATGGAATAGCAGGCTTTGACATAAGGTGGTACTGTGGAGTGATTTGTCATCTTGTATTAAATGAAATAATCTTATATTCACCAACTGACTAAGTCCAACACCATAGATAATTCACTAGTGAGTTTAAAAAATAATCTTGCTGTGGTTAATCATAGCACTTTTGCCTCACAGTCAGATGGTTGTGGGTTCAAGCCCAACACAAGGACTTGAGTAAATAATGTCAGTTTATATATCAGTCATAGGCAGTCCCTCGGAATCGAGGAGGACTTGCTTCCACTTCCAAAGTGAGTTCTTTGATGGCTAAACAGTCCGATACGAGAGCCACAGACCCTGTTACAGGTGGGACAGACATTCGTCGAGGGAAGGGATCGGTGGGACTGGTTTGCCGCGCGCTCCTTCCGCTGCCTGCGCTTGGCCACGTCATGCTCTTTGCGTTAAGACTTGAAGAGCTTAACGTCCTCCCGGATGTACTTTCTCCACCTCAGGCGGTCTTCGGCCAGGGTCTCTCAGGTGTCAGTGGTGATGTCTGCAATGCAGTACTGTAGAATTTACCAATCTCGCAAAGATTCCAGGTACCTTTCCCCTACAGAGGAGAAAAATCCCTTTCTGGGCTTTTAAAATGAGTTTAAAGGGGCAGACGAAGCCTGTGGGGGATAACAGGGGACGCATTCATGGAGACCCCCCCGCCCCCCCCGCCCCCCCCCCCCCTACCAGTGTTTGGACTCATAAGAAAGGGAATTCAAAATGGACCTAAATTAAAGAAGCTTGAGATCCCCTAAACATCTATGGGAAGGAGCATATCAATTTTAAGATTCTACAACATTTTGGCTGCAAAAAAGAGTTACCAAATACAGGAGGTGGAGCCAACGTCTGAAGCAAATTCGTGTATTAAGGATCCCAGATTGTCTGGGGGAGCTATTCACCCCCTAAGAGATAATCGAATTACACAATCAAGCTCAATGGAAATCATGGTCAGAAAAACTGGACAATCCTAAAACAATGCAAAACCAGTGATAGCACATTCTCACACCCTAATCGAGTTACTGCTGACAAAGGAGAAATTTGAAAATCAATGGACAGAACAGTTTAAACAGAGCCCAAGAGATTTGATGGGAGATAACAGAGCCTTTTTTTGGGGATATATCTGTCTCCCAGTTTTACAAGGAAAGACTAGCAGAACTCAAAGCTAGCAGAACACAGACTAGCAGAACACAAAAACTAGCAGAATACAAGAGACTAGCAGAACACAGACTCGAACAAGGAACAGACTGGAACACAGATAGACACAAGCAGCCAGAGTGAAGAAATGGAGTCGTGAAGGAACCGACAAGAAATCATCAAGGACCGACTGAGCACGAGGCCCACGAAATGGAAGGTTGTCAGCAACCAAATTGACAAACCTGGGCTGCCACAACCAGCGAAACGACCAACCAAAACCAACTCAGCAAAAACCGAAGAATCAACATTTATTTCCACTCTACAATCTACTTCTGAATGGCCAACGGGTGAGAAATTACCTAAAAGGACTAACTAAAACCAAAGAAAGTGGGTACTTATCCCATACATCCGAAACGCAACTTACCGCATCAACGGACGCACCCCAACTGAAGACTACGCAGTCCGAAGTCCTCTCCTTCGTCTGGGGTGCGGCTCGCCTAGAAGGCCAAGTGCAGCGAACCTCGAAACCGTGATTCACCGGCAACTGTCTAAAGGGGTTGGTGAGCATAGCCCCTGAACCCTCAGAGCTATAATTTAGTTAGTTAGAGGAATTGGGAGGGGGAGGCTGGGATAACTTGTGTAAATGTATCTGCATTCTCCTCTTTACCCCATTTAGAGTTTAAGCTGTATTCTTTTCCCCACAGACTGTAATTTGACATTTTATTCGATGTGTTGTACCCTTCAGTGTGTATTGGTCTGTGTGTGTTATTAAAGGTGTGCCTTTTACTTCTTTTTAAACACATTAAAGCCATACCTGCTTCCTACCTTGAAACTGATTGTCTATCCAAATCTGTCACAGTCCCTTCATATTTCCAGTGTCTAGAACCAAGGGTGTGGGAGCGATTCGGAACCGCTCATATAAGGTCAGAAGGGAAAGCTGACCCCTGCAAACCACCCCTTACAGTACTGAGGAAGTGCTATATTTCCAGAGGTGCCATCTTTCCAATGAGACGATAAACTGAATTCATGTCTGCCCTCTCAAGTGGATGTTAACGATCTCATGGCACTAATTGAAGAAGGGGAGGGGAGTTCTCCCAGTGTCTTGGTCAACATTTATTCCTCTGTCAAGATCACTAAAACAAATGACCTAGTAATTTATTTCATTCCTCTTTGTGGGACCTTGCTTTGCGCTACTTGGCTGCTGCATTTTCTACATAACAAAATGCCTGCATTTTAAAAATACTTCAATAATGTCCTATATGGTAATACAAGTTTTCTTTCTTCTTTCATAAAACGGTGATGAATTATAACTAAGTAGGGAGCCGATGAATTAAAAATAGTTAAAAAATACCACTGTGGCACGACTGAGGACATCGTTCCACTCACTGTCTTCACTAAATGGATGACTTATAGTGGAAATACAGTTTCCAACAAAATAAAGATATAAAAGATCACAAAATTTATAAGAAACTATTAAACATACCTATTAGCTTACATTTTCTGTCTTTGAATTGCCTCTAACAACATTTTCTATCAAAGGCCTGTGGCTTTCTAAGAAGCCTCAGGTTTGTGTTCAGGGGGCTTCCCAGAACAATTTTTTTGTTTCTTCATAGAATCTCCAATAAGGTAGAAAACTACAGCTCCGCATGTTTACCACTGTGACTACATTTATACAGTATGTGCAAAACGCTACCAGCATGCCCCAGTGTGACTGTATGTAAGCAAGCCGCTGAGGTATTTCTCAGCATGCACATGGAGCTGCTTTCCTTTTGAGTGCAATGAATGCAGGCATACTTGGAAGTGGAGGGATTTTTTTTTGATTGACAGTGACACTGGACATATTCTAAGACCTATGAAGAAAGAAATGGCTGGAAGGTCTGCAGATCAGGGCCTAGCACACCTGTGCCAGGCCACGATGACACCCTTGACAATATCAGCACAGAGATGTCGAATGAGAGCATGGAGAACATTGAGGGGTCCAGCCTTGCTGATACCGTGGAGCCCACTCCATCTTTTGGGGACCTCAGTGATGAGGAAGAGGAAGAGGAGGACACTGCTGGCAGCACCATGTCACTGCTTCCACCCACACGCGCCAGCTCAGATACGCGGTCAGATCTAGTTCAGATAGTACAGGCGTCTGCGCTGGGTGTTGTGGCTGCAGCATGGTGACGGGGCGAGGTAACCTCAGATGCCATCTCTCCGGGGGACGAATCTGCACCAGAGTTCTGCTGAGGAGGACTCAGACGCACCCATCGATATTGCGGCTTACAAGAGAAGGGTGGAAACCATGCATTTGCCGATGTTGGGGTCACTAGCAAGGGTGTCAGAGAGGCTGTTGGAAGTGGTCAGGAGCATGGAAGAGTCTGTCTCCTGCATAGTCGACAGCTCTGTGCACACCATGGAGCCCATCATTGCCAGTGTGCAGGTGATGGTGGACTCCCAGATTGCCCGTGCGGATCCACCTATGATGCCGCAACCTGCAGGTGATGAGGCAGCTGCCAGTTTAGCACAGGCACGAGGGAATGAGCACATCGGTGCTGGTTTGAAGAGGATGGCCAAGGCTCTGGAAGCGCAGAATGCTCTGATGCACTCTGGGCACCAGGCCACGGAGCATCAAACTGCTGCTATGGAGCATCAAACTGCTGCCATGTTTGCTGGCTTTGAGACTCTGGCTGCTCTCATGCAGTCTCAGAACGCAACACCTCAGTGTTGCGTTCATGGCTGGGTCCACCATGGGCCACGGGGGACCTTCCAGTGTTGTGCCACAGAACCAACCTGAGCTCCCTCAGATTAGTGGTAGTAGCGGTAATGTGCCGCCCCCGGGGAGTGTCGCAGTCTCCTCGGACCAGGATCCTGATGATGTGCTCTCTCAGGATCACACAATTTCGGACCCCAGACCTCACTCTGCCATTGCATTCAACCATGGTCTCACCCAAGCCAAGCCAGGAGGGTGCTGACCAGTCTGCAGCTGGCCCTTTCAGGCCCAAAGCTGCTCGAAGGCATCCTAGAAGGATATCTGCAGCTTCCACAAAAGAAACACAGCAACCTTCACAGACCCATAATGCAGCCACAGGGGAGACACTGAGGCGCAGTAATAAGATAGGCACGCGTAAGAGGGGTAAAAAGGAGATGCACGAGGGTGAGAAATGATGTTTTTGTGTAAGTTGTTTGGAATGTTTTTTCTTGTGTTGGCTTTTTGCACTGATTTGGATCATGTCAGAAATCTTTATTTTTTGCACCTATATCTGGCCAGGTGTATAAGAACATAAGAAGAAGGAGCAGGATTAGAACATACAGCCCCTCGAGCTAGCATCATCACTTAATACGATCATGGCTGATCCAATCATGGACTCGGGTCCACTTTCCTGCCCACTCCCCATAACCCCTTATTCCCTTATCGGTTAAGAAACTTTCTATATCTGTCTTAAATTTATGCAATGTCCCAGCTTCCACAGCTCTCTGAGGCAGTGAATTCCACAGATTCACAACCCTCTGAGAAAATAAATTTCTCCAGTTTTAAATGGGTGGCCCCTTATTCTAAGATTATGCCCCCTAGTTCTAGTCTCTCCCATGGAAACATTCTCTCTGCATCCATCTTGTCAAGCCCCCTCATAATCTTATACGTTTTGATAAGACCACCTCTCATTCTTCTGAATTCCAATGAGTGGAGGCCCAACCTACTCAACCTTTCCTCAAAAGTCAACCCCCTCATCTCCAAAATCAACCTAGTGAACCTTCTCTGAACTGCCTCCAAAGCAGTTTATTTCATAAGTACGGAAACCAAAACTGTACGCAGTATTCCAACAATACCCTGAAAACTGTAGCTTTTATACGCCATCCACTTTGCAATAAAGGCCAAGATTCCATTGGCCTTCCTGATCAATTGCTGTACCTGCATACTAACCTTTTGTGTTTTATGCACAAGTACCCCCAGGTTCTGTTGAACTGCAGCACTTTGCAATCTTTCTCCATTTGAATAATAACTTGCTCTTCGATCTTTTCTGCCAAAGTACATAACCTCACACTTTCCAACATTACACTCCATCTGCCAAATTTTTGCCCACTCACTTAACCTGTCTATATCCTTTTGCAGATTTTTTGTGTCCTCCTCACACATTGCTTTTCCTCCCATTTTTGTATCGTCAGCAAACAGTTACACTCGGTCCCTTCTTCCAAGTCGTTAATATAGATTGTAAATAGTTGGGGTCCCAGCACTGATCCCTGTGGCACCCAACTAGTTACTGATTGCCAACCCGAGAATGAACCATTTATCCCGACTCTCTGTTTTCTGCTCGTTAGCCAATCCTCTATCCATGCTTATATATTACCCCCAACTCTGTGAACTTTTAACTTGTGCAATAACTTTTTATGTGGCACCTTGTCAAATGTCTTCTGATAGTCCAAATACACCACATCACATCATTTGAGAGTGGGCAAGAATGTGTGAAGGAACTCATTGTGATGGCCATGGAAAGTAGGAGCTGAAGGATCATGTGGGGATGAGATTATGTGAATCGAGCAGCAATCAGATGTCTTTGCACCTCCCTTGCAGGGTTACGATGGTGATGACTGGCTGGGTGGCGACAGGGATCCTCCTCCTCCTGCGCTTCCTCCTCAGGTGGTACTGCTGGCTCGACCTCCAGTGGCTGGCCCCTCATAATAGCCAGGTTGTGCAGCATGCAGCAGACCACCATGGATATGGAATCCCGTTCAGGAGACTACTGCAAATCACCACCAGAGTGTTCCAGGCAATGGAACTTCTGTTTGAGGATCCCGATGCAGTGCTCGATGATGCACTTGGTGCCAGAATAAGAGTCGTTGTATGGATACTAGCCGCAGTCCTGGGGTTCCGAAATGGTCAGCAGCCAAGTGGACAGGGGACATCCACTGGGCCCGGTGAAGACGGCGGGCACACTGATCTGGCACAGGATGAAGGAATCATGGCTGTTGCCTGGCATCAACTGCCTGGGTCCTACGCTGGTGGTCATACAACAGCTGCACATTCAGGGAATGAAATTCCTTTCTGTTTATGAACAGTTCAGCATGGTTCAGTGGAGCCCTCAGGCCAATGTGTGTGCAGTCGATGGCACCCTGAACCCTGGAGAACCCTACAATCCTGACAAATCTGGCCTGCCACTTTATCTGCTTCTCGCTGGTCATGGGGAAGGAGATATATTCGACTCTTCTCCTATACAGTGTATCGGTCACCTGCTGGATGTGGCGATGGGCAGAGAGTTGAAAGATGTTCGATATGTCTGCAGTGGCAGACTGGAATGAGCCCATGGCATAAAACTTCAGAGCTATAGTGACTTTTGTTATGTATGTAAACTTTATCAATGTGTAAAACTTGCCACCAGGGGGCGCACCTGTGGGAGACCCAAGTGTCATCTGCACACCGTGGGCAAGCAGGTATAAAAGGCAGTCTACCATGCTGCTTCCTCACTCTGGAATTACATTAAAGAGATCAAGGTTACAACAGTTTGAGTTTACAGCATACAATCTTGGAGTTATTATTCTGAACATAACAATTGGCAACGAGTAACAGATCACGAACATTCACACGGTTATGACTGCCGTTGGAATTCTTGAGAGATTTGTTGAGGGTGATGATTGGGAAGCCTTCATTGAGCATCTTGACCAGTACTTTGTTGCTCATGAGCTGGATACAGAAGAGACCGCGGTCAAGCGCAGGGCGATTCTCCTCACCTTTTGCAGTTCCATGATATATGGCCTCATCAAAAATCTGCTTGCACCGATGAAACCAACGGAGAAGACAGATGAAGAGTTGTCCACGCTGGTTCAGGAAAACCTCAAGCCGAAGGAGAGCATCTTAATGGCCAGGTATCGCTTTTATACGCACCATCGCTCCGAGGGCCAGAACGTGGCGAGCTATGTCGCCGACCTAAGACACCTTGCGGGACTGTACTTATTTGCTGGATTTTTGGGCGAAATGCTGCGGGACATTTTTGTGCTTGGAATCGGCCACGAGGTCATTCTTTGCAAATTGCTGTCTGCCGAATCCCAAGATCTGAGCAAGGTCATCACGATAGCCCAGTCTTTTATGTCCACGAACGATATCTTTGCAGCATTGAAGGTCACCGGCAAGTACTGTGCATAAAATAACGCCTTCAGCAGGCAGAACTGTACACGGCAGGGCCTACACGGCTGCAGAGGATAGACCTAGGATTACTCAGATTCTACCGTGGGGCGTGAATGCAAATCCATTAACACCATGGTGGCGCTGCGGGGGTGATCATTGAGCCAATCAATGTCAATTCAAGCACTACGTGTGCAAAGGCTGCAGAACAATCGGGCACCTCCAGCAAATGTGCAGATGTGCTGCGACTCACCATGTGGCAGGGTCGGCAGAAGATGACCGATCCGGCGCGGATCACGCTGAACGAGTAAGAGAGGCAACTTAACCCGAGGCTGAAGAGGGAGTGTATGGGATCCACACTTTCACCACCAAAAGCCCTCCGATAATGTTAAAAGTCAAATTAAACGGCATTCCATTTTCCTTGGAATTGGACACGGGGACGAGTCAGTCAATTATGAGCAGGAAGGCTTTTGAGAAATTGTGGGGCAACAAGGCACGAAGGCCAAAACTAAGCCCGATCCATACCAAGCTGCGCACTTACACCAAAGAACTCATACCAGTCATTAGCAGTGCAGCAATGAAGGTATCGTATGATGGAGCTGTGCATGATTTACAACTATAGATTGTACCAGGCAGAAGCTGGCTAGGAAAGATCTGATGGAACTGGGACGACATCAAAGCACGGTGTTCGGTAGATGATGCCTCGTGCGCCCAAGTGCTAAACAAATTCCCATCATTATTCGATCCAGACATCGGCAACTTCACAGGTGCCAAAGTTGAAGGGATGCAAAATTCACAAGAACTCCCCCGCCCCTGTGTTTGGGCTCATTCGAAAGGAAATTTAATTTGGGACTTCCTACCAAAAAGTTTGGAACTCTAAAGTGCTTATGGGAGAAGCTACGAACTTTAATAGAATTTTGGATTTTAAAAGACAAACTCAAGGCTGTGGGCGGACCTACGGAACTAGCAGAGACAGACTGATTAAGTGAAGCTACCTGGGTGTGAGGACTAAGTTAACCTGTCTGGAAGAATGAGTGTTTAAAAATCCTTCCCCCACAAGAGACATTAACATCACAATCGCCCGTGAAAGTGACCTGGAGGCATAAGCAATGGATTTGTAATTTACCCGCATCGTTGACATGCTGTAAAATGCACCCAACCCCGTACGCTGACGCATCACATGTAAGAACTAGCTTTTTACCTGGGTCAAAAAAGAATAAAACACTGTTGGAACACAGAAGGTTGCGTGCCTTATTGAAGGCGCGTTCTTGGGCGTCCCCCAAAAACCAATCGCACCCCTTCCTGAGTAGCACATGGTGAGACTCCTGCAGCGTGCTCAAGTTCTACATAAAGTTCCCAAAGTAATTGAGTAGCCCGAGAAAGGCGCACAGTTCCGAGACATTCCGGGGCCTGGGTGCCAGACGAATTGCTTCGGTTTTGGATTCTGTTGGGCGGATTCCATCAGCGGCAATCCTTCTGCCCAAAAATTCAACCTCAGGCACGAGAAACAGACACTGGGATTTCTTAATTCTTAGGCCTACCCAATCCAATCGACTTAGTACTTCCTCCAAATTGCAGAGATGGGAGTCGGTGTCCCTGCCCGTGATGAGTATGTCATCTTGAAACACAACCGTCCCCGGGATGGACTTGAGCAGACTCTCCATGTTGCGCTGGAATATAACAGCTGCCGACCTGATGCCGAACGGGCATTGATTGTACATAAAAACGCCTCGATGTGTGTTGATGGTGGTGAGTAGCTTAGACTATTCGGTCAGTTCTTGTGTCATATACGCAGACGTGAGATCTAGTTTCAAGAAAAGTTTTCCTCCAGTCAACGTGGCAAATCGGTCCTCCGCTCTGGGCAGCGGGTATTGGTCCTGTAGGGAGACTCTGTTTATGGTAGACTTGTAATCCCCACAGATTCGTACGGATTCATCAGGCTTCATGACGGGGACGATGGGGCTTGCCCAGTCGCTAAATTCCACGGGTGAGATAATGCCTTCCCGCAGAAGCCGGTCCAGTTCATGTTTAATCTTTTCCCTCATCACATAAGGTACAGCTCTGGCCTTGTGATGGAACGGTCTGGCGTCCTGTGTGATGTAGATTTTAACTTTAGCCCCTTTGAAGGTGCCCACACCTGACTGAAAGAGATGTTCAAAACGACTTAGAACTGTTGAGCAGGAGGTCCGTTCCTCTGACGTGAACATCATCCCATTTCCAATTTAGTTTTGCCAGCCAGCTTCTCCCCAACAGTGCTGGGAGATCTCCGGGGACAATCCACAGGGGAAGTCGGTTCACCGTCTCTTTGTGTGTGACTGAGAGCATGGCGCTGCCAAGGACTGGGACGATTTCTTTGGTATAGGTCCTTAGTTTGGTGTCGATCCTTGTGAGTTTTTGTCTGTAGTTTTTGTGTGGCCACAGCTGTTCAAACTGTTGGACGCTCATGAGAAATTGACTAGCTGCCGTGTCCAGTCCCATGTTGACGGGTATCCCGTTGAGTAGGACCCTCATCATTATTGGAGGCGTCTTGTTGTAAGAACAGTGGATATTGATCGTGTTGACCCACTGTACCTCGGCGTCCCGGGCACTGTCCCCACTGTCTTCTTGTCCGCTTTCCGACCCTTACGAGTCGTATGCCAGTCGAGCTGCTGTTTTTCTGCACATGCGAGCCAGATGCCCTGTCTAGTTGCAGTTTCTGCAAACAACATGCTGAAATCGACACCCCCTTGTTGAGTACCTCCCCCCACATCTCCAGCACAGACCGCTTCCATTGTCTCCGAAGGATGAGCTGCGTCTGGCTGATCTCTCTTGAGCTTCTCTCAGTCTGTAGTTGATTGCTCGCATTGTGCGTTGATGAGGTGTGAACGGCCGTTCATGTGGCCCTTGATGGCTTCTGTGTGTAGGGGTAGCGGCTTGTTTCACGTTGTGAACCCCTTGTTCCGATGTTACATTAGTTGTCGTACCCGCAGTATAGATCAACCTCGTTCTTCTTCTCCTGCCAAGAATGTCTGTGCGACCAGTGCTGCTGCCTCTAGGGTCAAGTTCTTGGTCTCTATAAGCTTTCGGAATATGCCTGCGTGGCCTATTCCTTCAATAAAAAAGTCCCTCAGTACTTCTTTCCTTAATTCATCAGAGAACTCACATAAACAAGCCAGCCTCCGAAGTTCCATCACAAAGTCGGGTCTGCTCTGGCCCTCACAGCGTCTGTAGTTGTAGAACCTGTGCCTGGCCATGTGTAGGCTGCTCGCTGGCTTCAGGTGGTCTCTCACCAGTGTGCTCAACTCCTCAAACGACTTGCTTGCTGGTTTCTCAGGTGCCAGCAGGTCCTTCATTAAGGCGTTTGTTTTCGAGCCACAGTTGGTCAAGAGATGGGCTCTTCTCTTGTCTGCCTTATCGTCGCCCAACCAGTCTTTGGTTACAAAACTTTGCTGGAGCCTTTCTCTAAAGTCCTCCCAATTGTCTCCAGTATTGTATTTCTCATCTGAACCGTTGGTAGCCATTCTGTGGATTCTGTGATCCCGTAACTCGTCGCCACTGTAAAGTCCTGACCCTGCAATACAGACTTACATGAGGCACATGCTGAAGTCAAGGTCACTCTGGACCTGCACCTTTATTTCACAGCTCTTGAGTGCCACACTTGCCTGAGACCTGCCTTTATATACCTGTGTGGAACAGGTATGCAGTGTCTCCTGCAAGTGCACCCTTGGTGGTAAAGTATGCTTGTGGTTACAGGTCATATCCAGTTACAGTCATGTATGGTAAGGTACAGTTATATACAGTAGTGTGAGATACATGACAAAGATCAGTACAAGTTTGCTTTTACCTTTAAGGGGCAGCAATACACTTGGAACTGTCTCCCTCAGGGCTTCCACAACAGCCCCAGTATTTTCCATCAGTGTATGGCCAACTGTTTAAAGAGTTTCAGCAGACCCCAGCAATTAGTACAGTATATAGATGACCTGCTCCTGTTCACTGCTGGCTGAGCTGCTGGAGCTGCTGAAAGAAGAGGGATTTAAAGTAAACCCCAAGAAGGCACAGATCGGCCTGAAGGAAGTAAAATTCCTGGGCCTGGCTGTACATGCTGGAGAAAGAACCGTAGACAAAGCTGGAAGGGAAACAGTGCAGAAGTTACCCGCTCCCAACACAGTAACAGGAGTAAGATCCTTTCTAGGGCTAACCGGATACTGCAGAGATTTTATTGAGGATTATGCAGCTCCGATTCCTACACAAGGGAGTGGAGTGGGAATGGGACAAAGGTTGCAAGGCAGCATTTATCCAACTCAAGAAAGACCTGCAGACTGCGGCAGCTCTCGGGACCATAGATGGAGGTAAAGAGTTTTTCCTGGAGGTAGCAGCCAATGGGGACAGCTTGAGCGCAGTACTGCTCCAAGAGCGGCACGGCCGGCTGAGACCAGTGGTCTACTCCCCCAGGATACTCACGGATACTCCAACTGTGAGAGGCACCTCCTAGCCACTCACTGGGCTGTGAAAAGATCACTGATCTTCACAGTGGGGTCCCCTAACGCACTCCTTACCCACCATACGCCCACCCAAATGCTCCTGGATAGGAAAATTAAAGACGGGACAGTGAGCAATGCCCGCATTGTTCGCTGGACCCTGCTCCAGTCTCAAATGGACTTTCGGGTAAAGGGTCTCTGCGAGCCGAGTGTTCCATAGAAGGGGTATAGGAAATTAACGTAGGCTTTCGGGTTGGGTTACACCCCACAGGCCGAGAGATCTATGTGGACAGTACAAGCACGGTATCTGCGGGTGAACGACTCACAGGCTGCGGAGTTTATGACCCCGAGGCAGGCATTGCCCTGGCGATTAAACTCCCCAGTACTATGAGCGCCCAGCACGCTGAACTGTCTGCGGTGGTGTACGTAGGCACACACCCCGAAAATTCCCTACCCCATACACGATTTGCTCGAACAGTATGTTCACATGCAATTCATGTTATGAGTACCTGGCTATCTGGTCCCGCCTCGGATACACATCCGCAGACAGGAGACCCCTGGCAATTAAGCCCTTACTGGAAAAGATCATGAAAGCCGTAGGGGAGGAAGGGAATATCTACATTCATAAGGTGAAGGCACATTCCACCACAGAACCCCGTAGCGAGGAAAACCAGCAGGCCGACATGTTGGCCAAGCAAGGTGCCTGCATGGGCAAGCTCTGGGATCCGTACAGTCCAGGACCCATCACAGCAGTCAGGATCAGGATAGGGATGGCAGGGAAGGCAGGGATAGCTTTGCCCCCGGACCTAAAATGGTTCAAACCCAAGACCCCGTCCTCTAAACGGTCCTGAACATGCTAGCAAATGGGGAAAGGATAGACGGCTCGTATGGCACCTCAACAATTGCCATTAAAGAAGGCATGCTTTTCTGGGGGGAGCAATGGGTAGTACCGCAACAACACCAGAGGGAATCCCTCCAGCTGGCCCACGAAGGTCCAGGAGCAGGACACCCCGGACCTGAGACCACTTGGCAATGAGTGGAACAGGCAGGGTGGTGGCCGGGACTCAGGGAAGACGTCCGCGAGTTCTGTGCTGACTGTCTGGTGTGCGCGGCCAACAACCCCGATCCCCCAGAAAAGAAAGGTGTCAATGGGACATATCAGGAGGGTAGAGGGACCCTGGCAGTCGATCCAGGTCTACTACATCGGGCCCCTACCTACTGCCCAGGGAGGTTACAAGTACTGCCTAGTATTGGTGGATGTATTCACTAAATGGGTGGAAACCTTCCCATGCCGAACAGCCACTGCCCTGGGAATAGCTGGCATCCTGGTCAGAGAAGTGTTTCTCGCTGGGGACTACCACAACATGTGGAGTCCGACCAAGGGAGTTACTTCACCGGGCAGGTGATGCAGGAGACCCTTAAGGTGCTCGGCATCAAAGGAAAATGGCATTTCGTACAACCCGCAGTCATCTGGGCCTGTGGAGCGTTTAAACCGTACCATCAAAGAAAGGCTGTGCATAGAGACAGGGGACTCATCCAAAGGGTGGGTAGAGGTCCTACCACTGGTCCTCATGGGGATCCGGGCCAGTCAGTCAAAGAGCACGTGGTACTCCCCGTACGAGCTCATGACCGGCAGAGCATGCGAACCCTCACCCATGTGTTAGCCCCGGTACTCACAGAAGGTCAGCTTAGGGAAGCGAACCGGGACAGCTTTGTCAGGAATCTGTTTGAACACCTTAAACAGATTCACTGGCAGGCTGCTAACAACATGGGAAAACAGTATCAGAGCAACCGACTGCTGCTAGAACCCTGCAAACATCACGAATGGGAGATAGGGGACCAGGTTATGGTGAAGAACTACGCTAGAGTAGGGGTCTTTGAGGCACTGTACATGGGACCGTACCACATTATCGACAAGTCAAGCCCCATGGTCTATGCCATAAAATTGCCCCACCGTACAAAGTGGTTCCACATAAACCAGTGCAAACTTTTCAACCCAGGGCCAGCAGCTAAACGTAAGGGACAGCCAAAAACTGTAAACCGCACTAAAGACAGGGACCCCCAGCCACAGCCCCCAACTTTGGAAATCCCACAGCGGACGTGGCAGACCCACAGACTGTACCTAGAGGGGTGGTTAACTGTGTTACTGGAGGAGTGTCCCCCCAATCATTTGGGACTCGGATGCACCCCCAGCAGCCGGAGCCTTAAGAAGGACTCCCCGCCCACCACGGCCAAAGACACCGTGGTCACCAGTGCTCCAATTTAAATGGTTCAGTGCCGGGAGAGGGACCAGCCGCAAAAGGGCTCCTAAGGTTCGAGACCAGCCCGCGAGCAGGGACACCCAGCCGGTAGCCTTGGGCAACAAGGGACCCCCAGAAGAGATAGCGGTGGACCAGCCACCAAGTGAGAGCCCCCAGCCCGTAGCACTCGACCAGGCAGAACAACCCCCAGGGGAAAAAATGAACCAGGCAGCCACCCCCAAAGGAGCGATGTGCTGCAGTACCGGAGGGGACATTCCCCCGATAGTGTGGGACTCAAACCCACGTCCGGTCAGGGTACTTAGGGTTAGGGAGTGCAGACCGACCTATCACCTACCTCGCTGGACACCCAGCAGGAGAAGAAGAAAGAAAGCAGGCAGGAATTAACCTGGCCACTCGAAGATGGGTGGCAGATGTACATATATAGTGATATCGATTTAAGAATGTTTAGTAATAAGTCAGAATAGTGTAAGATTGTCTGTGTAATGAAAAGAATATATGAATTAGTTAACTGGGGTAAGGAAAAGAATTTACCTGTGCAGCTGTTAAAAAAAGGCACAGACCGGGTAATACCCAGGAGTAAGATAGCACCGGTAAGATAACAAGATGAACGACTGAGATAAAGTTAAAAGCAGAAATCAGTCCACAAGGAACTGAATAAGACAGCCAGTCAATGAAAGACTATGAGCCCAAATTGGAATTCGGTCACCTTTGTCAAGCCATAGAGCTTTCTCAGGGCTAGACAATCTGTTTCATGTGCCCCTACAGGAAAGAGGTCAATATGAGAAGGATCCTGTTCCTGCTCGCCCTGATAGGGATGAGCAACGGCGACCGAGGAGACTTGGAAGAATCCCTCATTTACAGGTGTTCAGGAGGAAGAGCACCGACCGTAACTGCCGGGGGTGGCCCCCGATATGTGGAAGAACTTGCCGTTTACTCCCACGAGGGAAGATGGTCAGGGTGGCTGGGATCTAACTCTACCCGCTACTCCAGCCAGGAAGGTTTTACCTACGGGGAGGCCTCACTTCCATGTCCCCGGATGCGGAACATCGCTGCCCGAGTCAGTGTTACAGAGGGAAAACGTGTGTGTTTGACATGCAGAGGGAACATTCCCCTAGGAAGATGGTAGTGGCTCAGAAAACTCATCAAGGACGCATGGGACCAGGAATCGGACTGGGAAAGACTCGGTAATGATACGTACCGCACCATCACAGGGACACGGGGAGGAGTGAAAGTGTGTTGGGACAAATGGTGGAAATCCGAACAAGGAATTTTGCATGTGGGGATCAGAGAATATTTGTCCTGCAGGCATATCAATCGCCTTCGCCAGGCAATGGCAAGATGAAGGGGAAGGGATGGGGTGGGATTCTAGCCTACACAGGTGCATGGTCCCACACTCCCCACTCCTAATTAATGCCGCCAAACTAAGAACACACATTAAGAAACCCCTGCCCACAACCCCGCCAATACGCACAGTAATAGAAAGGTGTCCTACCACCACCAAGGGACCTGGGAATGGATTAATATTGGTACCGACCAAAAAGGTGTTATATCAGGGAATACATTATGCAGTAGCTTCAGTAATATTTAACCTTACCGAGGTACACCTACCTGCATGGTGTCCGAAGGAAACAGAGCTGCTATACCAGGCCCTACTTAGAGACGTGTTCAAGAAATGTTATGAGTTAGACTTTGGAACTGTAGACAAAGCAGACCTATACACTATACCTTAAACGCTAGGGATACCATGGGCTCAGGGAGCTCTAGAAGGGGAATCATAAACAATGTTTTCACTACCTACAATATAGCATCCTCTGTAATAAATAGACTAGATGACCTAGAACTGCAAACACAGATAAACAGTTTAAAGACCCAATTGAGAAAATTCCTGAAACAGGAGAACACTGTAGTAGGATCAGAACTACACGCGGAGCAGGCTATAACTGTCCATTTAAAGGAAATAGTGGCTGAGCTGGAAAAACATGCACAGACAGTGAATGCACTCATCCGGGAGGATAGAAATGCTTCAGACCAGGCTGCACAGAACGAGGTGTGCGTACTGTCTGGGGCATGGTTGTTGGGCGAGGGCCGTAACAACCTGGAGGATTTAAAGCAAGATGTAGTCCCCTCTTGGATCAGGAACAAGCACCTCGCAGCCCTCCACCCGTACAGCAATTCACTAAGCCCGTGCCAGTTCCGCCTAGCCTCTGAAGTCTACCCTGTCCCAGTAGACTGTGGAAAATCTAACCACACTATTTTGGGAATAGTATTAAGGATGCTGGTTGTGATGTATGTAGCATTCAAATCACTGACTCCACACAGTCTGGTGTTGTAGTAACTGCTGTGACCTTGTTCCTTTATTGTGTAACTCCAGGGTGCCCCTCAGGTGTGGTGGGCAGCCTTTTATACTCTGTCTCGCAGGTACTTTCGGGTCTCCTATCACAGTGCCCCTTGTGGCGCACCGTTGTAACTATACATTTAATGTACATGGACAATACATAACATCTCACTCCCCCCGCCCCCCCAGTTCCAAAAGCAAATTGCCGGTAACCTCGGCCTTGTTCGTCCTGGTTGATTTGTGAGTGTAAGTCCATGACCATCCACTTCCCTCCTCCCCGCCCATGTAGAGATTATGTTTGCGATCCGGTGCAAGCATGTGGTATTAGCAGTCCTTACATGGGTGATACAAGTACACAAACATAATCTCCAGTAGAAAGCAGGTACACTTAGACAGTACATTTGTATGATACGTATGGATGCGTTGAAGAGTTATATCAAAAGGTTGCAGGTACACTGAACAGTTATTAAATCCCAGCTCCACTAGGTGAGGTATGGTGGTGGCATACTGCCCCTTTTTGCCTGAGGTAATGGGCTGCGCTGAGACAGGGTATGGCAACTGGTGCATTGCCTCTGTTCTCAGAAAATAGTTGCCTTTGCAGCTTGTCTGCAGCTGCTGAACAATTGCATAAATCACATAAAATCAGAAATCACATTAATCCATTAGTCATGTTAGTCACAGATCCATTAATCCTTTTTACTGTGCATTGTGATATTAACTCTTTTCACCAATCATATCAATCATTTTAATCACAGTAATCATTTTAGCATCAAAATATTAACTTGTCATAAATCACGTCATCATACAAATCACAGTAATCATTTTGACTCACTCTTGCCCTTACAAAAGTCTCAACGCCAACGGTGTAAGGCCCCTTTAAGACTCCCGGGTACATTTCCCTTTTAAGACGTCATTTTCTTTTTCCCAGCATTTTAGGTGCTCTGCTGGTGCCTGCCTCTCTCTGCAGAGCTCTGCTGCTACACACACACACGTCCTCCGGAGCCGACCTCCTCACTGCCGCAGCTGATCCTGGACGAGCCCCGCTCCTCGGAGCACCGGCCCTCACGACGCCGCCGAGCGAGTCCCACTCCCGAAACTGCCGATTCACCGCTCCTCCCGCTGCAAGCCCCGTGAACGACCGCCTCTGCCTGCGGGCCGACGGTGCCTGCTGGAGCAGTCCGTCGAAGCCCTTCTCTCTTCTCCAGCTCGGTCGGCGCTGCTGCTGGTTCCCGCGCCTCTTTCTCACTCTCAGACTTTGCGGGGGGGAGTCGACGGCCGCCGCTGTTCTGCCCAGCCCCACACACGCTTCCTTCGCCGCCATCCGATCCCAAGGTGGAGGCCTGCTCTGCCTGTGAACATGGGGGACAGCGGTCTGTGGAGGAATGAAGTCTTCCCAGCTCCTACGGACCTTCCCCATCCATTTCCTGCCGAGTAGCGTCGGCCCATCGCCTGCAATGATCCACAAAGGTAAACTGTGCGTCTTGCCACCGTGAGATACCTGCACATTCGCTCTGCCAAGAACAGGTATCAGTTCCTTGGTGTAGGGCGCAGCTTCGCCGTGACCGGGACCAGCTTGGGTCGTGCAGCTGGGTTGATCCACAGTTTATCAAAAGTTTCCTGACTCATCAGCGACTGACCCGACCCCGTGTCCACTTCCATACTCACAGGAACTCCGTTAATCTTGACTTCCATAATCACTGGGGCCGAATCATCGGTACACGTATACAGTCCAAACGCATCATCTTCTTCTACCTGGGGCTGGGCTGCCCGTCGAGCCAAACCGCAATGCTCCTCACTGGATAGCAGATCATCTATCGTCTTCTCAGCCACACGGTAAGTCGTGTTTCTTTTGCACATACGCTGAAGGTGGCCTTTCGTGTGGCAGGTATTGCACGTATACTCCGCAAACCTGCACCGGTGAGCCGCATGGCTTCCTCCGCAACGCCAGCATGGTGCTACTCGATTCGCCCCCCTCGGCGGACTCTGAGTTCCAGGACCCTGAGGTCCGTGCACTCTGCCCTGGGCAGAGCCACGTTCTGCAGTTTTGTCCGTGACGGGCGCTATCCTGTGAATAGTACCTGCCGGGTTCGAGACCGTGTGGATCATCTGCTTGGTGCTGCAAGTCGAGGTCATAAATGCCCGGCTGATGTTGATGGCTTGCTGCAGGCTGGCTGTAGGTTCAGTAGATAGCAGCTTGTGAAGGAGACCCTCATGGCCAATCCCCACAACAAAGCCGTCTCGCAACGCCCCGTTAATGCGTGTGCCAAAATCGCACGGCGCCGCAAGTCTCCTGATGTCCGCAGCATATTTTGTGACATCCTGGCCCTCAGGTCTGCAGTGGTGGTAGAATTTGTGCCTGGCCGTGAGGATGCTCTCCTTCGGTTTCAATTGGTTATGAATGAGTTCAACCAGCTGCTCATATGACTTATCCTTGGCGCTCGCGGGTGCCAGAAAATCCCTGACGAGACGGTAAACCTCCTCGCTACAACTGGACAGCAATAGCACCTTACACTTCTCTATCAGTGCGTTCGTGTCCCCTGTCAGGTCGTTTGCTATAAAATAGTAGTCGAGCCTTTCCGTAAA
Organism: Pristiophorus japonicus; assembly: GCF_044704955.1. NCBI lineage: Eukaryota > Metazoa > Chordata > Chondrichthyes > Pristiophoridae > Pristiophorus > Pristiophorus japonicus. The sequence goes on along the minus strand of NW_027251951.1, from coordinate 148,678 downwards.
GGCATCCCAGTCATTACCCTCTGTGAAATCCTTTAGCGTGCCCAAAATAGCCATGGTTGCATGAAGAGCTCGTCCGTGTCCTCGTCGCCAATTTGTGATATATGTAGCACTCAAATCACTGACTCCACACGGTCTGGTGTTGTAGTAACTGCTGTGACCTTGGTCCTTTATTGTATAACTCCAGAGTACCCTCAGGTGTGGTGGGTAGCCTTTTATACTCTGTCTCGCAGGTACTTTCAGGTCTCCCACCACAGTGCCCCTTGTGGCGCGCCATTGTAATTGTACATTTAATGTACATGGACAATACATAACACCGGTCATGGGTGGGAGAGCCCGACCCACACAGGTATAACGGGAGGAAAACTTTGGAGTTATTCCGGGAGGTGCACACAATCGTTTTGCAGCGGTCCCACCCTATGTCATAAAGTGGGAACACACTGTAACGGGTACTGACCTCTCCAGGTGCCGGAGCCAGGGTGCACATGTAATACTGTGTCCCCAATAATTGAGTGCCCATTTAAAGTCACAGTGTGGGTTTAAAGCTGCTGGCGCACAGCCTATTAACTGCACCATGGAGGAAATGACACAAGACCATGTCCCTCCACAGGTAGCATATATAGTGGGTGGGACATATTGTGTCACCACCAGTGCACCCCACTACCAACATGGACACTTCTGTAGGTGACAGCAGTTTTTGCTTCAAATCTGAGGCATCAATTCAAGTGGCCCAGGAACGGATTGTCCCCATTCCTGAACTCTCCACTGTCCACCTCACTGTGAAGGAAAACATTACAAACCTGCAGGATTATGTTGTACATTTTGGCTATGCAATTCCCCCTCTACCCGAACATCTTACCGCTCTGCTAAAAGATGTAATTATCTCACAAAAACACTTCTACACTCTAGAACAGAAAACAATTGAAATAGGGAAAAAGATTCTCGAGATCACAATTCCGCCTTGGTGGGACCTTTTCAATAATACAGACGTCCCAGTCTGGATTAAAATTGCTTTCCCATACTTTCGTTATTTGTCAACTCGCAATTATACTTTACTTATGGTGTCTCACTTGCCAAGTGAAACGCAGAGGCCATCAGGTCAGGCACCAAATGGTGCTGTATGCTCCTTGGCCGAACTTGGGAATCGCGCAGGGAGGGGTGACACCATACTACCATGTTTAATCTGTGTTTGATTTTACCTGCTGTAAACCGCAGAATCTTGAGTATTTGTGAGAATGCTACCTAAAATGTGTTTGATTGTGTACCTTTTATTTTGCTGAACTTGAATATGTTTTTGACTATGGACCTTTAATGTTACTTGAGAAGGTGTTTGACTATATGCTTTTACTTGTTTTACTTAGACTTGTGTTTGACTGCATACTGTTATTTTACTGTGAAAATTGAGTAAAAGAGGGACATGATACCCCCTCTATACTGCAACCGAATTGTGACGGCTATATTCGCCTGTAAATTGCATTTGCATTTCAACGGGGGATGCAGGGTAATGTTTAGCTGGTATAAATGCAGGGAAGGTTGACTCTCAGCGGCAGGAATTTTACTTACCTTGATTGAAACTCAAGAGTGTGGAGTGTCAACATGGGGGAATGAAGGAATGCAAAATTCACAAGAAACCCCCCTTTGTTTGGGCTCATTCAAAAGGAAATTTAATTTGGGACTATCCACTGAAAAGTTTGGATCTCTAAAAGTGCTATGGAAGAAACTACGAACTTTAATAGAATTTTGGATTTTAAAAGACAAACTCAAGGCTGTGGGCGGACCTACGGAACTAGCAGAGACAGACTGATTAAGTGAACCTACCTGGGTGTGAGGACTAAGTTAACCTGTCTTGAAGAATGAGTATTCAAAAATCCTTCCTCCACAAGAGACATTAACATCACAAAATCACCCAGAGGTAACTATCCATCAACATGGGTCTGGACAACCATTTCAGTATATACATCACAAAGAGGCCCAATCCAGCCTGTATGCAAAAGACTAAGCACAAAAGGACATTGCAACTACCAACTAATATTTCCATCAGGAAACAGTTTTCGAACATCAACTCACCCAAAACATATCAACTTTTAACGAGCCCGACAAAATATTACAAAGAAGAGCCAAGCACCCCTAAATTATTCAAAGGATTTTGAACAGATTTGGCGGCAAGATTAGAACAGTGAAATCGTATAACTGGCCCCTGTTTTCAATACAGGTTAGGTGATTTCTAGGTAGCTACAAGGCTGCTACTGCCTCAGATGACACTTTGACTGACAGACTAGTACCACACTACGCTGGTGTCATCAAGACAAGGAGAGAAACCAACGCGACAGTTGTAAACTAACTTCTGCAGCTTCCAAGTCCTGAAGTCCTGAAGGAAGGAAGAACATCGCCATCACAGCAGCAACCAACCACAATCAACGTGGTATCAAAGGAAACACAACCGCGATCTACCGTTAACTGTCAAGGAAGGATTGGTAAGCATAGTCCCTGCCTGCCCTGGAGTCTAACCTAGCTAGAATTAGATATTGGGAGGTGGAAGGTGTAATTTTACTGCAACCCCCTTTGAATGTGTAGTTTATGGTACTTTATTAGAGTGATTATAAGTTTGACCTTGTACCTTTCCTTGTATTGTCCTTTGTTAGAGTGATTGTAAGTTTGCCCTTGTATTTTCTTACTAAAGTAATAAGCTTGTAATACCTTGACTGTAATAAAAACAAAGTTATTTGCATCAAACCAGTGTCCTTTGCACTTTTGTCACACCCTCCAAATAAATCCAGAGTACAGAACCCAAGGGAGTGGGAGCGATTCGAACTGCTCAAGTTGGTCAGAAGGGAACCTAACCCCTTCATAGAGACCACCCCCTTACAAAGTGCAGATCCATCTCATTCCTGATGTACAACCTGTTCATCACAAGGCCCGAGCGGTTCCATACATAATGCAAGAGAAAATCGAGATCGAGCTGGACAGGCTTCAACGAGAGGGAATCATATCGCCAGTCGAGTTCAACGAGTGGGCCAGTCCAATTGTTCCGGTGTTGAAAAACGATGGGATGGTCAGAATCTGCAGGGACTACAAGGTAATGATCAACTGAGTCTTGTTACAGGACCAATACCCACTACCCATGTACCTGTTGCAATGCTAGCAGGGAGTAAGTCGTTCACCAAGCTGGATCTAACCTCTGCTTACATGAAACAGGAACCGGCTGAACCGCCAAAAAAATTGACATGCATCAACATGCACAAAGGACTATTCCTATACCACAGATGCCCCTTTTGGATTCGCTCAGTTGCGGCCATCTTCCAGAGGAACATGGGGAGTCCGCTGAAATCGGTTCGTTGCACCGTGGTGTTCCAAGACGACATCCTGATCATTGGTCGCAACACCACCGAACACTTGCACAACCTGGAAGAGGTTCTAAAGCAACCGGACAGAGTGGGACTTAGGTTGAAACGCTCCAAGTGTGTTTTCCTGGCGCCAGAGATCGAATTTCTGGGGAGAAAGTTTGCAGCGGACAGCATCAGACCCACGGACTCCAAGACGGAGGCCATCAAGAATGCACCCAGACCACAGAATGTGACGTAGCTGCATTCATTCCTGGGACTCTTCAACTTTTTCTACCGCGGTTGAGCACTTTGCTGGAACTTTTGCATTTATTGCTGCGCAAGGGTGATTACTGGGTTTGGGGTAAATCTCAAGAGACAGCATTTAATAATGCTAGAAACCTGCTATGTTCTAACAAGTTACTTGTATTGTATGGCCTGTGTAAATGTTTAGTACTAGCTTGTGATGCATCTTCGTAAGGGGTCAGTTGTGTGTTCCAGCAAGCCAATGTATCAGGTAATCAGCAATCGGTTGCATATGCATCCAGAACTTTATCTAAGGCTGAAAAAGCCGACAGTATGGTTGAGAAAGAAGCATTAGCATGCATATACAGGGTTAAGAAAATGCATCAATACTTATTTGGACTCCGGTTCGAGCTCAAAACTGACCACAGGCCACTCATTTCGCTATTCTCAGAAAGCAAAGGTATTAACACCAATGCTTCATCCCGCATCCACAGAGGGGCACTAACGTTATCTGTGTATGACTATGTAATCCGCCACAGACCAGGCACTGAGAACTGTGCTGATACCGTCAGTCGGCTACCACTGTCCACCACCGGGGTGGAAATGGCGCAACCCGCAGACTTGCTTCTTGTAATGGATGCTTTTGAGAGCGAGGGGTCACCCATCATGGCTTGCCAGATCAGGACCTGGACCAGCCAGGATCCTGTGCTATCACTTGTAAAAAGCTGCTTCCTCAATGGGAGCTGGTCGGCGGTTCCCGGGGAAATGCAAGATGAAATTAAGCTGTTCCATCAACGCAAGGATGACATGTCCATCCATTTGGATTGTCTCCTATGGGGGAATCATGTAGTTTTGTCAAAAAAAGGCAGAGAAACATTTATACGCAATCTTCACAGTACCCACCCAGACATAGTCATGATGAAGGCTGTCGCCAGATTGCACGTTTGGTGGCCCGGCATTGACTCGAAATTGGAGTCATACCTACACCAATGCAAAACTTGCTCACATTTGAGCAATGCACCAAGGGAGGCCCCACTGAGTCTATGGTCATGGCCCTCCAAATCGTGGTCAAGGGTCCACGTAGATTTTGTTGGCCCCTTTCTAGGAAAGATGTTCCTAGTAGCAATGGACGCTTACTCTAAATGGATTGAATGTATAATAATGTCATCATGTACGTCCACTGACACCATTGAAAGTCTCCGGGCCATGTTCGCCACCCATGGTTTGCCCGACATCCTTGTTAGTGACAATGGACCATGTTTCACCAGCTCAGAATTCAACAAGTTCATGACCCGCAATGGCATCAAGCATGTCAGGCCCCATTTAAGCCCGCATCCAATGGTCAAGCCAAACTATTGAGCAGAGCTTGAAACGCGTAATGGACGTTTCCCTGCAGACCCGGTTATCTCGGATTCTGCTCAGCTACCGTACGTGACCCCACTCGCTTACTGGGGTTCCCCCTGCAGAATTGCTAATGAAGAGAGCACTGAAAACCAGGCTCTTTTTAATCTACCCGGATCTCAATGATCATTTAGAAACCCGGCGTCACCGGCATAACATGTACCACGATCTCACGGTGTATCGCGTAACATTGAGCTTAATGACCCTGTGTTTGTTCTGAATTACGGTCATGGTCCGAAATGGATTGCAGGCACTCTTTTAGCCAAAGAGGGGAATAGAGTGTTTGTTGTCAAAGTTTTGAATGGATAAACGTGCAGAAAGCGCTTGGATCAGACCAAACTGCGATTCACTGACAACCAAAAACAGTTTGAAGAGGACATTACCATCATAGATCTATCGACACACACCCAACCAGCAATTAACCTCGCGGTCAACCACGAGGATGAACCCACCATGCCCGACAGTCCGATCAGACCAGCCACACCGCAGTGCAGCAATGATCCAACCAACTCACCCATGCCAGGACTTCAATTCAGGTGATCAACCTGGGAACGCAGAGCCCCGGATCGCCTCAACTTGTAAATAATTTGTACATAAGACTTTGGGGTGGAGTGATGTTATGTATGTAAACTTTACCAATATGTAAGATTCGCCCCACTGCGCACACCCGTGGGAGACCCAAGGGTCACCTGCACATCCCGGGCAAGCAGGTGCAAAAGGCCGTCTACCATGATGCTTCTTTACTCTGGAGTTACATTAAAGAGACTAAGGTAACAACAGTTTGAGCTTACAGCATACTATCTTGTGGAGTTATTCTGAACATAACAGCCTTGGTCTCAATGGTCAGAGCGGTCCTGAGCCATGTGTGAGGTTGCAGATCTTGCCGCAGGACATTGCACAGCTCCCTCAGTATGTCCTTTCTAAATCGCAGCCTTCGAAAACATTGCTCATCACTGAAATCCAGGAAGGAAAACTGGCATTGGTAAACCCGTTGACGGTAAGGCCTCTTTCCCCCAGGTCTGGGCTGGGCTCCTCTGATGGCAGCTGGCTGATCGCCTTCTCCCTGTTCCTGCTGATGTTCGGAAGCTGCTGCAGGCTGCTGCTAGCAAGGCTCCTGGCCTAGTATCTGGTCTGGGGGGGTCACCTACCTGACCCTCCTCCTCACACCATCTCCCTCCTGGTCACCCTCTCCATGTTGAGGTCTGCGGCCTTCTGTAGGCCCTTCTCCCTTTTGGGCAGCCATGGCTGCTGCCTCCCTTGCCCGCTGCCTTTGTACCCATTGCCAACGACGCTCCTTCTGCTGCGTGCTGCACTGCCTCTCACAAGGTGCACAAGACGTTGCCCTGCCAACCCTGAGCCCATTCTGTATGAAGGCTGGACCTTCACAAGCAGGCCTCTGTGCAGCAGAGAATGAGGCCCACATGTCTCCACTAATAAGTGAGAGTGAAAAAGTTTTTTAAACTCACAAAATGTTCTGAAAAGTCCACTGCAGGTGTACCAAATCGCCACTGCGAAATCCGAAAATGTTTGGACAAAAAATATCCGATCTAACAAAACCTTGGTTCTCCTCCTCTGGTCGTTTATAGCAGCCCAGCAAAGTGCACTGACCCAAAAAGCGGGTGGGGGCACTGTCAACAAAAAAGGCGGCATTTTTATACCGAATATAGGTGGCGTGGCAACGGAGCAGCGGTGCGCACTCTAATAAGAACATAAGGACATACGAAATAGGAGCATGAGAAGGCCATTTGGCCCCTCAAGCCTGCTCCGCCATTCAATAAAATCATGGCTGATCTGATCATGGATTCAGCTCCACTTCCCTGCCCACTCCTCATAACTCTTTACTCCCTTAATGCTCCAAAATCTGTCTATCTCCACCTTAAACAATGATCCAGCCTCCACAGCACTCTGGAGCAGAGAATTCCATACATTTACAACCCACTGAGGGAAGGAATCCCTCCTCATCTCAGTTTTAAATGGGCGGTCCCTTATTCTGAGACTTTGTCCCCTAGTTTTAGTTTCACCTTTGAGTGGAAATATCTTCTCTGCATCCACTTTGTCGAGGCCCCTCATTAGCTTATATGTTTTGATAAGATCACCCTCTCATTCTCCTGAACTCCAATGTGTATAGGCCCAACCTACTCAACCTACCTTCATAAGTCAACCCCCTCAGCTCCGGAATCAACCGAGTGAACCTTCTCTGGACAGCCTCCAATGCAAATTCCTTAAATACGGAGACCAAAACTGTACGCAGTACTCTAGGTGTATCCTTACCAATACCCTGTACATTTGTAGCAGGACTTCTCTGCTTTTATACTCTATCCCCATTGCAATAAAGGCCAACATTCCATTTACCTTCCTGATTACTTGCTGTATCTGCATACTAACTTTTTGTGTTTCATGCACAAGGACCCCTATGTTCCTATGTCCTGCAGCACTTTGCAATTTTTCTCCATTTAACTTATAATTTGCTTTTGTATTTTTTTCTGCCAATGTAGATAATCTCATATTTTCTCACATTTTACTCCATCTGCCAAATTTTTGCCACTCACTTAGCCTGTCTATATCCCTTTGCAAATTTTTTGTGTCCTCTTCACAATGTGCTTTCCCACCCATCTTTGTATCATCAGCAAACTTGGCTACATTACACTCGGTCCCTTCATCCAAGTCATTAATATAGATTGTAAATAGTTGAGGACCCAGCATTGATCCCTGCGGCACCCCACTAGTCACTGTTTGCTAACTGGAAAATGACCCATTTATCCCGACTTTCTGTTTTCTGTTAGTTAGCCAATCCTCTATCCATGCTAATATATTACCCTCAACCCCGTGAACTTTTATATAATGCAGTAACCTTTTATATGGCACCTTATCAAATGCCTTCTGGAAATCCAAATACATCACATCCACAGGTTCCCCCTTATCCACCCTGCTCGTTACATCCTCAAAGAACTCCAGCAAATTTGTCAAACAGGATTTCCCTTTCATAAAACCACGCTGACTCTGCTAGATTGAATTATGCTTTTCCAAATGTCCCGCTACTGCTTCCTTAATAATGGACTCCAGCATTTTCCTAATGACAGATGTTAGGCTAACTGGTCTATGGTTTCCTGCTTTTAGTCTGCTTCCTTTTTTAAATAGGGGTGATACATTTGCAGTTTTTCAATCCGCTGGGACCGCCCCAGAATCCAGGGAATTTTGGTAGATTACAACCAATGCATCCGCTATTTCTGCAGCCACTTCTTTTAAGACCCTAGGATGTAAGCCATCAGGTCCAGGGTCTTGTCCGCTTTTTAGTCCCATTATTTGACAGAGTACTACTTCATTAGTGATCGTGATTGTATTAAGTTCCTCCCTCCCAATAGCCCTTTGATTATCCACTGTTGGGATGTTTTTAGTGTCTTAGAAACATAGAAACATAGAAAATAGGAGCAGTAGTAGGCCATTCGGCCCTTCGAGTCTGCATCACCATTCAATATGATAATGGCTGATCCTCTATCTCAACACCATATTCCCATTTTTTCCCCATACCCCTTGATGCCCTTTGTTTCTCGAAATCTATCTCCCTCTTAATTATATTCAGTGACTTGGCCTCCACAGCCTTCTGTGGTAGAGAATTCCACAGGTTCACCACCCTCTGAGTGAAAACATTTCTCCTCGTCTCGTTCCTAAATTTCCTACCCCATATCCTGAGACTGTGGCCCCTTGTTCTCGACTTCCCAGCCAGGGGAAACATCCTCCCCGCATCCAGTCTATCCAACTCAGAATTTTATATGTTTCAATGAGATCCCCTCTCATTCTTCTTAACTCTAGTGAATACAGACCGAGTCAACCCAATCTCTCCTCAGACAACAGTCCTGCCATCCCAGGAATCAGTCTGGCGAACCTTTGCTGCACTCCCTCTATGACAAGTATATGCTTTCTTAGGTAAGGAGACCAAAACTGCACACAATACTCCAGGTGCGGCCTCACAAAGGCTCTATATAACAGTAGTAAGACATCCTTGCTCCTGTACTCAAATCCTCTTGCAATGAAGGCCAACATACCATTTTCCTTCCTAACTGCTTGCTGCACCTGCATGTTTGCTTTCAATAACTCATGTACAAGAACACCCAGGTCCCTCTGTACATTGACACTTCCCAAACCAGCACCATTTACATAATACTTTGTCCTCATGTTTTTCCTACCAAAGTGGATAACTTCACATTTATCCACATTATACTGCATCTGCCATGTGTTTACCCACTCACTCAACCTATCTAAATCACCTTGCAGCGTCTTTGCATCCTCCTCACAACTCACAATCCCACATAGTTTTGAGTCATCAGTAATCTTGGTTCCCTCATCAAAATTATTTATATATATATTATGAATAGCTGGGGCCCAAGCACTGGTCCCTGTGGTACCCCACTAGTCACTGCCCATCACCCCGAAAAAGACCCGTTTATTCCTACTCTCTGTTTCCTGTCAGTTAACCAATTTTCAATCCATGCCAGTACATTACCCCTAATCCTATCTGTTTTAATTTTGCACACTAACCTCTTATGTGGGACTTTATCAAAGGCCTTCTGAAAATCCAAATACACTACATCCACTGGTTCTCCCTTATCTATTCTATCAGTTACATCCTCAAAAAACTCCAGTAGGTTTAATCCCATTGATATTATCCAAATGTGCTGTTATCACATCCTTTATAATAGATTCCAGCATTTTCCCTACTATTGGTGTCAGGCTAACTGGTCTGTAGTTCCCTGTTTTCTCTCTCCCTCCTTTTTAAATGGTGGGGTTACATTTGCCACCCTCCAATCTGCAGGAACTGTTCCATAATCTATAGAATTTTGGAAGATGACAACCAATGCATCTACTATTTCCATGGCTACCTCTTTTAATACTCGAGGATGCAGATCATCAGGACCTGGGGATTCATCTGCCTTCAGTTCCATTCGTTTCTCCAGCACTACCTTCTTACTAATAATAATTTCCTTTAATTCCTCTTGCTCACTAGACTCTTGGTTCCCTAGCATTTCTGGATCATTATTTGTGTCCTCTTCCGTGAAGACAGAACAAAAGTATTTATTTAATTGTTCTGCCATTTCCTTGTTCCCCATTACAAATTCTCCCGTTTCTGTCTGTAAAGGACCTACATTTGTCTTCATTAATCTTTTTCTTTTTACATACTTGTCAAAACTTTTGCAGTCGGTTTTTATGTTCCTTGCAAGTTTACTCACATAATCTATTTTTCCCCTCTTAATCAATCGCTCGGTCCTTTTTTGCTGAATTCTAAACTGTTCCCAATCCTCAGGCTTGCTACTTTTTCTGGCAGCTTTGAATAACTCCTCTTTGGATCTAATACTATCCTTACTTTATTTTGTTAGTCATGGTTGGGACACTTTTCTTTTTGTGTTTTTACGCTAGAAAGGAATGGAAACTGTTGCACTTCATGCATTCGTTCCTGAAATATTAGCCATTGCCTATCCACCGTCATGCCTTTTAATGAATCTTCCCAAGCTATCATAGCCAATTCATTCCTTATACCTTCGTAGTTTCCTTTGTTTAGATTTAGGACCCGAGTTTCGGATTGGACGACTTCACTTTTCATCTTAATAAAGAATTCAATCATGTTATGGTCACTCTTCCCTAAAGGACCCCGCACATCAAGAATGTTAATTAACCCCTTCTTATTACACAATACCCAATCTAGGATAGCCTGTTCCCTAGTAGACTCCTCAACATATTGGTTTAAAAAACCATCTCGTACATATTCCAGGAATTCATCTGCCACAGTATTATTACTAATTTTGTTTGGCCAGTCTTAATGTAGATTAAAGTCACCTACGATTACTGTCATACCCTTGCTACATGCATCTCTAATTTCCTGTTTCATGCCGTCCCTTATATAGAAACATAGAAAATAGGTGCAGGAGTAGGCCATTCGGCACTTCGAGCCTGCATCGCCATTCAATATCATGGCTGATCATTCACCTCGGTACCCCTTTCCTGCTTTCTCTCCATACCCCTTGATCCCTTTTGCAATAAGGGCCATATCTAACTCCCTCTTGAATATATCTAACAAACTGGCATCAAAAGCTCTTTGCGGTAGAGAATTCCACAGGTTCACAATTCTCTGAGTGCAGAAGTTTCTCCTCATCTCGGTCCTAAATGGCTTGCCCCTTATCCTTAGACTGTGAGCCCTGATCCTGGACTTCCCCAACATTGGGAACATTCTTCCTGCATCTAAACTATCCAGTCCCGTCAGAATTTTATATGTTTCTATGGGATCCCCTCTCATTCTTCTAAATTCCAGTGAATACAGGCCCAGTTGATCCAGTCTCTCCTTATATGTCAGTCCTGCCATCCCGGGAATCAGTCTGGTGAACCTTCGCTGTGCTGCCTCAATAGCAAGAACATCCTTCCACAGATTAAGAGACCAAAACTGAACATAATGTTCCAGGTGAGGCCTCACCAAGGCCCTGAATAACTGCAGTAGGACCTCCCTGCTCCTATACTCAAATCCCCTAGCTATGAAGGCCAACATGCCATTTGCCTTCTTCACCGCCTGCATGCCAATTTTCAATGACTGATGTGCCATGACACCCAGGTCTCGTTGCACCTCCACTTTTCCTAATCTACCGCCATTCAGATAATATTCTGCCTGCATGTTTTTGCCACCAAAGTGGATAACCTCACATTTATCCAAATTATACTGCATCTGCCATGCATTTACTCACTCACCGAACCTGTCCAAGTCATCCTGCAGCCTCTTAGCGTCCTCCTCACAGTTCACACCGCCATCCAGCTTAGTGTCATCTGCAAACTTGGAGATATTTCACTCAATTCCTTCATCTAAATCATTGATGTATATTGCAAATAGCTGGGGTCCCAGCACTGAGCCCTGCGGCACCCCACTAGTCACTGCCTGCCATTCGGAAAAGGACCCATTTATCCTGACTCTCTACTTCCTGTCTGTCAACCAGTTCTCTATCCACATCAATACATTACCCCCAATACCATGTGCTTTAATTTTGCACAAAAATCTCGTGTGTGGGACCTTGTGAAAAGTTTTTTGAAAGTCCAAATACACCACATCCACTGGTTATCCTTTCTCCACTCTACTAGTTACATCCTCAAAAAATTCTCGAAGAATTGTCAAGCAAGATTTCCCTTTCATAAATCCATGCTGACTTGCACTGATTCTGTCACTGCTTTCCAAATGCGTTGCTATTTTATCTTTAATAATTGATTCCACCATTTTTCCCACTACCACTGTCAGGCTAACTGGTCTATAATTCCCCGTTTTCTCTCTCCCTCCTTTTCAAAAAAGTGGTGTTACATTAGCTACCCTCCAGTCCATAGGAACTGACCCAGAGTTGGAAAATGATCACCAATGCATCCACTATTTCTAGGGCCACTTCCTTAAGTACTCTGGGATGCAAACTATCAGGCCCTGGGGATTTATCGGCCTTCAATCCCATCAATTTCCCTAACACAATTTCCTGACTAATAAGGATTTCCTCCAGTTCCTCCTTATCGCTAGATCCTCGGTCCCCTAATATTTCCGGAAGGTTATTCGTGTCTTCCTTCATGAAGACATATTATGTTCAATTGGTCTGCCATTTCTCTGTTCCCCATTATAAATTCACCTGATTCTGACTGCAAGGGACCTACCTTTGTCTTCACTAATCTCTTTCTCTTCACATATCTACAGAAGCTTTTGCAGTCAGTTTTTATGTTCCCAGAAAGCTTCCTCTCATACTTTATTTCCCCCCTCCTAATTAAACCATTTGTCCTCCTCTGCTGGATTCTAAATTTCTCCCAGTCCTCAGGTTTGCTGCTTTTTCTGGCCAATTTATATGCCTCTTCCTTGGATTTAGCACTATCCCTAATTTCCATTGTTAGCCACGGTTGAGCCACCTTCCCCGTTTTATTTTTTATTCCAGACAGGGATGTACAATTGTTGAAGTTCATCCATGTGATCTTTAAATGTCTGCCATTGCCTATCCACTGTCAACCCTTTAAGTATCACTCGCCAGTCTATTCTAGCCAATTCTTGTTTCATACCATCAAAGTTACCTTTCCTTAACTTCAGGACCCTAGTCTTTGAATTAACTGTGTCACTCTCCAACTTAATAAAGAATTCTACCATATTATGGTCACTCTTCCCCAAGGAACAAGATTGCTAATTAGTCCTTTCTCATTACACATCACCCAGTCTAGGATGGCCAGCCCTCTAGTTGGTTCCTCGACATATTGGTCTAGAAAACCATCCCTAGTACACGCCAGGAAATCCTCCTCCACCGCATTGCGACCAGTTTGATTCGCCCAATCAATATGTGGATTAAAGTTGCCCATGCTAACTGTTGTACCTTTATTGCACGCATCCCTAATTTCTTGTTTTATGCTGTCCCCAACTTCACTACTACTGTTTGGTCGTCTGTTTTCTTCCCTTTGGTATTCCACAGCTCTACCCCTACAGATTGCACGTCATCCAAGCTAATGTCCTTCCTTACTATTCCGTTAATTCCTTCTCTAACCAGCAACAGTACCCCACCTCCTTTTCCTTTCTGTCTATCCTTCTTGAATGTTGAATACCCCTGGATGTTGAGTTCCCAGTCTTGGTCACCCTGGAGCCATGTCTCCGTAATCCCAATTATATCATATTCGTTAATAGCTGCCTGCGCAGTTAATTCATCCACCTGATTATGAATACTCCTCGCATTGAGCACAGAGCCTTCAGGCTTGTCTTTTTAACAAGCTTTGTCCCTTTAGAATTTTTCTGTAATGTGCCCCTTTTTGATTTTTGCCTTGGGTTTCTCTGCCTTCCATTTTTGCTTTTCTTCTTTCTACCTTTTGCTTATGCCCCCATTTTACTTCCCTCTGTCTCCCTGCACAGGTTCCCATCCCCCTGCCATATTAGTTTAACCCCTCCCCAACAATCCACTCAGACATTGGTTCCGGTCCTGCCCAGCTGCAGACCGTCTGGTTTGTATTGGTCCCACCTCCCCCAGAACCGGTTCCAATATCCCAGGAATTTGAATCCCTCCCTCCTGCACCAATCCTCAAGCCATGTATTCATCTGTGCTATCCTGCTATTTCTACTCTGACTAGCACGTGGCACTGGTAGCAATCCTGAGATTATTACCTTTGAAGTCCTTTTTTTAATTTAACTCTTAGCTCCCTAAATTCACCTTGTATGACCTCATCCCATGTTTTAACTATATCGTTGGTACCTATATGCACCACGACAACTGCCTGTTCACCCTCCCCCTCCAAAATGTCCTGTAGCCGCTCCGAGACATCCTTGACCCTTGCACCAGGGAGGCAACATACCATCCTGGAGTCTCGGTTGCGACTGCAGAAACGTCCATCTATTCCCCTTACAATAGAATCCCCTAGCTCTCCCAATCTTTTTCCTGCCCTCTTGTGCAGCAGAGCCACCCATGCTGCTATGAACTTGGCTGCTGCTGCCCTCCCCTGATGAGTCATAGCCCCCAACAGTACCCAAAATGATGTATCTGTTTTGGAGAGGGATGACCACAGGGGACCACTGCACTACCTTCCTTCCACTGATCTTCCTGCTGGTCACCCATTCCATCGCTGCCTGAGTAACCTTTGCCTGCGGTGTGACCAACTCTCTAAAAGTGCTATTCACGACGTCCTCAGCATCGCGGATGCTCCAGAATAAATCCATGGTAGTGTCCCTGATTTCCTACATAGCACAGGAGGAGCATGGCACGGCGCTGTGCTCAACTGGCATGACCTAATCCTTAAGGTACGCCTCTGAGGCATGAGTCCGGGGATCGGAGAGGCCGATGAAGGCCATGAGTCCAGCAGTCGGGAGGTGCGTCGCTGAGGCGTGCTTGTGCAGCTACAGGGAGAAGTAGAAAGAAATAGAAAGGTAACGTCACACCAAGGGGGTAAGTGATTGGCTGGTGATTGGTAAGTAGTTTTTCTTTTTTCTCTTCCACATCATAAGTAACATTTAGCATTGTTGTTGCCAATTTAAGTTAATTTAAGGGTTAAGACATGGCAGGAAAGCTCGGATACGTGTTATGCTTCTCCTGTACTATGTGTGAAATCAGTGACGCCTCCTGTGTCCCTGACGGACCGCGTTGCGGAATTGGAGCTGAGGGTGGATTGACTCTGGAGCATCCACCATGCTGAGAATGACGTGAATAGCACGTTTAGTGAGTTGGTCTTACCACAGGTAAAGGGTCCACAGCCAGATAGGGAATGGAAGACTAACAGGAAGAGCAGTGCAAGGAAGGTAGTGCAGGGATTCCCTGCGGTCATCCCCCTGCAAAACAGATACACTGCTTTGAGTACTGTTGAGGGCGATGACTCATCAGCGGGGAGCAGCAGCAGCCAAGTTCATGGCACCGTGGCTGGCTCTGCTGCACAGGAGGGCAGAAAAAAAAGTGAGAGAGCAATAGAGATAGGGGATTCAATTGTAAGGGGAATAGATAGGCGTTTCTGCGGCCGCAACCGAGATTCCAGGAGGGTATGTTGCCTCTCTGGTGCAAGGATCAAGGATGTCTCGGACCGGGTGCAGGACATTCTGAAAAGGGAAGGTGAACAGCCAGTTGTCTGGTGCACATTGGTACAAACGATATTGTTAAAAAATGGGATGAGGTCCTACGAGACAAATTTAAGGAGCTAGGAGCTAAATTAAAAAGTAGGACCTCAAAAGTAGCATTCTCGGGATTGCTACGAGTGCCACGTGCTAGTAAGAGTAGGATAGTTCAGATGAATACATGGCTTGAGCAGTGGAGCAGCAGGGAGGGATTCAAATTCCTGGGGCATTGGAACCGGTTCTGGGGGAGGTGGGACCAGTACAAACCGGACGGTCTACACCTGGGCAGGACTGGATCCAATGTACTAGGAGGAGTGTTTGCTAGTGCTGTTGGGGAGGAGTTAATCTAATATGGCAGGGGGATGGGAACCAATGCAAGGAGACAGAGGGAAACAAAATGGAGACAGAAGCAAAAGACAGAAAGGAGATGAGTAAAAGTGGAGGGCAGAGAAACCCAAGGCAAAAAACAAAAAGGGCCACTTTGCAGCAAAATTCTAAAGGGTCTAAGTGTGTTAAAAAGGCAAGCCTGAAAGCCCTGTGCCTCAATGCGAGGAGTATTCGGAATAAGGTAGACGAATTAACTATGCAGATAGCAGTTAACGGATACGATGTAGTTGGCATCACGGAGACATGGCTCCAGGGTGACCAAGGCTGGGAACTCAACATCCAAGGGAGTCAACATTTAGGAAGGATGGACAGAAAGGAAAAGGAGGCGGGATGGCGTTGCTGGTTAAAGAGAAAATTAATGCAATTGGAAGGAAAGACATTAGCTTGGATGATGTGGAATCGGTATGGGTGGAGCTACGGAATATCAAGGGGCAGAAAACGCGAGTGGGAGTTGTATTTAGACCTCCAAACAGTCGTAGTAATGTTGGCAAGGGCATCAAACAGGAAATTAGGGGTGCATGCAATTAAGGTGCAGCAGTTATCATGGGTGACTTTAATATGCATATAGATTAGGCTAACCAAACTGGAAACAATACGGCGGAGGAGGATTTCCTGGAGTGCATAAGGGATGATTTTCTAGACCAACTAGGGGGGAGGCCATCTTAGACTGGGTGTTGTGTAATGAGAGGGGATTAATTAGCAATCTCGTTGTGCGAGGCCCCTTGGGGAAGAGTGACCATAATATCGTGGAATTCCACATTAGGATGGAGAATGAAACAGTTAATTCAGAGACCATAGTCCAGAACTTAAAGAAGGGTAACTTTGAAGGTATGAGGCATGAATTGGCTAGGATAGATTGGCAAATGATACTTAAGGGGTTGACAGTGGATGGGCAATGGCAGACATTTAGAGACCGCATGGATGAACTACAACAATTGTACATCCCTGTCTGACGTAAAAATAAAAAAGGGAAGGTGGCTCAACCGTGGCTATCTAGGGAAATCAGGGATGGTATTAAAGCCAAGGAAGTGGCATACAAATTGGCCAGAAATAGCAGCGAACCTGGGGACTGGGAGAAATTTAGAACTCAGCAGAGGAGGACAAAGGGTTTGATTAGGGCAGGGAAAATGGAGTACGAGAAGAAGCTTGCAGGGAACATTAAGGTGGATTGCAAAAGTTTCTACAGGTATGTAAAGAGAAAAAGGTTAGTAAAGACAAACGTAGGTCCCCTGCAGTCAGAATCAGGGGAAGTCATAATGGGGAACAAAGAAATGGCAGACCAATTTAACAAGTACTTTGGTTCGGTATTCACGAAGGAGGATACAAACAACCTTCCGGATATAAAAGGGGTCAGAGGGTCTAGTAAGGAGGGGGAACTGAGGGAAATCTTTATTAGTCGGGAAATTGTGTTGGGGAAATTGATGGGATTGAAGGCCGATAAATCCCCAGGGCCTGATGGACTGCATCCCAGAGTACTTAAGGAGGTGGCCTTGGAAATAGCGGATGCATTGACAGTCATTTTCCAACATTCCATAGACTCTGTATCAGTTCCTATGGAGTGGAGGGTAGCCAATGTAACACCACTTTTTAAAAAAGGAGGGAGAGAGCAAACAGGGAATTATAGACCGGTCAGCCTGACATCAGTAGTGGGGAAATTGATGGAATCAATTATCAAGGATGTCACAGCAGCGATTTGGAAAGAGGTGACATGATAGGTCCAAGTCAGCATGGATTTGTGAAAGGGAAATCATGCTTGACAAACTTCTGGAATTTTTTGAGGATGTTTCCAGTAGAGTGGACAAGGGAGAACCAGTTGATATGATGTATTTGGACTTTCAGAAGGCTTTGGACAAGATCCCACACAAGAGATAAATGTGCAACGGTAAAGCACATGGGTTTGGGAGTAGTGTGCTGACGTGGATTGAAAACTGGTTGGCAGACAGGAAGCAAAGAGTAGGAGTAAATGGATACTTTTCAGAATGGCAGGCAGTGACTCGTGGGGTACCGCAAGGTTTTGTGCTGGGGCCCCAGCTGTTTACATTGTACATTAATGATTTAGACGAGTGGATTAAATGTAGTATCTCCAAATTTGTGGATGTCACTAAGTTGGGTGGTAGAGTGAGCTGCGAGGAGGATGCTATGAGGCTGCAGAGTGACTTGGATAGGTTAGGTGAGTGGGCAAATGCATGGCAGATGAAGTATAATGTGGGTAAATGTGAGGTTATCCACTTTGGTGGTAAAAACAGAGAGACAGACTATTATCTGAATGGTGGCAGATTAGGAAAAGGGGAGGTGCAACGGGAGCTGGGTGTCATGATACATCAGTCATTGAAGGTTGGCATGCAGGTACAGCAGGCGGTTAAGAAAGAAAATGGCATGTTGGCCTTCATAGTGAGGGGATTTGAGTACAGGGGCAGGGAAGTGTTACTACAGTTGTACAGGACCTTGGTGAGGCCACACCTGGAGTATTGTGTACAGTTTTGGTCTCCTAACTTGAGGAAGGACGTTCTTGCTATTGAGGGAGTGCAGAGAAGGTTCACCAGACTGATTCCCGGGATGGCGGGACTGACCTATCAAGAAAGACTGGATCAACTGGGCTTGTATTCACTGGAGTTCAGAAGAATGAGAGGGGATCTCATAGAAACGTTTAAAATTCTGTCGGGTTTAGACAGGTTAGACGCAGGAAGAATGTTCCCAATGTTGGGGAAGTCCAGAACCAGGGGTCACAGTCTAAGGATAAGGGGTAAGCCATTTAGGACCGAGATGAGGAGAATCTTCTTCACCCAGAGAGTGGTGAACATGTGGAATTCTCTACCACAGAAAGTAGTTGAGGCCAATTCACTAAATATATTCAAAAAGGAGTTAGATGTAGTCCTTACTACTGGGGGGATCAAGGGGTATGGCGAGAAAACAGGAATGGGGTACTGAAGTTGCATGTTCAGCCATGAACTCATTGAGTGGCGGAGTCGGCTCGAAGGGCCGAATGGCCTACTCCTGCACCGATTGTCTATGATTTTATGTTGCTAAACTACTTAATTTTGTAACAATGACAAAAGTTTCCTGCTGATGAGAAAAAGAAGATAAAGAAAAAAGAAAAACTACTCACCAATCAGCCAGTCAATCACTTACCCTCTTAGCTGTGACGCCACATGTCAATTACTTTTTACTTGTTTACTACCCGCCTCTGCTGCAGCTGCAGCTCGCTGCTCGCTCTCAGCCGTCGCCAATTGTAGTCCCGCTCACCCGCCGACCTCCTCTCACGATGCTGCTCGCTCTCTGCCACTGCTCGCTCTCAGAGGCCGCCCTTTGTAGTTCCACACACCCACCGACCTCCTCTCGCGATGCTGCTCGCTCTCTGCCACTATTCGCTCTCAGCAGCCGCCAATTGTAGTCCCGCTCTGCTGCTGACCTCCGCTTGCGATGCTGCTCGCTCTCTGCCACTATTCGCTCTCAGAGGCCGCCCTTTTTAGTACCGCGATACTGCCCGCTCTCTGCCACTACTGTTTGGAGGCCAATAGACAACTCCCAACAATGTTTTCTGCCTCTTGGTACTCCTTCGCTCCACCCAGACTGATTCAACATCTTGATTTTCTGTGCCAATATCCTTTCTCACTATTGCTCTGATTTCACCCTTTACTAACAACGCCACACCACCTCCTCTTCCTTTTTGCCTGTCCTTCCTAAATATTGAATATCCTTGGATATTCAATTCCCAGCCCTGGTCATCCTGCAACCATGTCTCCATAATTGCAACTATATTGTATTCGTTTACATCTATGTTAGCTGATATTGTTAACAGTTCCCTTTCCTCAGGTACTGTCTCCCTCTTCTACAAATCTGCCGTCATCACCCCTCTCCTCAAAAAACAAACCTTGACCCCTCCGTCCCTGCAAATCATAGCCCCATCTCCAATCTCCTTTCTTCTCCAAAGTCCTCAAATGTGTTGTCACCTCTCAAATCCTTGCCCATCTTTCCCAGCACACCATGTTTGAATCCTTCCAATCAGGTTTCCATTCCTGCCCTAATACTGAAACGGCTTTCATCAAAGTACGAATGAATTAATTTGTGACTGTGACAAAGGTAAATTATCCTTCCTCGTCCTTCTCGACCTGTCTGCAACCTTTGAAACAGTTGACCACACCATCTTCCTCCAACACCTTTCCACTGTTGTCCGGCTGAGTAGGACAACACTTGCCTGGATCCATTCTTATCTATCTCATCGTAGTCAGAGAATCACCTAAAATTGCTTCTGTTCCTGTTCTCGCATTGTTACCTCTGGTGTCCCCAAGGATCTCTCCTTGGCCCCCTTCTATTTCTCATCTACTTGTTGCCCCTCGGCAGGAGCGTCCAAAAACACATCATCAGTTTCCACATGTACGCTGATGACACCCAGCTCTAACTCACCACCTACCTCTCTTGATCACTCCACTGCCTCTAACTTGTCAGACTGCTTGTCCAACTTCCAGTACTGGATAAGCAGAAATTTCCTCCAACTAAATATTGGGAAGACTAAATATTCCCTAGCCACCGACTTCAACCCTCTCCCAAGCAACTATATGAGGCTGAACCACATTGTTTGCAACCTTGGTGTCATATTTGACCCCAATATGAGCTTTTGACCACATATCCATACCATCACTAAAACCGTTTATTTCCACTTCCTTAGCATCACCTGCCCCTGCCTCAGCTCATCTACTGCCGAAACCCTCATCCATGCCTTAGTTGCCTCTAGACTTGACTATTCCAATGCATTCCTGGCTGGCTTTCCACATGTTAACCTCCATAAACTTATGCACATCCAAAATTCT
The DNA here is from genome assembly GCF_044704955.1 of Pristiophorus japonicus. NCBI lineage: Eukaryota > Metazoa > Chordata > Chondrichthyes > Pristiophoridae > Pristiophorus > Pristiophorus japonicus. The sequence goes on along the minus strand of NW_027251951.1, from coordinate 127,952 downwards.
GTTGCCTGCATACTATCTCGTACCAAGTCCTGTTCACCCATCACCCCTGTGCTCATTGACCTACATTGGCTCCTGGTTAGGCAACACCTCGATTTAAAAATTCTCATCCTTGTTTACAAAATCCCTGCATGGCCTCACCCCTCCATATCTCTAGAAACTCCTCCAGTCCTGCAACCTTCCGAGATATCTGCGCTTCTCCAATTCCTGCGCATCCCCAATTTTAATCACTTCACCATTGGCGGCTGGCTCTTGAGATGTTGAGGCCCTAAGCTCTAGAATGTGCTTCTTAAACCACTCCACCTCTCTCCCTCTCTTTCCTTCTTTAAGACGCTCCTTAAAAGCTACTTATTTGACCAAGCTTTTGGTCATCCCTAATATCTCCTTATTTGGCTCACTGTCAATTTTTGTTTGATAACGCTCCTGTGAAGCACTTTGGAATGTTTTACTATGTTGAAAGCTCTATATAAATATATTTTTATACTTCTCCCCTTCACTTCTGTCCACCACTCTCTCTTTCTTCCCCTCTGTCCTGCACGCTCCTTCACTGCTTTCTGCTTCTCTCACTCCTTTCTGTCTACCTCTATCTCCTTCACTTACATCTACATGCTGTGATTGAGGCAAATAGCATGTATGCATTTAAGGGAATGCTAGGTAAGTACATGAGGGAGAAAAAAATAGAAGGATATGCTGATTGGGTTCGATGAAGTAAGATGGGAACAGTTTCCTATGGAGCATAAGCATCAGCACCGACGAGTTGGGCTGAATGGTATGTTTCTGCTACGCATCTACATAACTTCTGTCTACATTTCCAGTTCTATCTCCATCCCTGTCCTTCACTTCTAGTTGGTGAGGCAGCGGCAGTGGGTGAGTCGGAGAGGCAGTTGGTGAGTCGGAGAGGCAGTTGGTGAGTCGGAGAGGTAGTTGGTGAGTCGGAGAGGCAGTTGGTGAGTCGGAGAGGTAGTTGGTGAGTCGGAGAGGCAGTTGGTGAGTCGGAGAGGTAGTTGGTGAGTCGGAGAGGCAGTTGGTGAGTCGGAGAGGCAGTTGGTGAGTCGGAGGGGCAGTTGGTGAGTCGGAGAGGCAGTTGGTGAGTCGGAGAGGCAGTTGGTGAGTCGGAGAGGCAGTTGGTGAGTCGGAGAGGTAGTTGGTGAGTCGGAGAGGCAGTTGGTGACTCGGAAAGGCAGTTGGTGAGTCGGAGAGGCAGTTGGTGAGTCGGAGAGGTAGTTGGTGAGTCGGAGAGGCAGTTGGTAGTCGGAGGGGCAGTTGGTGAGTCGGAGAGGCAGTTGGTAGTCGGAGGGGCAGTTGGTGAGTCGGAGAGGCAGTTGGTGAGTCGGAGAGGCAGTTGGTAGTCGGAGGGGCAGTTGGTGAGTCGGAGAGGCAGTTGGTGAGTCGATGAGGCAGTAGGTGAGTCGGAGAGGTAGTTGGTGAGTCGGAGAGGCAGTTGGTGAGTCGGAGATGCAGTTGATGATTCGGAGAGGCAGTTGGTGATTCGGAGAGGCAGTTGGTGAGTCGGAGAGGCAGTTGGTGAGTCGGAGAGGTAGTTGGTGAGTCGGAGAGGCAGTTGGTGAGTCGGAGAGGCAGTTGGTGAGTCGGAGAGGCAGTTGGTGAGTCGGAGAGGTAGTTGGTGAGTCGGAGGGACAGTTGGTGAGTCGGAGAGGCAGTTGGTGAGTCGGAGAAGCTGTTGGTGAGTCGGAGAGGCAGTTGGTAGTCGGAGGGGCAGTTGGTGAGTCGGAGAGGTAGTTGGTGAGTCGGAGAGGCAGTTGGTGAGTCGGAGAGGTAGTTGGTGAGTCGGAGGGGCAGTTGGTGAGTCGGAGAGGTAGTTGGTGAGTCGGAGAGGCAGTTGGTGAGTCGGAGGGGCAGTTGGTGAGTCGGAGAGGCAGTTGGTGAGTCGGAGGGGCAGTTGGTGAGTCGGAGAGGCAGTTGGTGAGTCGGAGGGGTAGTTGGTGAGTCGGTGGGGCAGTTGGTGAGTCGGAGAGGCAGTTGGTGAGTCGGAGAGGCAGTTGGTGAGTCGGAGGGACAGTTGGTGAGTCGGAGAGGCAGTTGGTGAGTCGGAGGGGCAGTTGGTGAGTCGGAGAGGCAGTTGGTGAGTCGGAGAGGCAGTTGGTGAGTCGGAGAGGCAGTTGGTGAGTCGGAGAGGCAGTTGGTGAGTCGGAGAGGCAGTTGGTGAGTCGGAGAGGCATGGCTTGTGCAGCTGCAGCAGGGGCAGAAGGCAAAAAAGAAGTAGAAAGAAATTGAAAGGTGTCGTCACAGCCAAGGGGGTAAGTGATTGGCAGCTGATTGGTAAGTAGTTTTTTGATTTCTTTCTTTATCAGTAAATAACATTTTAACATTGTTGTTGCCCAATTAAGTTAATCCGAGGGTTAAGTCATGGGAGGAGAGCTCGGACATGTGTTATGCTCCTCCTGTATTATGTGGGAACTCAGGGATGCTTCCAGTGTCCCTGACGACTACATGTGCGGGAAGTGCATCCACTTGCAGATCCTGACGGACCGCATTGTGGCACTGGTACTGTGGATGGATTCACTCTGGAGCATGCACGATGCTGAGAATGACATGAATAGCACGTTTAGTGAGTTGGTCTCACCGCAGGTAAATGGTCCACAGCCAGATAGTAAGTGGGTGACCAACAGGAAGAGCAGTGCAAGGAAGGTAGTGCAGATGTCCCCTGTGGTCATCCCCCTGCAAAACAGATACACCGCTTTGGGTACTGTTGAGGGGGATGACTCTTCAGGGGAAGACAGCAGCGACCAAGTTCATGGCACTGTGGGTGGCTCAGCTGCACAGGAGGGCAGGAAAAGGGATTGGAGAGCGATAGTGATAGGGGATTCAAGTGTAAGGGGAATAGATAGGCGTTTCTGCAGCCGCAACCGAGAGTCCAGGATGGTATGTTGCCTCCCTGGTGCAAGGGTCAAGGATGTCTCGGAGCGGGTGCAGGACATTCTGAAAAGGGAGTGTGAACAGCCAGTTGACGTGGTGCATATAGGTACCAACGATATCGGTAAAAAACAGGATAAGGTCCTCCGAGAAGAATTTAGGGAGCTTGGAGCCAAATTAAAAAGTAGGACCTCAAAAGTAGTAATCTCAGGATTGCTACCAGTGCCATGTGCTAGTCAGAATAGGAATCGCAGGATAGCTCAGATGAATGCATGGCTTGAGGAGTGGTGCAGAAGGGAGGGATTCAAATTCCTGGGACATTGGAACCGGTTCTGGGGGAGGTGAGACCAGCACAAACCGGATGGTCTGCACCTGCCAGGACCAGAACCAATGTCCTAGGAGGAGTGTTTGCTAGTGCTGTTGGGACGGAGTTAAACTAATATGGCAGGGGGATGGGAAGCTATGCAGCGAAGCAGAGGGAAATAAAAGGCAGACAGAGGCAAAAGATAGAAAGGAGAATAATAAAAGTGGAGGGCAGAGAAACCCAAGGCAAAAAATAAAAAGGGGCACGTTACAGCAAAATTCTAAAGGGGCAAAGTGTGTTAAAAAGACAACCCTGAAGGCTCTGTGCCTCAATGCGAGGAGTATTCAGAATAAGGTGGACAAATTAACTGCACAGATAGCAGTTAATGGATATGATGTAATTGGCATCACAGAGACATGGCTCCAGGATGAACAAGGCTGGGAATTCAACAACCAGTGGTATTCAACATTTAGGAATGATAGACAGAAAGGAAAAGGAGGCGTGGTGACATTACTGGTTAAAGAGGAAATTAATGCAATGGTAAGGAGGGACATTGGTTTGGATGATGTGGAATTGGTGGTTGAGCTACGGAATACCAAAGGGCAGAAAACGCTGGTGGGAGTTGTGAACAGACCACCAAACAGTAGTAGTGAGATTGGGGACAGCATCAAACAGGAAATAAGGGATGTGTGCAATAAAGGTACAGTAGTTATCATGGGCGACTTTAATTTACATATAAATTGGGCTAACCAAACTGGTAGCAATGCGGTGGAATAGGATTTCCTGGAGTGTATTAGGGATGGTTTTCTTCACCAACATGTCAAGGAACCAACGAGAGAGCTGGTCATCCTAGACTGGGTGATGTGTAATGAGAAGGGACTAATTAGCAATCTTGTTGTGCGAGGCCCCTTGGGGAAGAGTGACCATAATATGATAGAATTCTTTGTTAAGATGGAGAGTGACACAGTTAGTTCAGAAACTAGGGTCCTAAACTGAAGGAAAGCTAACTTTGATGGCATGAGGCGTGAATTGGCTAGAGTAGACTGGCAAATGATACTTAAAAGGTTGACGGTGGATAGGCAATGGCAAACATTTATAGATCACATGGATGAACTTCAACAATTGTGCATCCCTCTCTGGGGTAAAAATAAAACAGGGAAGGTGGCTCAACCGTGGCAAACAAGGGAAATTAAGGATACTGTTAAATCCAAGGAAAAGGCATATAAATTGGCCAAAATAAGCAGCAAACCTGGGGACTGGGAGAAAGTTAGAATTCAGCAGAGGAGGACAAAGAGTTTGATTAGGAGTGGTAAAATAGAGTACGAGAGGAAGCTTGCCGGGAACATAAAAACTGACTGCAAAAGCTTCTATAGATATGTGAAGACAAACATAGGTCCCTTGTAGTTGGACTCAGGTGAATTTATAATGGGGAACAAAGAAATGGCAGACCAATTGAACAAATACTTTGGTTCTGTCTTCACGAAGGAAGACACAAACAACCTTCCGGGTGTACTAAGGGACCAAGAGTCGAGAGAGAAGGTGGAATGAAGGATATCCTTATTAGGCGGGAAATTGTGTTGGGGAAATTGATGGGATTGAAGGCCGATAAGTCCCCGGGGCCTAAATGTCTGCATCCCAGAGTACATAAGGAAGTGGCCCTAGATATAGTGGATGCATTGGTGATCATTTTCCAACAGCCTATCAACTCGGGATCAGTTCCTATGGACTGGAGGGTAGCTAATGTAACACCACTTTTTTAAAAAGGAGAGAGAGAGAAAACGGATAATTATAGACCGGTTAGCCTGACATCAGTAGTGTGGAAAATGTTGGAATCAATTATTAAAGATGAAATAGTAGTGCATTTGGAAAGCAGTGACAGGATCGGTCCAAGTCAGCATGGATTTATGAAGGGGAAATCATGCTTGACAAATCTTCTGGAATTTTTTGAGGATGGAACTAGTAGAGTGAAAAAGGGAGAACCAGTGGATGTGGTGTATTTAGACTTCCAAAAGGCCTTTGACAAGGTCCCACATATAGAGATTGGTGAGCAAAATCAAAGCACATTGTATTGGGGGTAATGTACTTGCGTGGATAGAGAATTGGTTGGCAGACAGGAAGCAGAGAGTCGGGATAAACGGGTCCTTTTCGGAATGGGAGGCAGTGACTAGTGGAGTGCCGCAGGGCTCAGTGCTGGGACCCCAGCTCTTTACAATATACATTAATGATTTGGATAAAGGAATTGAATGTAACATCTCCAAGTTTGCAGATGACACTAAACTGGGTGGCGGTGTGAGCTTTGAGGAGGATGCTAAGAGGCTGCAGGGTGATTTGGACAGGTTAGGTGAGTGGGCAAATGTATGGCGGATGCAGTATAATGTGGATAAATGTGAGGTTATCCACTTTGGAGGCAATAACACGAAGGCAGAATATTATCTGAATGGTGGCAGATTAGGAAAAGGGGAGATGCAACAAGACCTGGGTGTCATGGTTCATCAGTCATTGAAAGTTGACATGCAGGTACAGCACGCGGTGAAGAAAGCAAATGGTATTTTGGCCTTCATAACTAGGCGATTTGAGTATCGGAGCAGGGAGGTTTTACTGCATTTGTACAGGGCCTTGGTGAGGCCTCACCTTGAATATTGTGTTCAGTTTTATTCTCCTAACCTGAGGAAGGACGTTCTTGCTATTGAGCGAGTGCAGCGAAGGTTCACCAGACTGATTCCAGGGATGGCTGGACTGACATATGAGGAGAGACTGGATCAACTGGGCCTTTATACATTGGAGTTTAGAAGGATGAGAGGGGATCTCATAGAAACGTGTAAGATTCTGGCGGGACAGGACAGGTTAGATGTGGGTAGAATGTTCCCGATGTTGGGGAAGTCCAGAACCAGGGGACACAGTCTTAGGATAAGGGGTAGGCCATTTAGGACTGAGATGAGGAGAAACTTTTTCACTCAGAGAGTTGTTAACCTGTGGAATTCCCTGCCGCAGAGAGTTGTTGATGCCAGTTCATTGGATATATTTAAGAGGGTGTTAGGTATGGCCCTTAGGGCTAAAGGGATCGAGGGGTATGGAGAGAAAGCAGGAAAGGGGTACTGAGGGAATGATCAGCCATGATGTTATTGAATGGTGGTGCAGGCTCGAAGAACCAAATGGCCTACTCCTGCAACTATTTTCTATGTTTCTATGTTTCTGTCGAGCACTCTCTCTGACACTTCTGTCTGTATCTCTCTCCCTTTCATTTCTGTGTACTTCTCCCCTTCACTTCCCCTTACCTTGCTCTCCTTCACTTCTGTCAACTTCTCTCCCCTTCACCTTTGTCGAGCTCTCTTTCCCCTATCTGTTTACGTCTCTCCCCTTTACTTCTATCTAACTATCTCAACTTCACTTCTGCATCTCTGACTGTACCTTTGCCGATCTCTCTCCCCCTTGACTCATGTCACTTCATTTGAATAGGAAATGAAAGCAAGTATTCCCATGATTACCTGATGTACTAGGCAGCTTTTCATGATTTTCTGATATGTGCGCTCAGTGGGTGAGGCTCTGCACTGGTTGCAGGCACTTGTAAAATTTACATCATCTTGTTCTCGAGCTGTTTTTGCAAATGCTTGGTTCTCAATCAGTCTGAAAACAGAAATACTGACAGAAATGTTTTTTTTATTCATTCACGGGATGTGGGCATCGCTGGCAGGACCAGCATTTATTGCCCATCCCTAATTGTCCATGAGAAGGTGATGGTGAGCTGCCTTCTTGAACCGCTGCAGTCCATGTGGTGAAGGTACTTGATTTTGACCCAGTGATGATGAAGGAATGGCAATATATTTCCAAGACAGAATGGTGAGTGACTTGGAGGGGAATTTTGAGGTGGTCGTGTTCCCATGCGTCTGTTACCCTTGTCCTTTTCATTGGCAGAAGCGGTGGTTTTGGGAGGTGCCTTGTCAAGTTGCTGCACTGCATCTTGCAGCAGGTAAATGGTGGAAGGAGTTTAAGGTGGTGAATGGGGTGCTGATCTGTAGGATCTCGAAATCTCTGGCATTAACTTGACAGCGGGACTGATTCTTTTAAAACAATTTGGAATAGTTTATTAAACACACACATGCACATCTATCAGCAGTCATCAGCTATCCTGCAGATCTACTTAGTTACAACAGATATAATGTTACAATAATAATTTATAAAAAGGTATATGTCACTTTCCTCTGGCTGGCTGGCTGAGCACACAGCCTGCTGTTTCGGCTGATCTTCAGCGGGCGGTTTGCCGTGTGCTCAGGAGAGAAGAGATAGAGCAGTCTGTGCTTGGGTTTTTATATCCCTCAAGTCCATTGTTCCTCTGAAAGCCTCAGGTTTGGACCTTGGTTCCAGGGCAGTTCCTTATTGGCTCTCCTCACACATGTGTCTGTCTGGAGGATCCAGCCATCCGTTGATTAGGTCAATGGCTTTCCAATACACATCTTTAAGCTCTGTCCAGCCGGAAGACAATATACACACAGAACATGCAGGAAGTCTGTGAGCTTCCATTTCGTCTCTTTCAAAACTGTCTTTTCATATAATCTAGACTTCCAACATTTCTACATACACAGAATCAATTTTGTCATTACTAAGCACTTTTATTCTTACAGATCAAGCAATCAAGTTATGAAAATTGTTACATCTTTAGATGCCCCGATAATGACTCCACGAGGCAATGTGTTGTACTTGAACTGTAGTGATCTTAGTCCTTTATTGATAACTCCAGAGTGAGGATCACACCTGGTAGCCTGCCTTTTATACTAGGCCAGGCACACCTGTACAGGTAACCTGCAAGTCTCCCACTGCTGTGCCCTCTGGTGGCACACCTTGTGATGGTGCACACAGTAATCATGTAGGATACATGACATCAATCTCCCCCAAGCCTTTAGTGCAAAATGCCTCTGCATTGACTGTGCTCTGGGCTTAGCTCTATCTGGTTGACCCTTGGTGGGTCGTTTCTATCTTGGCTGAGTGATTGATGTTAACAGCATGACATTTGTGGTTCAGTTGTGAGGCAATTACATTCGACTGGTGAGATACATTCTTAATTCATACAAGGGATTGGTAACCGGTGAGTAAGGACAAGCTAGTTCCAGGTCTGCTGGATGGCAGTGGGAACCCGGTTGGCTCAAGTTGCCTGCTCTCGGGACTGTTGCCATAGCTCCGAGCATCGGGCAGGTTCACAGATGCCTTTCTGTCCTTTCTTTGTGCCCTGGGTCACTGCTGCTCACTGAGGAGCTGTCGTCTAGCAGTGCGCAGGGAACTGCTGACTCGCATTGTTTGGTTTGGGATCCTGGCTGGTCCCGGTCCCCTTTGGGAGGACTGTTGCGGGTGACCCTTCGTTCCCAGGTATGGCGATGGGGTCTGGGGGCTGTGCCTTAGCACAGTTTACTCTTTCAGGCTCGTGGCGGTTAGTGCCATCGGGTGCTTGAGAGGTGGAGCCACTCAGGAGCAGGGTATCGACACCGGTGCCGTTGGCCTCCTGAGATCGCTTGCACTGCAGCTCGTATGTATTAGTTGCTTGTGGCCACACTCCATGGTGCATAACTCTAGTCCCAGGGATGCAGGCTACTACGTTGGGTAGCTCGCTGGACCTGTGTGCACCCGATGGGTGTGTGCCCGCTGCATTGACTGAGTGCAGTTGAAATCCTACATCGCACATCGTTTCATTATTCATTGTAACTACCCTGTAGCTCCGATCGCGATCGCGCGCCTTTTTTTTGCTTATTGCCTGTACACAACTCTGATCATCAATTGCACATTTTACATCGAACTCACAGTTGCTCTTACATTGTTTGAAAATGTGAAACTGTCCCTGTTATGTCTTGGATAAAGAGTCAGACTAGATGTTGCGAGCTCAAAGTAAATGTGACCGTATTCCATTATTGCAGATCTCAGAGTGCCTCTCCAGCCTGTGAGGCCTCCTTATATCATCATAGGCAGTCCCTCGGAATCGAGGAAGACTTGCTTCCACTCTTAGCATGACTTCTTAGGTGGCTGTACAGTCCAATACGAGAACCACAGTCTCTGTCACAGGTCGGACAAATAGTCATTGAGGGAAAGGGTGGGCGAGGAGTCTGGTTTGCCGCAAGCTCCTTCCGCTGCCTGTGCTTGATTTCTGCATGTTCTCAGTGACGATATTCGAGGAGCACAGCGCCCTCCCAAATGCACTTTCTCCACTTCGGGTGCTCTCTGGCCAAAGACTCACAGGTGTCAGTGGGGATGTCGCACTTTATCAGGGAGGCTTTGAGGGTGTTCTTGTAACGTTTCCTCTGCCCATCTTTGGCTCGTTTGCCATGGATGAGTTCCGAGTAGAGCGCTTGCTTTGGGAGTCTCGTGTCTGGCATGCAGACTATGTGGCCTGCCCAGTGGAGCTGATGAAGTGTGGTCAGTGCTTCAATGCTGGGGATGTTGGCGTCTATCCTCCCAGGGGATTTGCAGGATCTTGCGGAGACATCGCTAGTGGTATTTCTCCAGTGACTTGAGGCGTCTACTGTACATGGTCCACATCTCTGAGCCAAACAGGAGGGCGGGTATTACTACGGCCTTGTAGAGCATGAGCTTGGTGACAGTTTTGAGGGACTGATCTTCAAACACTCTTTTCCTTAGGCGGCCGAAGGCTGCACTGGCGCACTGGAGACGGTGTTGGATCTCATCATCAATGCTTGCTCTTGTTGATAGAAGGCTCCCAAAATAGGGGAAGTGGTCCACGTTGTCAAGGGCCACGCCGTAGATCTTGATGTTTCGGGGGCAGTGCGGTGAGGACAGTGGTGGAGGACAGTGGTGGCGGACCTTTGTCTTACTAATGTTTAGCGTAAGGCCCGTGCTTTCATACACCTCGGTAAATACTTCGACTATGTCCTGGAGTTCAGCCTCTGTGTGTGCACAGACGCAGGCATCGTCCGCGTACTGGAGCTCGACGACAGAGGTTGGAGCGGTCTTGGACCTGGCCTGGAGACGGCGAAGGTTGAACAGCTCCCCACTGGTTCTGTAGTTTAGTTCCGCTCCAGCGGGGAGCTTGTCAACTGTGAGGTGGAGCATGGCAGCGAGGAAGATTGAGAAGAGGGTTGGGGCAATAACACAGTCCTGCTTGACCCCGGTCTGGACGTGGAATGGGTCTGTGATGGATCCATTGGTAAGGATCATGGCTTGCATGTCGTCGTGGAGCAGGCAGAGTATGGTGACATACTTTTGGGGGCATCCGAAACGGAGGAGGACGCTCCATAGACCCTCGCGGTTGACAGTGTCGACGACCTTTGTAAAGTCAAAGAAGGCCATGTATAAGGGCTGGCGCTGTTCCCTGCATTTTTCCTGCAGCTGTCGCACTGCAAACATCATGTCCATTGTGCCCCGGAGGGGACGAAATCTGCACTGCGACTCTGGGAGAAGCTCCTCGGCGACGGGAAGAAGACGATTGAGGAGGACTCTAGCGACGACTTTCCCAATGGCTGATAGCAGGGAGATTCCTCTGTAGTTGCTGCAGTCGAACGTGTCCCCTTTTTTAAAGATGGTCACGATCACTGCATCTCTAAGATCTCCTGTCTCCTCCCTCCAGATGAGAGAGATGAGGTCATGTATTTGCGCCAGTAGTGCCCCTCCACCATACTTCAGTGCCTCAGCAGGGATTCCATCTGCTCCCATAGCCTTGTTGTTTTTGTCTTATGGCCTTTTCTACCTCATGCAGTGTTGGGGTTTCACTGAGGTGGTGGCGGGTAGCATGCTGCAGGATGGAGTCGAGAACACTCGAGTCAAAGGCAGAGTCTCGGTTGAGGAGATCTTCGAAGTGTTCTTTCCAGCGGGCCCTGACTGCCTCGGTGTCCTTGATGAGTGTTTCCCTGTTCTTGGCCAGGAGTGGGGTGGGGCCTTGGGAGTTTGGTCCGTATGTGGCCTTGACTGCGGTAAAGAATCCTCGCACATCATGGCTGTCGTCCAGCTGCTGTATCTCCTGTGCTTTCCCCATCCACGACCTTCCTTTTCTTTAGGTCCCGGGTTTTTTGTTGGACCTTAGCCTTCAGCCGTCTGTAATGCTGCTTTGCTGCTCCCAAGTTGGGTTGTTGTTTAAGGCTCAGAAATGCCCTGCGCTTGCAGTCTATTAGTTCTTGAATCTCCTGATCATTCTCATCAAACCAGTCCTGGTGTTTCCTGGTTGAGTGACCGAGCGTCTCCTTGCAGACACTGGTTATGGAGGCCTGGAGTGCAGACAGAGCGCTGTGGGCATTCTGCATCTCGGGGTCATCAAGGCACGCGAGGTTAGCTGTGAGGCACTGACTGTAAAGGGCTCTCTTCGCTGGGTCCTTAAGTGCCCCGACATTGACTTTTTTGAGACATTGCTTCTGCTGCTCCCATATGTTGAGCTCTCCCAAGATTTTAGCTGCCGTCGGGGTAGCAGCTCCCTCGGGAGCACCCCTGCTAAACAGCTCCTCGGCCCTTAACCTCCCGCCTCGCACTCTCTAAATGTCCCCAAGCCCCAGCCCTAGCCCTAATAGACCCCAATAGGGGGTCTTAAAGACTTAAATCCCCACCCTAACCCCAACCCCGCGATTCCCAAAGTTCGGGCTGACCTCAGGCCTTCCGCCACTCAACACATCGGCGTTTCCCGGCTGGACCTCCTGCTGACTCGTCACGACTTGGGCCTCCCGGCTAGACCTCCTGCAGCGGCTGGAAACTCGACGTGACTTGGACCTCCCGGCTGGACCTCCTGCGGCGACTGGATGGCTGGACCTGGCTATTGAGCCTCCAACTCCTCCCCCCGCCATCTGGACCTCTCCTTCTCCACTGATGGCCTGGTCTTCTCCTCTCCTCCTCCAGCACCTGGTGAGTACAATGGCTGTGACCCCTCTGCTTCCCCATTCTGAACCCCAGTGCACCGCTGGCACCCCCAATGCCTTCCCCCAAACAAACCTTGGACCACCTACTATCAAAGGTGCTACCCAGCGCCGAGCCTGCGTCCAACACTTCGCTGTCGGCAATTAGGCCCATTTTGCAGTGCCTGTTCCCCAGTCGACCTGGACCCTCTTGCCACTGGACCACGACCTCGCTCAGCTCAGCCCATGTGGTAGCCAACGTGCAACGATCACCCCACGTTAAAAGAAATCTCGCACAGGCATCTTCCACTCCTCTAACATGAAGTTCGGAACCTGGAACATCAGGAACCTCATGGACAACCCCAACAGCGACAGACCGGAATGCGCACCACCATAGTTGCCTGGGAACTTAATCGATTTGATAGCGACATCGCAGCCCTAAGCAAGACCCAGCGGGCAGGGGAAGCCCAGCTGAAGGAACAAGGTGGAGGTTACACCTTCTTCAGGAAAGGGAAACCAGAGGCAGAACACCGTCTCCATGGAATCTGCTTCGCCATCAAAATTGAGCTGGTCGACCGCCTCAAAGACTCCCCCTGCAGGATTAATGAACGCCTCACCCTATCCCGGAACCAGTGCGCCACAGTCATCAGTGCTTACGCCCCAACACTCGATGCAACAGGTGAGGCCAAAGAGAGTTTTTACTCCAACCTCGAAAAGTCCCTGACCTGCGTCCCCACGGGCGACAAACTGATCCTCCTCAGCAACTTCAACGCCAGGGCCGTCAGGGACACAGACCTCTGGGGAGGCGTGATTGACAGAGAGAGGGTAGGGAAAGCCAACTCCAGCGGTCCTCCACTCCTGACACAATGTTTAGAGCATGAACTTGTCATCACCAACACCTTGTTCCGACAGAGTGACAAATACAAGGCATTGTGGCAACAACCTCGCTCCAAGCACTGGCATCTGCTTGACTATGTCATCGTCCGAGCCAGGGATCGCAAGGATGTGCGCATCACCCGTGCCATGACAGGAGTTGACGACTGCTGGATGGACCATCGCCTAATTCGATCCTTCTTATATACAGGTGTTCCCAAGGGATTGTGGGATCCCTTGGGACTCCAGGGGGTAAGCCCTGATGGTTAGACATGGTAATTACAGGTTTACAGATATAACAACACCCCCACCCCAAAGTCAATAGTGCAACTATTTACAATGTGAGTCGATCTGGGGCCATCCTTTCTCTGGTTGATCGTCTCGGTGCAAATGCTGGAGTTGGTGAGTCGTTTGTTGGGCCTTCGCTGGGCTGCTGCGCAGCTGGCCTTGCTGGACTGCTGGGGGTGGTGAGTCTTGCTGGGCTGCTGCGGGTGATGGGTTCTGCTTCGTGGTCAACCGCTGGGTCGATTGCCACTTGTGTGTGTTGGAGGGTCGGAAAAGGTAGAGTCTGTTGTGGGTTGTTCTGCATAGTCTGTAAATCTGAGTTTGGTTTGGTCCAAGTATTTTCTGCAGGTGAGTCCATTTGCGAGTTTGACCACAAACACCCTACTCCCCTCTTTGGCCAAAACAGTGCCAGCAATCCACTTGGGACCTTGTCCATGGTTCAACACAAATACAGGATCATTTACTTCAATTTCGCGTGACACATTTGCGCGATCATAATTACAAGGACATCAGGCAGGCCGTGCGTGGTAAACATGGCCCATAGGCTTTCAGTGTTGGCAGTGTATATGCTTGCCAACATTATCACGCATTCAATCCATTTGGAGTATGCATCTATAACCACTAAAAATATTTTTCCCAAGAATGGGCCTGCATAGCCGACGTGAACCCTAGAATATGGTTTGGAGGGGCAAGACCATAAACTTAGTGGCGCCTCGCTGGGTGCATTGCTTAACTGGGAACATGTATTACATTTGTGCACACAGGACTCTAAGTCTGCATCGATATCACGCCACCACACGTGGGATCTGGCTATCGCTTTCATCATTACAATGTCTGGGTGGGTGTTGTGGAGATCACTAATGAAAGTGTCCCTGCCCTTTTTTGGCACAACTACCCAATTGCCCCATCGGAGGCAGTCTGCCTGTATGGACATTTCATCCTTGTGCCACTGGTATGGCTTTATTTCTTCCTGCATCTCTAATGGAACACGAGACCAACTCCCGTGGAGCACACAGTGTTATACTAAAGACAGTAAGGGGCCCTGGCTCGTCCAGGTTCTAATCTGTCGGGCAGTAAAAGGTGATTGCTCACTCTCGAATGTTTCCATTACCATAACTAAATCTGCAAACTGTGCCATCTCCACCCCGGTGGTGGGCAATGGTAGCCTACTGAGAGCATTGGCAGTTTTCTGTGCCTGGCCTGTGGTGGATGGCATAGTTGTATGTGGACAACGTGAGCGCCCATCTCTGGATGCGGGCTGATGCTTTCGTATTTATCCCCTTATTTTCAGAAAAGAGGGATATAAGCAGCTTCTGGTCGGTTTCCAATTCAAATTTGAGCCCGAACAGATATTGATGCATTTTCTTTACCCCGTAAACACATGCTAACATTTCTTTTTCGATCATACTGTAAGCCCTCTCGGCTTTAGACAGACTTCTGGATGCATAAGCACCCAGTTGCAATTTCCCAAATTCATTAGCTTGTTGCAATACACTCCCAAACCCGTACGATGACGCAGCACATGCTAGTACCAAACGTTTACATGGATCATACAACACAAGCAATTTGTTTGAACATAACAGCTTCCTAGCTTTCCCAAAGGCATTTTCTTGGCTTTTACCCCATATCCATTCATCTCCCTTACGCAGTAAAGAGTGCAGGAGTTCTAACAATGTGCTAAGACCCGGTAAGAAGTTCCCAAAATAGTTCAGGAGTCCTAGAAACACCCGCAGCTCCGTCACATTCTGTGGTCTCGGTGCCTTCTTGATTGCCTCCGTCTTCGAATCGGTGGGTCTGATGCCATCCGCCGCGATTCTTCTCTCCAGGAACTCCACTTCAGGCACCAGGAAAACGCTTTAGCCTGAGCCCCACACGATTAAGTTGACTAAGAACCTCTTCCAGGTTCTGCAGATGCTCAATGGTGTCCCGACCTATAACCAAGATGCCTTCCTGGAAGACCACGGTGTGTGGGACCGACTTCAGCAAGCTTTCCATGTTTATCTGGAATATCGTCGCGGCCGATCGAATCCCAAACGGGCATCTGTTGCAAACAAAAAGACCTTTGTGCGTGCTGATGCAGGTGAGGCCTTTCGAAGATTCCTCCAGCTCCTGCGTCATATAGGCCAAGGTCAAGTCCAGCTTCGTGAACGTTTTCCCTCCCGCCAGCGTCGCAAATAGGTCGTCTGCCTTTGGTAGTGGGTATTGATCCTGCAGTAAGAAACAATTGATAGTTACTTTGTAATCACCACAGATTCAGATGGTACCATCTCCCTTGAGGACTGGAATGATCGGACTGGCCCACTCATTGAATTCGATCTGCGAAATGATGCCCTTTCATTGCAGCCTGTCCAGCTTGATCTCCACCCTCTCGCTCATCATGTAAGGTACCGCTCTCGCCTTGTGATGGATGGGTCGCGCCCCCGGAATCAAATGGATCTGCATTTTTGCTCCTTGGAACTTCCCGATGCCTGGTTCGAACAGCGAGGGGAACTTGCTTAGGACCAGGGCACATGAGGTGTCATCAACGGATGAAAGTGCTTGGACGTCATCCCAGTTCCAGCATATCTTACCCAGCCAGCTCCTGCTGAACAGCATGGGGCCATCGCCCGGTACCACCCAGAGTGGTAACTCATGCACCGCTCCATCGTAGGAGACCTTTATGGCAGCACTGCCAATTACGGGAATCAGTTCCTTTGCGTACATTCTGAGTTTGGTACGAATGAAAGTCAGGACTGGCCTTGAAGCCTTGTTGCACCACAACTTATTGAAAGTCTTTTTAATCATTATGGACTGGCTTGCGCCCGTGTTCAGCTCCATGGACACTGGGAGTCCATTTAATTCAACCTTCAGCGTTATCGGGGGGCACTTTGTGGTAAATGTGTGCACCCCATATACCTCTGATTCCTCGATCTGAGGCTCTGGTTCGCCATGATCCACCATGGATTTGTCCTCCTCTGCTACATGGTGGTTTGCAGGATAAGCAGGGTCTGCATCTCGCCTGCACATGCGTTGGAGGTTTCCCATTGTTCCACAGCCCTTGCAAATGTATCCTTTGAAGCAGCATGAATGGAATCGATGATCATCCCGGAAGCGCCAACAAGGTGTTAATGGCCTTGTATTCATCACTCTTGAAGGCCGACTCTGAGTCATCTGTGGACATGCAGCTACAGGCGTGTAAGTCCTGCCATGTACATTTCGATTCAAAAACAACGTTACTTTGTTCACAGTACTTGCAGCAGCACTCGTGTGCTGGGAAATTTGTTTGGTATTTTCACTGGTGGAGATAAACGCCTGGGCCATCGCTGTGGCTTTACTCAAGGTTGGGGCCTCTACAGTCAAAAGTTTGCAAAGTATTACTTCATGACCAATGCCAAATACATTGAGCATGTGCTTCAAGTGTCCTTCAAATTCGCAATGTCCTGCAAGGAGCCTTAGCTCATCGACGTAGATCGCCACTTTCTGGCCTTCAGACCTCTTGTACGTCTAGAACCGATACCTCGCCATCAGAACTCTTTCCTTTGGGTTTAGATGCTCTCGGACCAGTGTGCACAACTCATCGTATGACTTGTCTGTGGGTTTTGCTGGAACAAGCAGGTTTTTCATGAGGCCATACGTTGATGCCCTGCAAACGGTGAGGAATATCGGCCTTCGTTTGGCAGCGTTCACTTCTCCTTCCAGCTCGTTGGCTACGAAGTATTGGTCAAGTCGTTCCATGAAGGTTTCCCAATCATCTCCCTCCAAAAATTTCTCCTGGGTTCCCACAGTTCTCTGCATTTGGCATTGCGGTTCGTTCGTCAGACTAGATGCTGCGAGTTCAAAGTAAGTGTGACCGTAGTCCTTTATTGCAGATCACAGAGTGCCTGTCCAGCCTGTGAGGTCTCCTTATATACAGGTGCTCCCAAGGGATTGTGGTATCTCTTGGGATTCCAGGGGATAATGCCTCTGGTGGTTAGACATGGTAATTACAGGTTTACATACATAACAGTCCCTTTAAGTGTGGCGGGTTGCAGACCTCCTTTAAGAGAGCCTTGCTTTCTTTACCCCAATCCTCTTCTCTGTTTGGTGCCATGTGTTGCTCCATCAGCACTGCACCTCGTGGTCTGGTCACCGCCATCTTTTTCTTTAGCGTCTCACCTCGTGGTTTGGGCACCATCTTTCCTCCATTCACAATGTCGACTGCGGTGATCCTCTTCTCCCCGCGTTCTGCCACCGAAGTTGGGAAGTCGCCTTTGGATCCAATTTTCTTCCTCCGGAGTCCTGCCACTGGAGCCTTGTAAGGGGTGGTCTCGGGGTCGATTCTGAGAGGTTCGAATCACTCCCTGGGTTCTAGACTCTGGATTTATTTGGGGATGTGACAAAGTGCAAGAGTCAACTGGTTTTGGTGAAAGAAACTTTGATTTTATTCAGGAAAAGAAAGTACAATGTCAAAACTTACAATCACTAGAATAAGGAACACTTTATCACATGTTCAAAAGGGGTTACAGAAAATAACATACCTCTCACCTCCCAACGTCTAACTGACTAGGTTGAGTTCTAGGGCAAACAGGGATAATGCTCACCAATCCTCTTATTGTCAGTTAGCAGTGGTTCGCGGATTTGTGGTTCGCTGGACTCTGTAGGTTCTGCTTGCCGTACCCCGAACGTCGTGGAAGACTTCTTACTGCATAGTCTTCAGTTGAGTGGTGTCCGCTGATGCGGTAGGGTGCGTATTGGATTTTATGGGGTGAGCACCCACTTTCTTCCGTCAGCAGTAGGTTTTAAAGTTCTTTTCGGTAATGTTTCACCTGTTGATAGCTAGGAACAGATTGTAGAGTGGAAACTTTTGAATCTTCGGTTTCTTCTTGAGGAATTTTTGCTCTTAGAATTTGTCGATAGCGGTGGTTTGATGTTACCACATTGGCTGTGGTCAGTTACTGTCGCGATGATGATGTCCAAAGTTTCTGGGAACTGCTTTTCTCTGCCTTGGTGAAGTTCGTCCTTCTTCGGTAGCAGAGCAGTGTAGCTCAGGAGTGTCGTCGAGGCTGAAGATGTTGATGTTCAGGGGGCTGCATAGAAGGTTGTGTAGCAAGCTCTCTGGAAGGCTGCCTTAATCCAGAAAACAGGGCCTCAATTATACTTTGGGAGCCGTTCTAATCTGCGCGCCAAATCAACCCCGATTCATTGTCTTAATTTTGGCGGGCTAAGTAATTCTTTGTCATATTTTGGCGGGCTTGTTAAGGATAACTTGTTTCGGATGTGTCGATCTGTTGAATTTGTTTTTCAATTGGGAAAAAATAGTTTTGGTATTTACATTGTCTGCCTAGGCCTGGGTTTTCCATGCGGGCTGGATGGGCTATTAACATTATGCATGCGCTAGATGGGTTTCATGCTTGGAGCTATGGCTGGCTATCTCTGGGTCAATTATTGCTATGTTAATGTTTCCTGGAGAAAATGGTTTTTGAGTTTACACAATTCTCCAGACAATTTGTTTAATTTCAATACCCCAAATAGCTTCAATACCCAAAGACTGGCTTCTTTAGAGGCTAGTTGTCCCCTGGTTTTTGCAGCCATTTTCCTCACGGACCCAACATGCCTTTTAAAATCCCAAACTTGTTTAAAACTCGTAGTTTCTTCCACATGCATTTTAGGATCCCAAACTTTCTGCTTGGTAGTCCCAAATCGAATTTCCTTTTCAATGAGTCCAAACACTGGGGGCGGGGGTCTTTCCACGAATTTTGCAATCTTGCATCCTGGAAGGTGCATTCGGGTCGTCTCAGCTGGATCATCTCCACGCAGTCGTGCTGAGCAGTCTGTGCCTCGGGTGCTGTGCTGGTCTGCTCTCTAGTGCCGGGTCCACCCTTAAGTGAGGGCTTGCTTTGCCTCCGAGCGCGGAGGATGTCGATTGCTGGAGGGGTGAAGTCTTCCCACTTCCAATGGATCTTCTCCATCCACGTTCTTCCGAGTAGCGTTGGCCCATTACCTGTAACAATCCACAGAGGTAACTTGTGCACCACGCCATCATGGAATACCTTTATATCCACACTACCAATGACTGGGATAAGTTCATCAGTGTAGGTGCGCAGCTTTGCCTGAACCAGGACCAACTTGGGTCGTTCAGCCTGATTGCCCCATAGCCTCTCAAAGGCTTCTTGATTCATTACTGGCTTGCTCGCCCCCATGTCCACTTCCATGAAGACTGGAATGCCATCTATCTTGACTTCCATCCTCAACGGGGAACACTCAGTGGTGCAGGTAAACATGCTATATACCTCATCGTGGGGCTGTGCACAATACTTACTGGGTTTGAGTTCTGAGGATGAGTCATCTGCCTAGAACCACAGGTCGAATGCCTGGCTCACAGAAATGGCCTTCTGCAGTGTGACTGTGGTATCTGCAGACAGTAGCTTATGAATAAGGCCGTCATGGCTGATTCCAATGGCAAAAATGTCGCACAGCGCTTCGGTGAGGTGGTTGCCGAAATCACACAGTGCCGCCAGCCTCCTGAGGTCTGCAGCATATTTCGCGATTTCCTGGCCTTCGGGTCGTCGGTGAGTGTAGAACCGGTGTCTGGCTGTGAGGATGCTCTCGTTGGGCTTGAGTTGCTCTTGGATCAGCGTTATGACCCTCTCGTACGTCACTGGTGCCAGCAAGTCCCTGATGAGGCTATAGACAGTGGGCCCACAACTAGTTAGCAGGATAGCTCTGCACTTATCAGCCAGAGTGGTCGGGGTGTCGCCTGCCAGGTCGTTGAAGAAATGGTCGCGCCGCTCCACAAAGGCGTCCAATCATCAGCATCGGTGAACTGCTGCAATGTACCAAGGGTAGGCATTTTCGCGTAAAGGTCCATAATCCCATCCTCGTCACCAATTGTTATATCTTTAGATGCCCTGATAATGACTACATGAGGCAATGTGTTGTACTTGAACTGTAATGTCCTTAGTCCTTTATTGATAACTCCAGAGTGAAGATCACACCTGGTGGCCTGCCTTTTATACTCGGCCAGGCACACCTGCACAGGTAACCTACAAGTCTCCCACTGCTGTGCCCTCTGGTTGACTTATGAGGAAAGGTTGAGTAGGTTGGGCCTCTACTCATTAGTATTCAGAAAAATGAGAGATGATTTTATTGAAACGTATAAGATTATGAGGGTGACCAGGTGGATGCAGAGAGGATGTTTCCACTGATGGGGGAGACTAAAACTAGAGGGCATGATCTTAGAATAAGAGGCCACCCATTTAAAACAGAGATGAGGAGAAATTTCTTCTCTCAGAGCATTGTAAATCTGTGGAATTCGCTGCCTCAGAGAGCTGTGGAAGCTGGGATATTGAATAAATTTAAGACAGAAATGGACAGTTTCTTAACCGATAAGGGGATAAGGGGTTATGGGGAGCAGGCAGGGAAGTGGAGCTGAGTCCATGATCAGATCAGCCATGATCTTATTGAATAGCGGAGCAGGCTCGAGGGGCCATATGGCCGACTCCTGCTCCTATTTCTTACGTTCTTATTCCGCTAGGTTGCGATGGATTTTCTCAGCACAATTTGCCTGAAATCAGCCAAATTGTGGAATTTTAAGCACAAATTACATTCAGCACAAATCGACTTTCCACAATCTTTGCCGCTAATTTAAAAAACATTGCACTAGATGCCAGCCCTATCCACAAAATTGGCAATGCCCCCAGATTGGATTAATCACCATGGTAAATTTGTACTAATTGTGCCTGTTGCATTTTAAAAGATTTTAAATATATATTTTTTTAATTTACTAAAAAGCTACTGTACACCAATGTAACGAGTAAATGTTCTGTAAATTAAGTTATTTAAAATTAGGTTACTCACAGGTGGCATCTGGATTGCTGATTGCACCCAAAATACAAATTCTGGGCCAAGTTCTGTTTTCTTACATGCTGGACATACAAGTAACTTTATGGAAGGTTTCCAGTAAATGGGAAATAGATTAGGGTTGATTTTCCGACAATGCTTCTGGTCGGAACCTTGCTTCTTGGCAAAACATATTGGAAATTTGTCCTTGTGCTATGTATGATTTATCTGCCATTTAAATTAATTTGCAAAGTTGGAAAATAATCCCTTTTATCTATATGGGACTTATCGAAAGCAAGCACCCTTACTTCCTTTCTCATTAAACAAACATATTAAAACATAAAACAAAATGTCCAGATTAAGAACAAAACAATGCTAAAGTTGACAGCAATTCTTTGTAACTAATTTTTAAAAGAACCTATTGCTATGAAGCTCACTTTTAAATCACATACCTGGTAAATCCAAATACGAAAGAATTTGGCATTGTATCAAATAGTCCAAAATTTAATTGATTTCTGCAGATATAATCCTCTTCACTCCCAAGATTCCAGCACAATGGGCTTGAGGTGACTCACATTGCGAAGTAGCAGGAGCTTGTCTCATGATGTCTGGTGTCATTCAGTATCTATTCCATAATTAGCACCCTTTGCGATTTGTACTCTGTACGAAGTGGAATAATACTAAAACTAGTTTACGGGATATGATGACAGGCATGCCACAAGCCAAAGAACTTGCAGATGTCCCAGAAATAGCTTTTTGTTCTTTGCTGGAAGTTGGCACCTCAATTCTTCTTCTGTTTCTATTGCAGTCAACCAATAACAGTTATGAATTAATGCCAACAATGACTTGAAGGGCCTCTTTTTGTTGACTTTATCCCCCTTTTGAATTGAGTATTGACTCATGGGGTTCGTTTTTAACGCCAAGCGTGTTTCCATGGAGAAGCACTGGGAGCCAGTTAGTTTCTGACCGGCCAGTGGCAGCATGACACCTTCGCAGTTTTAACCGTCTGGCCTCATTAACAGGCTGCTTGTTCCACTTCCCACCTGGAACAGGCAGGACGTGGGTGAGAAGTGGGAGGGAAGTGTCTGCTGCCCTCACAAAAATCTGGGGGCCCATGGCTGCTCGTCAGCTCACAGGAAGGTGTGGGGAAAGGGCTTCCAGAGGGCATGGGGAGGAATCTGTGGCAGGGAAGGCTTAAACTTTTCTTGTGGGGTCTGGAGGAGCACCCTTGCACCCCAATCTCTTCCTTGATCCTGGCGGGAAAGCCCCAGCACCTCCCTCGCTCAGGCACTTGCTAGAATGCAGATTGACATAATTGACCCCAATACACATATGTCAATAGGACCCGCTGGCTTCAGGTGAGCTCCTTTGCTGCCTGCTTGGTAGAGCAGATTAAAATCAGTGCGATCCAGGAGCCTTTCCAATGAGTGAATAACCTACGGCATTTTAACTGCCCTTCTGCCCATCCCCATGATGTCTGCCCTCAGGCCACATTCCTACTGTTTTAGTGCCTCTCATTAAAGGTCTGATTTTGCAGCTGAGCCAGACTGTTTGCTAACTTGGCATCCTATTTGACCCTGAGCTTAGCTTCCGACCCCATATCCTTTCCATCACAAAGGGTGCCTATTTCCACCCATCTCTGTCCCTGCTGTCATCTGCTGCTGAAATCTTCATCTGCTGCCTTTGTTACCGCCAGACTTAACTATTTCAATGCTCTCCTGGCCAGTCTTCCAATCTTGCACCCTCTGTAAACTTCAGTTCATCCAAAACTCTGCTTCCCATATCCTAACTCACACCCTGTGCTCGCTGACCGACATTGGCTCCCTCTCTGGCAATACCTTGATTTTAAAATGATCATCTATAATATACTTGGGTAGAACAAATAAAAACAGATACATGATGAGTTGCAAGTCTATGTGCTTGCTTTATTAGAATGAACTGAGCAGACTCCTACCAAACTATATGATACAATACACTGCTTTATATACAGTGTATATATACAATACACTGCTTTCCCCCTTTAAAGAAATGTTTATATTCCCCTCTCAAATACAAGAAAACTGTGGTCTCACCTTTCCCAGCATTACATGTACCACATAACAAAATCACCTGGCTATTTTTCTTTCAAATGGACTACAATTCAATAACTGGTTTGCAGAGCCTTCCTGAACTCCTTACAGAAGGTTTTGGTGTTGAACCAATTTTCGGACTGTTTTGTTTTGGTTCCGAACTCAAAGGTGACCCTGTTTCTAACTCAGTCTTGTTTGAACATGATACGTCCTTACTATACAATATAAATGCACACGAGGCCCATGCTTGAGAGAAGGTCAGTCTGTGACCTGTCCTTTATTCCTTAGCACTCAAGTGATGGAAGGTGGGTGGAGCTTCCCCTTTTATACCTGAAGGTCCAGGTTAGGAGTGTCTCCCACCTAGTGGTCATTGTTCTCACAGTGTACAACTTAGGTCAGATTATACATGGGTTACAATGCTGGTTGAATACATAACATCACCTCCCCGCAAAAGTCTTATTGGGATCACAGGTTGAGTCTCTCTGGTGGTTTACGCTCTATTGTAGAGTGCCTGAGTTGGAGCTCCGGTTGTTGGGCGCTGGCCTGAGTGTCTGCTGTTTGCGTGTCTGCTGTTTGCGGTGCCTCAGGCCTGTCCGGACTGCCCACAGTGATTGGGCTCTCCTCCCTTTGGTTCCGGTGTTCGATCACCTGTGGTGGAGTGAACTCTACATCGTGTTCTTCCTCTGCTTCTTCTATGGGGTTGCTGAACCTCCTTTTTGTTTGATCCACGTGTTTGCGGCAGATTTGTCCATTGGTATGCTTAACTACCAGAATCCTATTTCCCTCTTTGGCAATCACAGTGCCTGCGAGCCATTTGGGGCCTGCAGTGTAGTTGAGGAGAAAAACAGGATAATTTACATCAATACGTCGCGCCCTCGCATTCCTGTCATGGTAGTCATATTGTGGCTGGCGCCAGCTCTCGACAATTTTTTTCATGGTGGGATGTATAAGGGATAGCCGGGTTTTGAGCGTCCTTTTCATTAGCAGCTCTGTGAATGGAACCCCTGTGAGCAAGTGTGGTCAGGATCTATAGGCCAACAGGAGGCATGATAAGTAGGTTTGTAGGGAACCCCCTTGGATCCTGAGCATCCCCTGTTTGATTATCTGCACTGCTCGTTCTGCCTGGCCGTTTGAGGCCGGCTTGAACAGTGCCGTTCTGACATGGTTAATTCCATTGCCTGCCATGAAGTCCTGGAATTCAGTGCTTGTGAAGCACGGGCCATTGTCGCTGACCAAGACGTCCGGTAGACCGTGAGCGACGAACATTGCCCGTAGACTTTCTACCGTGGCAGAGGCTGTGCTTGAATTTAACATGACACACTCGATCCATTTGGAGTAGGCGTCTACTACAACCAAAAACATTTTTCCCATGAAAGGTCCTGCGTAGTCCACATGGATGCGTGACCAAGGCTTGGCGGGCCATGGTCAGGGGCTAAGGGGGGCTTCCCTGGGTGCATTGCCCAGCTGGGCACACGTGTTGCACCTGCGAAAACAAAGTTCCAGATCTGCGTCTATCCCTGGCCACCAAACGTGTGACCTGGCAATTGCCTTCATCATGACAATGCCCGGATGCTCATTGTAGAGTTCTCTGATGAACACCTGTCTGTCCATCTGGGGCATGACTACGTGGTTTCCCCACAGTAGGCAATCGGCCTGAATCGAGAGTTCATCCCTGCGCCTGTGAAATGGTTTAAATTCCTCAGGACATGCCCTGTACATGGCTGCCCAGTCCCCATTCAGGACACATTTCTTGACTAGAGACAATAGCGGGTCTCTATTTGTCCAGACTTTAATCTGACGGGCTGTCACATGTGAGCCTTCGCTTCTGAAAGCTTCAACAGCCATGACCATCTCAGCAGCATGCTCGGTAGCCCCTTCAGTGGTGGCTAGTAGGAGCCCGCTGAGTGCATTGGCGCAGTTTTCGGTGCCTGGTCTGTGCCGAATTGTATAGTCATAGGCGGCTAACGTGAGTGCCCAACTCTGTATGCGGGCCGATGTGTTTGCATTTATGGCCTTGTTGTCGGCCAAAAGGGACGTTAGGGGTTTGTGATCTGTCTCCAGCTCAAATTTCCTGCCAAACAGGTACTGGTGCATCTTCTTTACAGCATATACACATGCGAGCGCCTCCTTTTCTACCATCCCGTAATCCCTTTCTGCCTGGGACAGACTCCTGGAGGCATAAGCTGACCCTTGACATTGACATGCTGCAACACACACTCGACACCATAGCACGACGCATCACACATTAACACAAGTTTCTTACATGGGTTGTATAGTGTTAACAGAGTGTTGGAACATAACAAATTGTGTGCTCTATTAAAAGCCCTTTCCTGGCTGTCCCCCCAGACCCATTCGCGACCTTTGCATAGGAGCACATGTAGCGGCTCTAGCAGCTATTGTCTCGAGGGCTGATCCCGTCTGCTGCTACCCTCATCCCCAGGAATTCTACCTCTGGAGCTCGGAAGGGAAGACGCACTTCGCCTTTTTCAGTCGCAGCCCTACCCAGTCCAGTCTGTGTAGCACCTCCTCCAGATTGTGGAGGTGTTCTTCAGTATCGTAACCCGTGATGAGGATGTCGTCCTGAAAAACCATCATTCCTCGAATCAACTTGAGGAGGTTTTCCATATTTTGTTGGAAGATCGCGGCGGCTGAGCGAATCCCGAACGGGCATCTGTTGTACTCAAACAATCCCTTGTGTGTTGTGATGGTGGTCAGCTTCTTCGACTCACTCGCCAGCTCCTGGGTCATGTAAGCTGAGGTCAGGTCCAATTTTGAAAAAGTTTGTCACTGGATAGCGTCGTAAAGAGGTCCACCACTCTCGGTCGCGGGTACTGGTCTTGGAGTGACACCCGATTGATGGTGGCCTTGTAATCACCACATATCCTGACTGACCCATCCGCCTTGAGCACCGGCACGATCGGGCTCGCCCAGTCACTGAATTCGACTGGCGAGATGATGCCTTCCCTCAGCAGGCGGTCCAATTCGCCTTCTATCTTTTTCCGCATCACGTACGGCACCACTCTGGCCTTGTGGTATACTGGCCTGGCGTCCGGGTTTATGTGAATCACTACCTTGGCCCCCATGAAAGTGCCGATGCCGGGTTGAAATAATGAGTCAAATTTGTCCAGGATTTGTGAACATGATACTCGCTCCACAGAAGAAATTGCATTGACATCTCCCCATTTCCAGTTCATGACAGCAAACCAACTCCTCCCCAGTAGTGCGGGACCGTCCCCTGGGACAATCCAGAGTGGCAACCTGATCACCGAATCTTTGTGGGTCACGACTAGCACCGGAATGATCTGCTTTGTGTAAGTTCGTAGCTGTGCGTCAATCGGCGATAATTTTGGCCTCCTGACCTTGGACGGCCCAACTTTTCAAACTGTTTGATACCCATCAGGGACTGGCTGGCCCCCGTGTCTAGCTCCATTGATACTGGGATGCCATTGAGGAGCACTTTCATCATTATCGGTGGCGTCCTGGTGTATGAACTGTATACGTGCTCCACATGAACTCGATGAACTTCAACTTCCAACGATTCCCCCCAGCGGCACTTCTGCAATTTCTCAGGTATTTTGCTCATCTCTGCAAACACCGGCTGAGTGTGTGCCTCCACGCCTCCAACATGAGCTGTTGTTTGAAACAAAAGGTCCCTTGCCAGTCGATCGTCCCTGACTGCCCCTGTGACTGTCCTTGAGTGCGCCATTAACAGGTGTTGATGGCCCCATTACTGGCCGCATTGTCGCTTGCAATGCAGTGAATCGCCGTTCAGCTTTCCATTGTCTCTGTCGAACTCCCCCTCTGGGTTCAACTACATGTTGGGGCATGCCCGATTGCCCTTGTCTGCCTGGAGAACTGCGTGCTGCTTTAACACTGTTGAATCTCTGTCCCAACCATTCCTTAACACAGTACCTCTCGTCTGTTCTGCTAGTGGCCATGCTCGCGTGGTTTAAATCCCAGTTTCTCGTCGCCATTGATATGTCCTTACTTTACAGTATAAATGCACACGAGGCCCATGCTTGAGAGAAGGTCAGTCTGTCCTTTAATCCTTAGCACTCAAGTGATGAAGGTGGGTGGAGCTTCCCCTTTCATACCTGAAGGTCCAGGTTAGGAGTGTCTCCCACCTAGTGGTCATTGTTCTCACAGTTTACAACTTAGGTCAGATTATACATGGGTTACAATGCTGGTTGAATATATGACAGAACATGCTACTTCAGTTACTGAAGTCTGAACTGAGTCAAATTCATATATGTGTTCATGATCAAGTGGTTCACGATGATATCTTGGTTCATCTCTAGCAGAGATCATTTGATCTACATGAACACTTCAGATTTTGTCTGCAACCACAATTATGATTCCTACATCAAACTTGTTTGAACTTGACTTGCCAGAACACGAACACACTTGTTTTGTTTGAAACTGCATTCTTTCTGATTGGTGTCGTAATAACATTTCTGACTCAACTGTTTCTGTTCGACTCCTGACACCAAATTTGGTTGAACAAGACTCAATCATGGTCTCAATGTACTCTTCATCAAGAGTTCTGCTGGGGTATGTCCAGTTGCAGGCCGCGATTTTTCCTACCGGATCGGGAGAGAGGCAGTTTACTTTGGGCAGATTGGAACACGACTCCCGGTTGCAGCCCGCTCTGTTGAAGTGATTTTACTCTGATTGGGCTTGTGAAGCCTGTCCTGTGAGCTTCCTGGCCAATTAAAAGGAAGCGGGTCTGAAGATGTCATTTGATGACGTGCCATCAGCCGTTTTCCTCAAAAGGGACTATGCCCACATTCATTTTGACATTGTGCTGTCAGTATTCTGCAGCATTGAGCTTCTGCAAACACTGACAATGACTGCACAAAGGTGCATGGCTGCACCCAGGCTCTCCCATGATCCCCTCCATATGGTTATGAATGGAGTCACAGCACGCAGGGAGGTTCTCTTCCCGTCCAAATCTATGCTGATTGTTACTGATTAATCCATGTCGTTCCCAAATGAAGATTTATCCTGTCCCTCAGGATTTTTTCGAATAATTTTCCCACCACTGAGGTGAGGCTGACTGGCCTGTAATTATTCGGCCTATCCCTTCCTCCCCTTTTAAACAAAGGTACAACATTAGAAGTCCACCAGTCCTGACAGTGTACCATAGGACAATTTAATATAAGATGAGGCATAGTATTTTATTCTTGTATGAGACCTTAATCAGGCCGCACTTAGACTACTGTTTGGTCTCCTCACATGGTGGATGATATTGAGGCTCTGGAAAGGTTGCAGAAGAGGGCCACTAGACTAATTCCAAATCTAAAGCATCTTAGTTATCAAGATCGGCTAAAAGCGTTGGGAGTTCTGATGAAGGGTCATCGACCTGTTTCTCTCTCCACAGATGCTGCCTGACCCCGCTGAGATTTCCGGCATTTTCTGTTTTTATATTATAAAAGAGTTGGCACTCTACCTTAGAGCAGTATAGACTATGGGAAGGATATGATTGAGGCTTATAACATAATTAAAGGAATTGGCAGTGTTCCAGCTGACAGTTTATTTCAATTAAATAGGTTAGGAAGGACAAGGGGGCACACATTAAGTTGTATAAGGCTAGATCTAGGTCAGATGTCAGGAGGTGGTTCTTTTCCCAGAGAATAGTAGATCTCTGGAACAAGCTGCCAATTCCTGTGGTAGATGCAGATTCACTGAATTCCTTCAAGCGAAAGCTGGATTTGTTTCTGGCTGCAATGGAGATCACCTGTTACAGAAGGTCGGTACTGCAGGGAATGTAATGGTCAGAGTGATCTCCTGACTAGTTTCAATCACCCAGGTGGGTCGGAGGAGAACTTCCCAGATTTTTTTCCCCAAATTGGACAGGGTTTTTTTATCTGTTTGGGGTGGAGTGGAGTGTATATGTTGTGATACACAAGGTATTGCAATTTTATGGGACAGACTTGTTGGACCAGATGGTCTTTACCTGTCCATCACTGTTTGTGTGTTCATATGTTGCTTAAAAGGTTTTGGCCATCTGTTCTAATATCTCTTCATGGGGCTCAGTGTCAAATCTTTGACTGATTACGCTTCGATGAAGCGCACTGGGGTATTTTACTACATTAAAGAAGCTATATAAATTGACATACATTGACTGTAAGCCCACTGACCCCACAGCTATCTGGACTACACCTCCTAGCAGTCCACTTCCTGTAAGGACTCCATTCCATTCTCCCAATTTCTCCGTCTCTGTCGTATCTGTTCAGACAATGCCATCTTCCATACTAGTGCATCCGATATGTCTTCCTTTCTCCTCAACCGAGGATTGCCCTCTACCATGGTTGACATGGCCCTTGACCGTGTCTGTTCTATTTCTACACTTCTGCTCTCACCCCTTCCCCTCCCTCCCAGAACCACAATAGGGTTCCCCTTGTCCTCACCTTTGATCCCACCAGTCTCCACATTCAACGGATCATCCTCTGACATTTCTGCCACCTCCAGCATGATCCCACCACAAAACAGATCTTCCCTTCCACACCCCTTCCAAAGGGGCCGCTCCCTCCGCGACATCCTGGTCCACTCCTCAATCACCCCCAGCAACCTCTCCCCTTCCCCCGGCACCTTCCCATGCAAGCGCAGGAGATGTAACACCTGCTCTTTTACCTCCTCTCCTCCCATTGCACAGGGTCCCAAACACTCCTTTCAGGTGAAACTGCGATTTACTTGTACTTAGACACATAGAAATATAGAAATCTACAGCAGAGAAGGAGGCCATTTCGGCCCATCGTGTCCGCACCAGCCGACAAAGAGCCACATGGCCTTGGATAAGCAGCCCTAAAGGTTCCATATAAACCTATGAACAATGAACAATGGTGGAAAGGTAAAGAGCATCCAGCCCAACCAGCCCGCCCCACACCCACTGCACTGCAACATTCTACACTCCACCCCAACCAGAACCTCTCCTGGAAGAGATTAAAAACAGATTAAAAAACCCAGGCCAATTGGGGGAAAAAATCTGGGAAAATTCCTCTCCGACCATCCAGGCAATCTAAACTAGTCCAGGAGATCACCCTGGCTATATTCAATTCCCTGCAGTACTTACCATCGTATATGTCATGTATGTACTTTTGGAATCACTCGCCACTAGATGGCATCACTGTTGAAGGCCATAGGGTGCATGCCCAAGTATAAAAGCTATTTTGTAGATTAGTCACTTTGGACTTTCATAAAGCAGAGCCAAGGTTGTACCTCTTGGAGTTAAACAATACTCAGTCTAACAGTTATTGCATACACAACATTTGGCGACGAGGCATCAAGAACCTTTGCATGCAAAAATGAGCACAATTGGATTGTTGGAGTGATTTGTGGAAGGAGAAGATTGGGCAGACTTTGTGAGCCGTTTGAGCCAGTTCTTCATGGCCAACAAAGTGAAAGAAGTCAGCGATGCAGATCGGTGACGGGCTGTGTTTCTCATGGCTTAAGGTCCAAAAATTTATAGACTGATAAAGAATCTACTCCTGCCAGTGAGTCCAACAGAGAAGACGTATGAAGAATTGTGTACACTGGTGCAGGACCACCTTAAGCCAGACAAAGGCATCATCATCTCGAGATACAGATTTTACACGCACGTTCGCTCAGAGGGCCAGAATGCAGCAGAATTCGTTGCCGACCTGAGATGTCGAGCAGGACCGTGTAAGTTCGGGGCTGTGTTGACAGACATGCTGCGGGACTTCTTTGTAATCGGCATCAACCATGAGGTGATCCTGTGTAAACTACTGTCGGTGGAGACATTCGACTTAAACAGGGCATCACGATCGCTCAGTCAAGCATGACGACGGATTGAGGCCTAAAGCAATATCAGTGAAAAATCGAAACTCAGCAAGTACTGTAAATATGATTGATTGGTTCGGCATTCAGCAGAGTGGCACATGGCAGGGCCTACCCGACTGCGTATACAAAACCTGTGGCTGCCCAAAGTCTGCCAGCGGGAATGCATCCGATTTCTCCGTGTTGGTGTTGTTGGGGAAATCACCGGCACCAGCAGTGCCGATTTAAGCAATATAGTTGTAAAGGCTGTCTGAGAGTGGGGCATCTCCAGCACGTGTCCGCAGATGAGCAAACGTGCTGCGACACACCACCTGGAGGATGATGATCAGACTCATCATCATCATAGGCAGTCCCTCGAAATAGGAAGACTTGCTTCCACGCCAAAAAGGAATAAGTTCGCAGGTGTTTCAATGAAGGACCTAATATTCCAGATCCTGAACTACATCTTGAAGGGTGGAAGGTGCCTGTGCTTGGATTTTTTTAATGTGTGGTGGCCGTTGCACACCAGCCAGCACATGGGCTTGACAGAGCTGGGTCTTGGTCCAGTGGCAAGGATTACCCAAGATGACTGGGGACCAGCTCTGCTGTACAGACCGAGCGCGCACACATATCGCAGTGTGCCCTGGCCTGTGCTGCCCCTGGGCCCTCGCCTCTTCTGGGCCCCAGACTCACGCCTCTCCTGGGTCCCGGTCACTTCCCTCTACAAACTCTTGCCGCTCCTTCACCTCTCCTGCTGTGCCTCCTCGCACTGCAATCAGCGACCTGACATCGCAGCCATCGCCCTCCTGCAGTGGTATGCTGCCGCACGCTGCTCCCTCTGATGGCCCCGGCCTGTTGATGGTCTTGCAGGCTGGGACCGTGCCGCTGCAAGCTGCTCCCTCTAATGTGACCTTTCAATCACAGTAAGTCCTCTTCAAGGCTAGCACAAATCTGGATATGCAATCCAAGAACCGGAGGAGGAAGTGTGTGGACTGTACTCGTTCAGTGACTAAGTGCAAACCCATAATGATCAACGTGAAATTTAACGGGTGCCGGTATCGATGGAACTGGACATGTGGTCAAGTCAATCAATAATGAGAGAGAGGCCATTCGACAAGCTGTGGGATACTAAGGCTGTGAGGCCCAGGCTGAACCCTGTCAATGCGAAGTTGCGCAGGTCTACCAAGGAACGCATAACGGTGATTGAAAGCGCCACAATTAAAGTGTCGTATGACGGTGCAGTTCACGACAGACTTGTTGGACCAGATGGTCTTTACATGTCCATCACTGTTTCTGTGTTCATATGTTCCTTAAAAGTTTCGGCCATCTGTTCTAATATCTCTTCATGGGCCTCAGTGTCAAATCTTTGACTGATGACACTGCGATGAAGCGCGCTGGAGTATTTTACTACATTAAAGGAGCTATATAAATTGATATACATTGACTATAAGCCCACTGACCCCACAGCTACCTGGACTACACCTCCTACCAGTCCACTTCCTGCAAGGACTCCATTCCATTCTCCCAATTACTCCATCTCTGTCGTATCTGTTCAGACAATGCCATCTTCCATACTAGTGCATCCGATATGTCTTCCTTTCTCCTCAACCGAGGATTGCCCTCTACCATGGTTGACATGGCCCTTGACCGTGTCTGTTCTATTTCCACACTTCTGCTCTCACCCCTTCCCCTCCTTCCCAGAACCACAATAGAGTTCCCCTTGTCCTCACCTTTGACCCCACCAGTCTCCATATTCAACGGATCATCCTCTGACATTTCTGCCACCTCCAGCATGATCCCACCACCAAACACATCTTCCCTTCCACACCCCTTCCAAAGGGGCCACTCCCTCCGCGACATCTGGTCCACTCCTCAATCACCCCCAGCAACCTCTCCCCTTCCCCCGGCACCTTCCCGTGCAAGCGCAGGAGATGTAACACCTGCTCTTTTACCTCCTCTCCTCCCATTGCACAGGGTCCCAAACACTCCTTTCAGGTGAAACTGCGATTTACTTGTACTTAGAAACATAGAAATATAGAAATCTACAGCAGAGAAGGAGGCCATTTCGGCCCATTGTGTCCGCACCAGCCGACAAAGAGCCATATGGCCCTGGGTCAGCAGCCCTAAAGGTTCCATATAAACCTATGAACAATGAACAATGGTGGAAAGGTAAAGAGCATCCAGCCCAACCAGCCCGCCCCACACCCACTGCACTGCAACATTCTACACCCACCCCAACCGGAACCTCTCCTGGAAGAGATTAAAAACAGATTAAAAAACCCAGGCCAATTGGGGGAAAAAATCTGGGAAAATTCCTCTCCGACCATCCAGGCAATCTAAACTAGTCCAGGAGATCACCCTGGCTATATTCAATTCCCTGCAGTACTTACCATCGTATATGTCATGCATGTACTTTTGGAATCACTCGCCACTAGATGGCATCACTGTTGAAGGCCATAGGGTGCATGCCCAAGTATAAAAGCTATTTTGTAGATTAGTCACTTTGGGCTTTCATAAAGCAGAGCCAAGGTTATACCTCTTGGAGTTAAACAATACTCAGTCTAACAGTTATTGCATACACAACATTTGGCGACGAGGCATCAAGAACCTTTGCATGCAAAAATGAGCACAATTGGATTGTTGGAGTGATTTGTGGAAGGAGAAGATTGGGCAGACTTTGTGAGCCGTTTGAGCCAGTTCTTCATGGCCAACAAAGTGAAAGAAGTCAGCGATGCAGATCGGTGCCGGGCTGTGTTTCTCATGGCTTAAGCTCCAAAAATTTATAGACTGATAAAGAATCTACTGCTGCCTGTGAGTCCAACAGAGAAGACGTATGAAGAATTGTGTACACTGGTGCAGGACCACCTTAAGCCAGACAAAGGCATCATCATCTCGAGATACAGATTTTACACGCACGTTCGCTCAGAGGGCCAGAATGCAGCAGAATTCGTTGCCGACTTGAGATGTCGAGCAGGACCGTGTAAGTTCGGGGCTGTATTGGCAGACATGCTGCTGGACTTCTTTGTAATCAGCATCAACCATGAGGTGATCCTGTGTAAACTACGGCCGGTGGAGACATTGGACTTAAACAGGGCATCACGATCGCTCAGTCATGCATGACGACGGATAGACGTCTTAAGCAATATCAGTGAAAAATCGAAACTCAGCAAGTACTGTAAATATGATTGATTGGTTCGGCATTCAGCAGAGTGGCACATGGCAGGGCCTACCCGACTGTGTATACAAAACCTGTGGCTGCCCAAAGTCTGCCAGCGGGAATGCATCCGATTTCTCCGTGTTGGTGTTGTTGGGGAAATCACCGGCACCAGCAGTGCCGATTTAAGCAATATAGTTGTAAAGGCTGTCTGAGAGTGGGGCATCTCCAGCACGTGTCCGCAGATGAGCAAACGTGCTGCGACACACCACCTGGAGGATGATGATCAGACTCATCATCATCATAGGCAGTCCCTCGAAATGAGGAAGACTTGCTTCCACGCCAAAAAGGAATGAGTTCACAGGTGTTTCAATGAAGGACCTAATATTCCAGATCCTGAACTACATCTTGAAGGGTGGAAGGTGCCTGTGCTTGGATTTTTTTAATGTGTGGTGGCCGTTGCACACCAGCCAGCACATGGGCTTGACAGAGCTGGGTCTTGGTCCAGTGGCAAGGATTACCCAAGATGACTGGGGACCAGCTCTGCTGTACAGACCGAGCGCGCACACATATCGCAGTGTGCCCTGGCCTGTGCTGCCCCTGGGCCCTCGCCTCTTCTGGGCCCCAGACTCACGCCTCTCCTGGGTCCCGGTCACTTCCCTCTACAAACTCTTGCCGCTCCTTCGCCTCTCCTGCTGTGCCTCCTCGCACTGCAATCAGCGACCTGACTTCGCAGCCATCGCCCTCCTGCAGTGGTATGCTGCCGCACGCTGCTCCCTCTGATGGCCCCGGCCTGTTGATGGTCTTGCAGGCTGGGACCGTGCCGTCGCACGCTGCTCCCTCTAATGTGACCTTTCAATCACAGTAAGTCCTCTTCAAGGCTAGCACGAATCCGGATATGCAATCCAAGAACCGGAGGAGGAAGTGTATGGACTGTACTCGTTCCTGACTAAGTGCAAACCCATAATGATCAACGTGAAATTTAACGGGTGCCGGTATCGATGGAACTGGACATGGGGTCAAGTCAATCAATAATGAGCGAGAGGCCATTCGACAAGCTGTGGGATACTAAGGCTGTGAGGCCCAGGCTGAACCCAGTCAATGCCAAGTTGCACAGGACTACCAAGGAACTCATAACGGTGATTGAAAGCGCCACAATTAAAGTGTCGTATGACGGTGCAGTTCACGAGTTATGGATTGTCCCAGGCAATGGCCCAACGCTGTTCGGCAGGAACTGGTTTGAAAAAAATCAGATGCGACTGGAACGACATCAAGGCGTTGTCATCAGAGGACGATACATGTGCCCAAGGACTGAGCAAGTTCCCCTCGCTGTTCGAACCAGGCATCGGCAACTTCACGGGAGCCGAGGACCAGATCCACGTGGACTCGGATGCAAGACTCGTCCATCATAAAGCTCGGGCATTTCTGTATATGATGAGGGAGAAGGTTGAAATCGAACTGGACGGACTCCAGCTTAAAGGGATCATATCACCGGTTGAGTTTAATGAATGGGACAGCCCCATTATTCCTGTGCTGAAAAGTGATGGCACAGTCCTACAAGGCAACGATCAACAGGGTTTCGAAAAAGGATCAGTACCTGTTACCGAAGGCTGATGACTTGTTTTGCAATGCTAGCCGGGGAGAAGAGGTTCACCAAACTGGACTTGACATCAGCCTACATGACACAGGAGCTGGTTGAGACATCGAAGAGACTTACGTGCATTAAAACGCACAAAGGACTCTTTATTTATCACAGGTGCCCTTTCGGAATTCGCTCGCCTGCAGCAATATTTCAGAGGAACATGGAGAGTCTACTGAAGTCCGTTCCCTAAACCATCATGTTCCTCTATGAGATCCTGATCACAGGTCATAACTCCGAGGAACATCTGAACAACCTGGAAGAGGTCCTACATCGTCTGAATAAAGTGGGACTCAGGCTGAAATGCTCAAAGTGCGTCTTCATGGCACCAGAGGTCGAGTTCCTGAGGAGGAAAATTGCTGCTGACGGCATCAAGCCCACGGACGTGAAAACCAAGGCCATCAAGAATGCACTCAAACCACAGAATGTGACGGAGCTGCATTTGTTCCTGAGTCTTCTCAACTACTTCGGTAACTTCCTACTTAAATTGAGCACTTTATTAGAATCACTGCACATGCTGCTAAGAAAAGGCGACATCTGGGTGTGGGATGCGTCTCAAGATAGAGCTTTTGAGAAAGCCGCTAATCAGCTTTGCTCCAACAAGCTGCTGGTACATTATGACCCATGTAAATGTTTAGTATTGGCCTGTGATGCTTTGTCATATGGAATTGGTTGCGTACTCCAACAAGCTAATGAGTCGGGTAAACTTCAACCAGTCGCATATGTTTCAAAAAGTTTGTCTAAAGCGGAAAGAGCCTACAGCATGGTAGAGAAAGAAACACTAGCCTCTGTATGGGGTTAAAAAGATGCATCAGTACCTGTTTGGTCTTCAGTTTGAACTGTTCTCTGAAAACAAAGGTATTAATACCAATGCTTCATCCCGCATCCAGAGGTGGGCGCTGACATTATCCGCTTATGATTATGTCATTTGCCATAGACCTGGCACTGAGAATTGTGCCGATGCTTTGAGCCATCTGCCGTTGCCCACACCGGAGGTGGAAACGCCACAACTGGTGGACCTATTGTTAGTTATGGATGCTTTTGAGAGTGAAGGAACCCCTGTCACGGCTCAACAGTTAAGAACTGGACCAGTCAGGACCGTATTTTATCGGTGGTGAAGAGTTGCATCCTCAAAGGTGATTGGTCTGCCATACCCAAGCAAATGTGCGAAGAGACAAAACCTTACATTCGTCGCAAAGACAAACTGTCTATTCAGTCGTATTGTATACTGTGGGGTAATCGTGTTGTTATGCCCAAGAAAGGGAGAGAGAAATTTGTACGTGAGCTACATAGCACACATCCCGGCATTGTAATGATGAAAGTCATTGCCAGGTCTCATATGTGGTGGCCAGGAATTGACTCTGAACTGAAATCATGTGTGCCTCAGTGCAACACTTGCATGCAGCTCAGCAAAGCATCAGAGGAAATGCCGCTGAGTCTGTGGCCGAGGTCGTCGAAACCATGATCCAGGATCCACATAGCCTTTGCAGGTCCCTTCCTGGGGAAGATGTTTTTAGTTGTGGTGGATGCATATTCAAAGTGGATAGCATTGTGTTCCCAACACAAATGAGACTGCACACAGGGAGGTTAAAGTAACAGTGACCTCAGTCTTTATTAAGACACTCCAGAGTGAGGAACAGGCCTTAGGGGCCGGCTTATATACAGTGCTCCCAAGGGATGCTGGGATCGCTTGGGACTTCAGGGAATGCGCTCCCTGATGCCGGAACATGTGAGTGCATGCTTTACAGATACACAACATCACTCCCCCCACAAAATCAAAGTGAAAACTATTTACAAGGTGAGGCGGTCAGGTGCCTTTCTTTCCCTGCTGGACCGCCTCAGTACAAATGCCTGTTCTGGAGTGTTGGCTGTGCCCTCGCTGGGCTGGCGTGATGTTGGCCCTGCAGGGCTGCTGGGTGAGTCTGGCCTTGCTGGGCTGTTGGGCATGATGGGTTCGATTTCCTGGTCCGGGTGGTGTCGTTGATCCTTTGGGTGTGTGTTGTGGGCTCGAAAAAAGTGGTGTCTGCTGTGGGTTGTTCAGGGCAGTCTGTGAACTGCAGCCTCGTTTGGTCCAGGTGCTTTCTGCAAATTTGTCCATTGTCGAGTTTGACTCCAAACATCCTATTGCCTTCTTCAGCTATCACCGTGCCCGCGATCCACTTGGGACCATGTCCATAGTTTAGCACATAAACAGGGTCATTCAGATCAATTTCCCATGACACAGTGGCGCGACCATCGTTTACATTTTGTTGCTGCCGCCTGCTCTCTACCTGATCATATAGGTTGGGGTGAACCAGCGAGAGTCTGGTTTTAAGTTTCCTTTTCATGAGTAGCTCAGCCGGGGGCACCCTTGTAAGTGAGTGGGGTCTCGTGCGGTAGCTGAGCAGTACTCGGGACAGGCGGGTTTGGAGTGAGCCTTCTGTGACTTGTTTAAGACGCTGTTTAATGGTTTGTACTGCCCGCTCTGCCTGCCCATTGGAGGCTGGTTTAAACGGGGCCGAGGTGACATGTTTGATCCCATTGCAGGTCATGAATTCTTCAAATTCGGCACTGGTGAAACATGGCCCATTGTCACTGATCAGTATGTCAGGCAGGTTGTGGGTGGCAAACATGGCCCTCAGGCTTTCAATAGTGATGGTGGCGGTGCTTCCCGACATTATTTCACATTCAATCCATTGAGAAAAAGCATCCACCACCACCAGGAACATTTTACCGAGAAACGGGCCCACATAGTCGACATGGATCCTCGACCATGGTCTGGAGGGCCAGGACCACAAACTTAGTGGTGCCCCTCTGGGTGCGTTGCTCAACTGAACACACACGCTGCATTGCCGTACACAGGACTCTAATTTAGAGTTGATAACGGGCCACCACACGTGGGATCTGGCTATCGCTTTCATCATTACTATACCCAGGTGTGATTTGTGGAGATCCAAGATGAACGTCTCCCTGCCCTTTTTGGGTAGCACTACACGGTTACCCCACAACAGGCAGTCTGCCTGAATGGACAGGTCGTCCTTTCGCCGCTGGAATGGCTTGATTAGCTCTTGCATTTAAGCGGGGATGCTGGCCCAGCTCCCAAGCGGTACACAGTTTTTTACAAGGGACAGCAGAGGATCTTGGCTGGTCCAAGTTTTAATCTAGTGGGCCGTGACAGGTGACTTATCATTTTCAAACGCTTCCATGACCATCAACAAGTCTGCGGGCTGCGCCACCATCAACAAGTTTTCAGGCTGCTCTATTTCCACCCCTATGCTGGGCAGTGGTAGCCGACTGAGAGCATCCGCACAGTTCTCGGTGTCTGGCCTGTGGCGGATGGTATAGTTATACACTGATAGCGCGAGTGCCCACCTTTGTATGCGGGCTGATGCATTAGTATTTATCTCCTTGTTTTCAGCGAGCAGGGATATGAGGGGCTTGTGATCGGTTTCCAGCTCAAATTTGAGGCCAAACAGGTACTGATGCATTTTCTTTACCCCGAACATACACGCTAATGCCTCTTTCTCAATCATGCTGTAGGCCCCCTCGGCCTTAGACAAGCTCCTGGAGGCACAGGCAACAGGTTGCAACTTCTTCGCAACGTTAGCTTGTTGTAATACACACCCGACTCCGTATGACGATGCATCATATGCCAACACAAGTGTTTTACAAGGGTTATACAATACAAGCAGCTTGTTGGAGCATAAAATGTTTCTGACTTTCTCAAAAGCAATTACTTGTTTTTTTTCCCCATACCCAGTTCTCCCCTTTACGCAATCACACATGTAGGGGCTTTAAGAGGGTGCTTAACCCCGGTAGTTGAGGAGGCCCAAAATAGTTGAGGAGGCCCAGGAACGACTGCAGCTCCATGACATTCTGTGGCCAGGCCACGTTTCTGATAGCCTCTGTCTTGCCATCTGTGGGCCGAATACCGTCCACTGTGATCTTTCTCCCCAAAAACTCCACTTCTGTTGCCATGGAGATGCATTTTGACCTCTTCAGCCACAGCCCTACGCGATCCAGTCACTGTAGGACCTCCTCCAGGTTTTGTAGGTACTCGACGGTGTCCCGACCCGTGACCAATATGTCGTCCTGAAAAACCACCGTGCGTGGTGCCGACTTGGGTAGGCTCTCCATGTTTCTCTGGAAGATCGCTGCAGCTGACCGAATTCCAAACGGGTATCTGTTGTAGATGAACAGTCCCTTGTGCGTGTTGATGCAGGTGAGGCCCTTCGAATACTCCTCCAGCTCCTGCATCATGTAGGCTGAAGTCAGGTCGAGCTTGGTGAATGTTTTGCCTCCTGCCGGCGTCGCAAATAGGTCGTCTGCCTTAGGTAGCGGGTACTGGTCCTGTAGCGAGAAACGATTAATAGTTACTTTATAATCGCTGAAAATCCTGACCGTGCCATCACTTTTGAATACTGGAACAATCGGGCTGGCCCACTCGCTAAATTCCACTGGGGAGATGATGCCCTTGCGTTGCAGCCTGTCCAGCACGATTTCCACTCTCTCCCTCATCATGTGAGGTACCGCTCGCGCCTTGTGGTGAATGGGTCGTGCCTCTGGGACCAAGTGGATCCGCACCTTCACCCCGGAAAAGTTTCCAATGCCTGGTTCAAAAAGGGTAGGAAATTTGTTAAGAACCTGGGTGCATGAGGCCTCATCGACATGTGATAGCGCTCGGATGTCATCCCAGTTCCAGCAGATTTTGCCCAGCCAGCTCCTTCCAAGCAGTGTAGGGCCATCGCCTGGGACAATCCAGAGTGGCAGTTCTTGAACCGTACCCTCGTAGGTGACCTTGACCATGGCGCTGCCCAGGACAATGATAAGCTCTTTGGTGTACGTTCTCAATTTCGTGTGGATGGGGCTCAGGGCTAGTCTTTGTGCCTTGTTGGACCACAGTCTCTCAAACATCTTTTTACTCATGATGGATTGGCTAGCGCCAGTGTCCAGTTCCATGGCTACGGGTAAGCCATTCAATTTTACATTCAGCATTATAGGTGGACATTTCGTCAAAAATGTGTGCATCCCATGTACTTCAGCATCTGGCTCCTCTCTCTGAAGCTCGAAATTGCTTTGATCCACCATGGACCGATCTTCCTCTGCCACGTGGTGGTTAGCAGGTTTTGCAGAGCTTGCAGCTCATTGGAGGTGCCCCATTGTTCCACAGCTCTTGCAAACATACCCTTTGAAGCAGCATGAATAGGCTGAATGGATGCCTCCACAACGCCAACAAGGTGTGAATTGCCTTGCATTCATCCTTAGTTGCGGACTCTGAGTCATCTGGGTCACCTGAGGCCTGCTGGTCATTGCAGACTCGTGGTTTCTGCCCTATACATTTCTGCTCGCAAGCACAGTTCCAGTTAATTTATGAACATTGCTAACACTTGTGTGCTGAGAGATTTGTTTGGTGTTATCACTGGTGGAAATAAACGCCTGTGCTATCGCAATGGCATTACTGAGGGTCGGTATCTCTACAGTCAAAAATCTTCAGATTGCTGGCACATGTTGAACCGATACCTCACCATCAGCACGCTCTCCCTTGGGTTAAGATGCTCCTGAACCAGTGTACACAGCTCCTCAAACGACTTATCTGTAGGTTTCACCGGAGTCAGAAGATTCTTCATGAGGCTGTAGGTCGGTGCCCCACAGACCGTGAGGAGGACCGCTCTCCTTTTTGCAGCGCTTCCTTCTCCGTCCAGCTCGTTGGCTACAAAGTACTGGTCTAGCCGTTTGACATAGGCTTCCCAGTCCTCACCCTCCGAGAACTTCTCCAGGATGCCCACCGTTTGCTGCATCTTTGCGTTGGATTCGTATTCTCATCACAGATGAGACTGCACACAGGGAGGTTAAAGTAACAGTAACCTCAGTCTTTATTAAGACACTCCTAAGTGAGGAACAGGCCTTTGGGGATGGCTTATATACAGTGCTCCCAAGGGATGCTGCGATTCCTTGGGACTTCAAGGAATTCGCTCACTGGTGGCGGGACACAGGAGTGCATGCTCTACAGATACACAACAGATAGAGTGTATAATCATGTCATCCAGCACATCCACAGCTACCATTGAGAATCTCAGTATCATGTTCGCAACACATGGTCTGCCTGACATCATTGTTATCGACAACGGATCATGCGTCACCAGTCAGGAGTTTCAAGATTTCATGAAACTCAATGGTATCAAACATGTAAGGTCAGCACTGTTCAAACCTGCATCCAATGGGCATGTAGAATGTGCTGTCCAAATCATAAAGCAGAGTATGAAGCGAGTAACCCAAGGGTCACTGCAGACCCACCTGTCATGCATACTGCTTAGTTACAGGACAAGACCACGTATGCTTACCGGGGTCTCACCTGCTGAACTAACGATGAAGAGAGGTCTTAAGACCAAGCTATCTCTTCTACACCCTGACTTGAATAATCATGTTGAATATAGAAGACAAAGTCAGCAAGGGCATCATGATCGCGCAGCTGTGTCAAAAACACGAAGGCAGAATATTATCTGAATGGTGGCAGATTAGGAAAAGGGGAGTTGCAATGAGACCTAGGCGTCATGGTTCATTAGTCATTGAAAGTTCGCATGCAGGTACAGCAGGTGGTGAAGAAGGCAAATGGTATGTTGGCTTTCATAGCTAGAGTATTTTGAGTATAGGA
This sequence comes from Pristiophorus japonicus, assembly GCF_044704955.1. Lineage (NCBI taxonomy): Eukaryota > Metazoa > Chordata > Chondrichthyes > Pristiophoridae > Pristiophorus > Pristiophorus japonicus. The sequence continues at coordinate 85,740 of NW_027251951.1, read as the reverse complement.
GCAGGGAGGTCTTACTGCAGCTGTACAGGGCCTTGGTGAGACTTCACCTGGAATATTGTATTCAGTTTTGGTCTCCTAATCTGAGGAAGAATGTTCTTGCTATTGAGTGAGTGCAGCGAAGGTTCACCAGACTGATTCCCGGGATGGCTGGACTGACATATGAAGAGAGACTGGATCGACTGTGCCTTTATACACTGGAGTTTAGAAGGATGAGAGGGGATCTCATAGAAACATATAAGATTCTGACGGGACTGGACAGGTTAGATGCGGGAAGAATGATCCCAATGTTGGGGAAGTCCAGAACCAGGGGACACGGTCTAAGGATAAGGGGTAAGCCATTTAGGACTGAGATGAGGAGAAACTTCTTCATTCAGAGTTGTTAACATGTAGAATTCTCTGCTGCAGAGAGTTGTTGATGCCAGTTCATTGGATATATTCAAGAGGGCATTAAATATGGCCTTTATGGCTAAAGGGATCAAGGGGAATGGAGAGAAAGCAGGAAAGGGATACTGAGGGAATGATTAACCATAATCTTATTGAAAGGTGGTGCAGGCTCGAAGGGCCGAATTGCCTACTCCTGCACCTATTTTTTATGTTTCTATGTTTCTATGATATTTCTGTAAATGATCCTGTATATGTTCTGAATTACAGTCAGGGTCCCAAATGGATCGCTGGTATGGATCACTGGCACTGTCATGGCCAAGGAGAGCAAGAGAGTATTTATTTTCAAGCTCAAAAATGGGCAAACATGCAGGAAACATATGGATCAGACAAAGCTGTGGCACACAGACGAACCAGAACAGTCGGAGGAAGAGACAATCGACGACCAACCAACCTACCCCCAGTCATCAGAGGACTCAGTGGTCATCAGTGAATCGGCCTTTCAATCACTGACATGTTCAATGAAAATGGACTTTCAATCCCTGACATGGCCATTGGCACTCCCACCAGGTCAGCCACCCAGCCACCAGTCACAACAGACTCTGAACACTCACCCAAGGCTGGAGTTGAACTGAGATGGTCAACCCGGGAGCGTAAAACACCGGACCGTCTCAATTTGTAAAAGACTGTATTAATATCTCAGAGTGGGGTATTGTCATGTGTGTACTTTTGGGATCACTAGCCACGAGATGGCAACACTTTTGGAGGCCATTGGGTTGCACGCACGTGTGTGCAGCCCAAGTATAAAAGGCCAGCCATTTTGTACATTAGTCACTTTGGGCCTTAATAAAGCAAAGCCAAGGTTATACCTCTTGGAGTTAAACAGTATTAGTCTAACAGTTATTGCATACACAACAGAATCTGAACCAGACAATAAGAGGTTATCCAGTCTAATCCCACTTACCAGCTCCAGGTCCATAACTCTGCAGGTTATGGCACTTCAACTGCCCATCCAAGCACCTTTTAAATATGGTGAGGTTTCTGTATCCACCACCCTGCCAGGCAGTGAGTTCCAGACTCCCACAATCCTCTGCATGAAGAAGCCTTCTCTCAAATCCCCTCCAAACTTTCCACCAACCACCTTAAAACTATGCACCCTTGTAATTAACCCCACTACCAAGGGAAATATGCTCTTGCTATCCACTACCCTCAAAATTTTGAACATCTCAAAGTGGTCTCTTCTCAGCCTTCTCTGTTCCAACGAGAACAAATCCAGCCTATCCAATCTCTCCTCATAGTTAAGGTTCTCCATTCCAGGCAGCATCCTAGTAAATCTCCTCTGCACCCTCTCTAATGCAATCACATCCTTTCTACAATTCGGCAACCAGAACTGCACGCAGTACTCCAGCTGTGGCCTAACCAGCGTATTATAGAATTTAAGCATAACCTCCTTGCTCTTGTATTCTATGTCTCGGCCAATAAAGGCAAGCATTCATATGCCTTCTTACCTTATCCATCTGGCCTGCTACTTTCAGAGATCTATGGACAAGCACTCCAAGGTCCCTTTGTTCATCTGCACTTTTAAGTGGCCTACCATTTAATGTGTATACCCTTTCCTTATTAGACCTCCCAAAGTGCATCACTTCACACTTCTCCGAATTAAATTCCATTTGCCATTGCTCTTCCCACCTGACCAGTAGATCGATATCCTCCTGCAGCCCATGACTTTCCTCTTCATTTTAACCACACAACCAACTTTAGTGTCATCAGCAAACTTCTTAATCGTACTCCCTATATTCAAATCTAAATCGTTGATATATTCCACTAAAAGCAAGGGATCCAATACTGAGCCCTGTGGAACCCCACTGGCAACATCCTTCCCGTCACAAAAACCCTTTGCTTCCTACCTCCAAGCCAATTTTGGATTCAACTTACCACTTTGCCCTAGATCCCATGGGCTTTAACCTTTGTGACCAGTCTACCATGTGGGACTGAACAAAAGCTTTGTTGAAGTCCACATACACTACATCGTACGCACTACCCTCATCGACCCTCTTGGTACCATGACCTAACAAAAATCTATTGAACTCAGTCTTGGAAATTACAATTGACTCGCGATACACAGCCTTTTGGGGGAGAGTTTCAGATTTTCACTACCCTTTGCATGAAACGTGCTTCCTGTTTTCATGACTAAATGGCGCAGCTATAATTGTTTCTAGATTTCCTCACCAAAGGTAACCGTTCCTATGTATCTACCCTAATTAATTCATTTGTATGTTCACAGGCCTCAAAGGACACTGCAAAATGATGTCAATGTATCATTTGGTACCATTCTGTGCAGGTTTGCAGTGCAGCTCCTGATTCACTGGATGCCTGTAACAGCGTGTGGCGGCCCGGCCCGGAAATTGGCACGGTCCCAGCCTGCAAGACCAGTAGCAGGCCAGGGCCATTAGAGGGTGCAGTGTGCGGTGGCATGCCACTTCAGGGAGCAGCGCATGCTGCTGCAGGAGGACGGCGGCTGGCTGCAGAGCGGGCAGGTGCAGCAGGAGCGGCGAGGTCAGAGCGAAGGAGCAGCAAGAGTTCGTAGAGGGATGTGATAGGGGCCCAGCAGAGGCAAGAGGTTGGCGCCCAGAAGAGGCGTGGGCTCAGGGGCAGCATGGGCCAGCCCACACTGCAATGTGTGTGTGCACTAGGCCTGTGAAGCAGAGCTGGTCTCCCGTCGTCTTGGTTAATCCTTGCCACTGGACCAAGACCTAACTCTGTCAAGCCTGTGTGGTGGCTGGTGTGCAATGGCTATCACATGTGAAATAAATCCACGCACAGGCATCTTCCACCCTTCAAGATGTAGTTCGGGATCCAGAATATTAGGTCCTTCATTGAAACACCTGTGAACTCATTCCTTTTCGGCGTTGAAGCAAGTCATCCTCATTTTGAGGGACTGCCTATTACACTGCCTGTGTAAAATAGAGGCTTGCAAACCATTCATTGAAGAACTCCATCATTTGAAGTTAGGATTCCATTTGCTGAGCCCTGCATTCTGAGTGATGCATTTGCTTGACTGAACTGAACAATGATCATTAAAGTTGGTGTCTTGTTTCTCCTGCTGCTTGTTGCTGTTTCCCTTCTATTCATCCCTGTGGTTTGCACCTCCCACATCAGCATTCCTGCTGCCACAAGATCACTCCTGCAAGCAGTGCTGATCACGGGTATTTCATTGGGCCTGGGTTTGGAGGAAGAAGTGGAATTCACTCAGAGGAAAAGAGAGGCACGACCAGCGTCTGGCACTTACTAGCATGCAGCCGAGGAATTACATCCCACCACACAGGCACAATTATTCGGGCAACCTGGAAGGGACCTGCCTTCACCTGCTACCTTTCAGCAGTCACTAAGTTATGCTGAATAGTGGAGCCTGACCTTTCGGCAATATCCAGCCCAAGGACAGACCTGCATGTTGCTGTTAAAGTTACCACTGCATTGATGTTTTATGTAATAATCTTCTTAAAGTGCCACTGGTGACAAATGTTACTTCAACTTTGCCTAATAGGGGACTCATACCTCAGGAGCCTCTTATCAGCAAGGGCAGACATTGATGATGAGATTCAACACCGCCTTCAGTGCGCCAGTGCAGCCTTCGGCCACCTGAGGAAAAGAGTGTTCGAAGACCAGGCCCTCAAATCTGCCACCAAACTCATGGTCTACAGGGCTGTAGTAATACCCGCCCTCCTGTATGGCTCAGAGACATGGACCATATACAGTAGACACCTCAAATCGCTGGAGAAATACCACCAACGATGTCTCTGCAAGATCCTGCAAATCCCCTGGGAGGACAGATGCACCAACGTTAATGTCCTTGATCAGGCCAACATCCCCAGCATCGAAGCACCGATCACACTCGACCAGTTCTGCTGGGTGGGCCACATTGTTCGCATGCCTGACACAAGACTCCCAAAGCAAGGGCTCTACTCGGAATCCCTTCACGGCAAACGAGCCCAAGGTGGGCACAGAAAACGTTTCAAGGACACCCTCAAAGCCTCCATGATAAAATGCAACATCCTCACCGACACCTGCGAGTCCCTGGCCAAAGACCGCCCTAAGTGGAGGAAGTGCATCCGGGAGGGTGCTGAGGTCCTCGGGTCTCGTCGCCAAGAGCATGCAGAAAACAAGCGCAGGCAGCAGAAGGAGCATGCGGCAAACCAGTCCCACCTATCCTGTCCCTCAGTGACTACCTGTCCCACCTGTGACAGAGACTGTAATTCTCATATTGGACTGTTTAGCCACCTAAGAACTCATTTTTAGAGTGGAAGCAAGTCTTCCTCGATTCCGAGGGACTGCCTAAGGTGACTAGAGGACATCTGGAGTGCCTGAGTTTCTAAAAATGCAGTGTTCCTAAAAAACTACATTGCCAGCTGGGTGCCAATCAGCAACTCCAGAACTTAGTTCCATACACAAGGTGGTGGTCTCAAACCACCACAACTGAATAATGCATGAGACAACCAGATACCCCAGAAACAACATGATGCATTCATCTTCTGATAGTTGACAATAAAGGAGAGTACAAAGGTATGAAGGCAGAGTTGGCTAAAATGGACAGGGAAAGTAGATTAAAGTGTAAGACGGTTGATGAGCAATGGCGGATATTTAAGGAGATATTTCATTACTCTCAGCAAAAATATATCCCAATGAGAAAGAAATACTTCAAGAGAAGGGATAACCATCCATGACAAACTGAGGAAATAAAGGATAGTATCACATTGAAAACAAGAGCATATAATGTGGCCAAGACTTGTGGGAGGCCAGAGGATTGGGAAACTTTTAAAAACCAAAGAACAACAAAAAAAAATGATAAAGAGAGAGAAGATAGGTTATGAAAGTAAACTAGCAAGCAATATAAACATAGATAGTAAGAGTTTCCACAGGAATATAAAGAGGAAGAGAGTGGCTAAAGTAAATGTTGATCATTTAGAGGATGAGACGAGGGAATTAATAATGGAGAACTGGAAAATGGCAGAGACTTTGAACAAATATTTTGCATGGTAGAAGACACCAAATATATCTCAATAATGGATAATCAAGGGGCTATTGGGAGGGAGGAACTTAAAACAATCACTGTCACTAAAAAAGAAGTACTCAGTAAAATAATGGGACTAAAGGGGGACAAGTCCCCTGGACCTGATGGCTTGCTCCTTGGGTCCTAAAAGAAGTGGCTGCCGAGATAGTGGATGCATTTGTTGTAATCTACCAAAATTCCCTGGATTCTGGGGAGGTTCCAGCAAATTGGAAAACCGCAAATGTAACATCCCTATTGAAAAAAGGAGACAAACAGAAAGCAGGAAACTATAGACCAGTTAGCCTAACATCTGTTGTTGGGAAAATGCTGGAGTTCATTATTATATACTTGCATTGGAGGTTGTTTAGAGAAGGTTCACTAGGTTGATTCCGGAGATGAGGGGTTTGACTTTTGAAGATAGGTTGAGCAGGTTGGGCTGTACTCATTGGAGTTCAGAAGAATGAGAGGTGATCTTATTGAAACATGTAAGATACTGAGGGGGCTCGACAAGGTGGATACAGAGAGGATATTTCCACTCATGGGGGAATCTAGAACTAGGGTGCATAGTTTTAGAATAAGGAGTTGCCCATTTAACACTGAGATGAGGAGAAATTTCTTCTCTCAGAGAGTTGTAAATCTGTAGAATTCTCTGCCCCAGAGAGCTGTAGAGCCTGGGTCATTGAATATATTTAAGGCAGAGATAGACAGATTTTTGAGCTATAAGGGAGTAAAGGGGAACGGGCAGGGAAGTGGAGCTGAGCCCATGATCAGATCAGCCATGATCTTATTGAATGGCGGAGCAGGCTCAAGGGGTTAAATGGCCTACTCCTGCTCCTATTTCTTATGTTCTTACGTTCTTATGTTCTTATGACAGTGCCCCAACTCTTTACAGGAACAGGCAGAATGGACAGCTGGCCTCTGGGGGACCAGTGGGAACCCCTTGCTATTCTGGCTAATTGTCTTACAACCTCATACTGAGGCCAAATGAAAGTCAAATGAGGCTCCGCCACCAACTGAATACTTGTAGAATGTACCATCGGGTACAAAAGCAATGCTTCCAAAGTCTGGACAGAAGAGTTAGGGCCGTATTGCACAACCCAGAGAACACCGCAAAGACTTTTTGCAACTGCTATATTCTGTGCAATGGGAGAAGAGTGGAACCCAAGCAGCCAGAAGTGTTGGAAAGTGAACATGAACTCTTGTCTCCAGAGAAAGGAGCAGTGGTGCTGGCTGATGCACACTGAGGCATATTAATGCAGCAAGGTCTGATTAAACTGGCCTTTAGTTACAAGCAGCCCTGCTTCATGAACAGTGCTATAGGTCTCTCTGTCCTTCACTCACCTCATTCTAACATGCTGCATCTAAACTCCCGACCTTCACTTCCATCCCTACATATTTATCTCCGAGTACAACAGTTGGATCTCTCTTCTTGCCAACAAGTCATTAACAAAAATTCAAAAGAAGGTGCAATCAGCTTATTTCCATGATCCCCATGTGTGTGCCTGCATCAATATTTTCTTCAACCATTCTATGCATTTCTATGACAAGTCTCACATCCTGAGAATATCCTAAAATATTTCACTGCGAAGAAATGATGTTTGAAGTGTCATCACTATTGTTTGTAAGGTCCAATAAACAGCAATTCGATAAATGATGAGTTAATTTGGGTGATGTTGGTTGAGGGATAAATGTTGGCCTGGACAGCGGAACAATTAAAAAGGAAATTAGGAAAGCAAAGAGAGAGCATTAAAACATGTTGGCAAGTAAAATCAAGGAAAACCCGAAGATGTTTTATAAATACATTAAGAGCAAGAGGATAACTAAAGAAAGAGTAGGGCCTATAAGAGACCATAAAGTAAATCTGCTTCTGGAGGCAGAAGACGTGGGTATGGTTCTTAATGAATACGTTACGTCTGTTTTCACAAAAGAGAGGGGCGATGCAGACATTGCAATCAGGGAGGAGGAGTGTGAAATATTAGATGAAATAAACATAGTGAGAGAGGAAGTATTAAGGGGCTTAGCAGCTTTGAAAGTGGATAAATTTCATCGAATTTCATAGAATATACAGCCGGAAACGGGCCATTCGGCCCAACAGGTCCGTGCTGGGAGTTATGCTCCACATGAGCCTCCTCTCGCGCCTTTTCATCTCACCCTATCAATGCACCTATGCTATTCGCCTCAACCACTTCCTGTAGTAACGAGCTCCACATTCCCACCACTGTCTGGATAAAGACATTTCGTAATTCTCTATTTGATTTCTTGACTATCTTGTATTGATGGCTTCTAGATTTGCTCTTCCCCACAAGTGGAAACACTCGGGGGAGAAATTGGGGAGCATCCTGTTTGGGGGGCCTCACTTTTTAAAGTTTGAAAAGTTAGCGCCAGGCGTTAATGTTTTCAAACTTTAAAAAATCGCTGTTGGCGTTCCAGGAAGGAAGTGGAATGCTAAATCCACTTGCAGAATGTAAAATCCTTACTCAATGGCACAAAACCCACACGAGGCACATCCTATCGACAACGTCACTCTGTGACCTGAACCTTTATTCACAGGACCAAGAAGTGATGACCCTGCATGGGACCTCCCTTTATATACCTGGATTACCAGGTAAGGATTGTGTCCCACAAGTTCACCCCCTGTGGTCAAGGTGTGCATTGCTTAAGTATATACAGTGTGCAGTGGTGTTGCATAGAGGTTACATACACGACATCACCTCCCCCCCAAAGTCTTATTGGGATCATAGGTTAAAGGTGGTCTACACTCCCTCATGGAGTGCCGCAGTGGGGGCTCTGGTTGTTGAGCCTTGGCGTGAGTGCCTGTCACCTGTGGTGATTCCGGCCTGTCTGGGCTGATCGTCGGGACTGTGCATGCTGCTGAATGTTCTTGTTGCTCGTTCACTGGCGGTGGTGTGAATACCATCTCATGCTCTTCCTCGTGTTCCTCAGTGTCTATGCTGAACCTTTTTTTACTTGGTCCAGATGCTTACGGCATATCTGTCCATTGTTAAGTTTAACCACGATGACCGTATTCCCCTCTTTGTCTATTACAGTACCCTCAAGCCATTTGGGCCCCAAAGTGTGATTGAGGACGAATATGGGGTCATTTATTTCTATACATCTCCCCCTTGAATTTCAGTCATGGTACTCGTTTTGGAACTGGCGCTTGTCCTCAACAATGTCGGTCAGGACTGGATGAATGAGAGACAACCGAGTTTTGAGTGTTCGTTTCATAAGTAGCTCAGTGGGCGGGACCCCCGTGAGCGAGTGCGGTCGGGACCTATAGGCCAGCAGGAGGCGTGATAGGCGGCATTGAAGGGAGGGTCCTTGAATCCGGAGCATGCCTTGTTTTATGATTTGGACCTCACGTTCCACCTGGCCATTGGAGGCCGGCTTGAACGGTGCTGTCCTGACATGCTTGATGCCATTGCCCAACATGAACTCCCGGAATTCGTAGCTCGTGAAACATGGGCCATTATCGCTAACATGGATGTCCGGCAAGCCGTGGGTTGCAAAGACGGCACGTAGACTCTCCACAGTGGTGAATGTCGTGCACAAATTCAAAATGATGCACTCGATCCATTTCGAGTACACATCTACCACAATGAGAAACATTTTTCCCATGAACGGGCCCGCGTAGTCGACATGAATGCGTGACCATGGCCTGGTGGGCCAGGGCCACAAGCTGAGCGGGGCCTCCCTGGGGGAATTACCGAGCTGGGCACACGTCGTGCACCTGCGAACACAGTGTTCCAGGTCTGAATCAATTCCCGGCCTTCCTCAGAACAATGCCTGGATGCTCACTGTGGAGTTCCCTGATGAATGCCTCCCTGCCCCTTTGGGGCATGACTATCCAGCTGCCCCACAGTAGGCAGTCAGCTTGGATGAAGAGCTCATCCATCCGCCTGTGAAGCGGTCTGACCTCCTCAGGGCATGCTCCATGTGCGGGCGCCCAATTCCTAGTCAGGACACATTTCTTAATCAGAGATAGGAGGGGATCTCTGTTTGTCCAGATTTTGATCTGGCGGGCTGTGATGGGGGAGCCTGCGCTGTCAAAGGCATCAATGGCCATGACCATCTCAGCGCTTTGCTCTGCTGCCCCCTCAATGGTGGCCAGTTGAAACCTGCTGAGCGCGTCAGCGCAATTTTCTGTGCCAGGCCGGTGCCGGATGGAGTAGTCATAAGCAGCCAGCGTGAGAGCCCATCGCTGTATGCGGGTTGACGTGTTGGCATTGACAGCCTTGCTGTCTGACAACAGGCATGTTAACGGCTTGTGGTCCGTTTCTAATTCGAACCTCCTGCCAAAAAGGTACTGATGCATTTTTTTTACACCATAGACACACGCGAGTGCCTCCTTCTCAACCATCCCATATCCCCGTTCTGCTTGAGAGAGCAACCTGGAAGCATAAGCCACAGGTTGTAGTTGGCCCTCAGCATTACTCTGCTGCAACACGCACCCAACCCCATAGGACGATGCATCACATGTTAGAACCAATTTCTTACAGGGGTCGTACAGGGTCAATAACTTATTTGAACAAAGTAGGTTCTGCGCCCAATTGAAAGGCCATTCTTGACAGTCCCCCCAAAACCAATCACAACCCTTATGCAGGAGCACGTGAAGTGGCTCCAACAACGTGGTTAAGTTCGGCAGAAAGTTCCGAAATAGTTCAAGAGTCCCAGAAATGAACGCAGTTCCGATGTGTTGTCAAGCCTGGGTGCTCGTCGAATCACCTCTGTTTTGGATTCGGTGGTCCGAATCACATCTGCAGCAACCCTCCTGCCCAGAAACTCAACCTCAGGAGCCAAAAACACACATTTAGACTTCTTGAGTCGCAGGCTTACCCGGTCCAGTCGGCGTAGCACCTCCTCCAGGTTGTGGGGATGTTCCTCAGTGTCACGACCCGTGATGAGGATGCCGTCCTGAAATATGATTGTTCCAGGAATGGATTTAAGCAGGCTTTTCATGTTTCTTTGAAAAATCGTGGCCGCTGATCGAATGCCAAACGGGCACCTGTTGTAAACGAACAGTCCCTTGTGCGTAGTGATGGTGGTTAATAGTTTAAATTCATCGGCCAGTTCTTGGGTCATGTAGGCTGAAGTGAGATCCAACTTGGTAAACAGCTTGCCGCCTGCCAGCATGGCGAAAAGATCCTCCGCTCTCGGGAGCGGGTATTGGTCTTGTAGGGACACCCGATTGATAGTGGCCTTGTAATCGCCACAGATCCTGACAGAACCATCCACTTTTAGGACGAGAACAATGGGGCTCGCCCAGTCGCTGAATTCAACGGGTGAGATGATGCCCTCTCTCAGCAAACGGTCTAATTCGCTCTCAATTTTCTCCCGCTTCAGATATGGCACTGCTCTGGCTTTGTGGCGCACTGGTCTCATCCAGGGTGATGCGTATCACTACTTTGGTACCTTTGAACGTCCCGACGCCAGGTTGGAATAGTGACTCAAATTGTTGTTGGACTTGTGAGCACGAACTTCGCTCCACAGATGACATTGCATGCACATCCCCCCATTTCCAGTTAATCTCAGCTAACCTGATCCTTCCCAACAGTGCGGGACCATTGCCCAAGACAATCCAGAGCGACAGCCGATTCACTGATCTGTTGTGTGTGACCGCCAACATTGCAATGCCTAGTACTGGAATGATTTCTTTGGTATACGTCCGTAGTTGTGTCTTAATGCATTCTAGTTTGGGTTTACTGGCTTTGAATGGCCATAGCTTTTTGAACTGTTGAACGTTCATGAGTGACTGGCTGGCCCCGTGTCCAACTCCATTCGTACAGGGATGCGGTTTAATAAAACCTTCATCATCATTGTTTTGGAATATGAGCTGTGAATGTTTGCCACATGAACCCGCTGGACTTCAGCATCCATTGATTTGCCCCAAGAGTCATCCTGCATCACAGACCCCTCTTCTGGTCCATCCGCCTCGTAAATTAGCCTGGTTACAGGCTTCCTGCACATTCGAGCTAAATGGCCACTGAGGTTTCAATTTCTGCAGACAAATTGTTGAAACCTGCAAGTCCTGGCAGAGTGTTTGCCCTCACACCTCCAGCATGAGCTGAGATTCCCATTGTTGTGAACAAAGGAGCTATGACTCGGCATTCCTCACTGATTGTCCCTTTGACTGCCCTTGAGTATTCTGTTAGTGGTGTCAATGGCCCCATCCCGGGCCGCATTGTCCACTGTGATGGCGTAAATGTCCGTTCAGCCTGCCATTGTCTCTGTTGAAAACCTGCTCTGGGGTCTATTGCTGCCTTCGTGTGTCGAACTGCCCTTGCCCCTGCCTGCGGGGCTCTGAGTCGCGTTTATGATATTGACTCCCTGATCCATTGGAGGCAGAATTGCGTGTGTATATTATTTTGGTTTTCTCCTCCCCTGCCATGAAAGTCTGAGCCATCAACGCCGCTGCTTCCAAAGTCAAGTCCTTGGTCTCGATTAACTTTTGGAAAATCCCCGCATGACCGATGCCCTCAATAAAGAAATCCCTTAACATCTCCCCCCTGCAGACGTCTGTGAATTTACAGAGGCTGGCCAACTGCTGGAGGTCTGCAACAAAGTCTGGTATGCTCTGTCCTTCACAACGTCGGTGGGTATAGAATCTGTGTCGGGCCATGTGTATGTTGCTCGCCGGTTTGAGGTGCTCACCGATTAGTTTGCTGAGCTCTTCAAAGGTTTTGTCCGCCGGCTTTTCGGGTGCTAGTAGGCCCTTCATGAGCGTGTAAGTCTTATGTCCACAGCTGATCAGCAGATGGGCACATCGCTTGTCGGCCACTGCATCTCCCAGCCATTCTTTCATGACAAAGCTTTGCTGGAGCTTCTCAATGAAATCATCCCAGTTCTCACCAATACAATACCGTTCCTCTGTGTTACCGGTGGCCATTCTCGTGGGTCGTTGATTCCCATTTCTCATGTAAAGTCCTTACTTAATGGCACAAAACTTACACGAGGCACGTTCTATGGACAAGGTCACTCTATGACCTGAACCTTTATTCACAGGACCAAGAAATGATGACCCTGCGTGGGACCACCCTTTTATACTTGGATGACCAGGTAAGGAGTGTCTCCCACAAGTTCACCCCCTGTGGTCAAGGTGTGCATTGCTTAAGTATATACAGTATGCAGTGGTGTTACATCGAGGTTACATACATGACACAGAAGAATGCACTTCTTCTTGGAGTGCAACAGGCAACAGTTCGGAGACTCCTTCCCTCCCTTAAAGGGAAAGGCCATCGCTGCAGGCTCTGCATTGGGACCAGTTACCTGGTCCTCGACAGCAGCCACAATGCAGCCCGATCAGCCTGATGCACTGCAGCAGAGTGCTGGGCTGATTGATTGCGGGCAGGAGACCAGGTAAGAAAATTCGAAGCAGAGACCACATTGCATTTAAGCATTGCCCCTGAAGTGCTCGGCCTCCCGATGGAGGCATCCTGCAGCTGCCGGTGTTTTTGCTCAGCGATGCTGCAGGGGGCAGAACCCCAGGCCTAGATGAAATGTATCCCAGGCTGTTATGGGGAGGAGCAAAAGAAGAAATAGCAGAGGCTCTGACCATCATTTTCCAATCCTCTCTGGCTACAGGTGTGGTGCTCAGGACTGGAGGACTTGTAACATTGTACCTTTGTTTAAAAAGGGAGAAAGGGATAGACCAAGTAATTACAGGCCAGTCAGCCTAACCTCGGTGGTGGGAAAATTATTGGAAGAAATTCTGAGGGACAGGATAAACCTTCATTTAGAAAAACACGGATTAATCAAAGACAGTCAGCATGGATTTGTTAAGGGAAGGTCGTGTCTGACTAACTTGATTGAATTTTTTTCAGGAGGGAACAAACAGGGTCGATGAGGGTCATGTGCTTGATGTAGTGCATATGGATTTTAGCTGGAGCGCTGGGCCCTGGAACATCGTGGGCGAAGGTGCGGTGAATGAGAGTTCGGGACCCAGAAGAGCCGAGGGCCCAGGGGCAGCCCGGCCAGCCCACACTGCGATATGTGTGTGCACTATGTCCATGCAGCAGAACAGGTCTCCAGTCTCCAGTTGGCCTGGTTAACTCTTGCCACTGGACCAAGACCTGGCTCTGTCAAGCCCGTGTGGTGGCTGGTGTGCAACGGCCAACACACGTTAAAAAAATCCACATACAGTCATCTTCCACCCCCTCAAGTGGAGTTCAGGACTGGAATATCGGGTCCTTCATTGAAACATCTGTGAACTCGTGGAAGCAAGTCATCCTCGTTTGAGGGACTGCCTATGATGATGATGATGGATTTTAGCAAAGCTTTTGATAAGGCCCCAAATGGCAGACTGGTCATGAAAATAAAAGTGGGATCCAGGGCAAAGTGGCAAGTTGGATGCAAAATTGGCTCAGAGACACGAAGCAAAGTGTAATGGGTGATAGGCATTTGTGTGCCTGGAAGGCTGTTTCCAGTGAGATTAGGCTTGATAGATTTTTGCCGGCCGGCGCGGACACCATTGGCCGAAATGTCCTCCTTCCGTTTCTATTAATTCCATGTTCTTCTTCAAATGGTGGCATAGAATAGAAACATAGAAACATAGAAATAGGTGCAGGAGTAGGCTATTTGGCCCTTCGAGCCTGCACCACCATTCAATATGATCATGGCTGATCATGCAACTTCAGTACCCCACTCCTGCTTTCTCTCCATACCCATTGATCCCTTTAGCCGTAAGGGCCAAAATTCTAGAAGATTTGTCAAGCATGATTTCTCTTTCATAAATCCATGCTGACTTGGACCAATCCTGTCACTGCTTTCCAAATGCGCTGCTATTATATCTTTAATAATTGATTCCAACATTTTCCCACTACCGATGTCAGGCTAAACAGTCTTTAATTCCCTGGAGGGGCAATATAAACTAAAGAGTATAATTCTAAACGGGATGCATGAACAGAGAGATCTGGGGGGGCATATGTTTTTTTTTTAATTCGTTCGTGCGATGTGGGCGTCGCTGGTAAGGCCAGCATTTATTGCCCATTCCTAAATACCCTTGAGAAGGTGGTGCTGAGCTGATGCCTTGAACCGCTGCAGTCAGTGTAGTGAAGGTACTCCCATAGTGCTGCTAGAGAACAAGTTCCAGGATTTTGACCCAGTGACGATGAAGGAATGCCGATGTACTTCCAAGTCAGGATGGTGTATGACTTGGAGGAGAACTTGCAGGTGATGGTGTTCCCATGCACCTGCTACCCTTCTCCTCCTAAGTGGTAGAGGCCGTGGGTTTGGGAGGTGCTGCCGATGAAGCCTTGGCAAGTTGCTACAGTGTATCTTTTCGACTGCACACTGCAGCCATGGTACTATGGTGGTGGAGGGAGTGAATGTTTAAGGTGGTGGATGGGGTTCCAATCAAGCGCGCTGCCTTGTCCAGGATGGTGTCGAGCTTCTTGAGTGTTATTGGAGCTGCACTCATCCAGGCGTGGAGTATATTCCATCACATTTCTGATGTACCTTGTAGTTAATGGAAAGGCAGTCAGGAGGTGAGACACTCGCCACAGAATACCCAGCCTCTAACCTGCTCTTGTTGTCACAGTATTTATGCGACTGGTCCAGTTTCTGGTCAATGGTGAGCCCCAGGATGTTGATGGTGGGGGATTCGTCAATGGTAAATGCCATTAATGTCAAGGGGCGGTGGTTAGACTCTCGCTTGTTGGAGATAGTCATTGCCCGGTACTTGTGTGGCACGAATGTTACTTGCCACTTATCAGCCCAAGCCTGAATGTCGTCCAGGTCTTGTTGCATGCAGGCATGGACTGCTTCAATATCTGAGGAGTTGTAAATGGCACTGAACACTGCAGTCATCAGCGAATATCACACTTCTGACATGATGCAGGGAAAGCCATTGATGAGGCAGCTAAAGATGGTTGGGCCACGGTCACTGCCCTGAAGAACTCCTGCAGCAATGTCCTGGGGCTGTGATGATTGACCTCCAACCACCAAAACCATCTTCCTTGATGTTAGGTATGACTCCAGCCAATGGAGAGTTTTCTCCCGATTGACTTCAGTTTTACTCGGGTTCCTTGATGCCAGACTCGGTCAAATGCTACCTTGATGTCAAGGACAGTCACTCTCACCTCACCTCTGGAATTCAGCTCTTTTGCCCATGTTTGGACCAAGGCTGTAATGAGGTCTGGAGATGAGTGGTCCTGGCGGAACCCAAACTGAGCATGAGTGAGCAAGTTATTGGTGAGTAAGTGCCGCTTGATAGCATTGTCGCTGACACCTTCCATCACTTTGCTGATGATTGAGAGTAGACGGATGGGGCGGTAATTGGCCGAATTGGATTTACCCTGCTTTTTGTGGACAGGATATACCTAGGTAGTTTTCCACATTGTCGGATTGATGCCGGTATTGCAGCTGTACTGAAACAGCTTGGCTGGAGGCACGGCTAGTTCTGGAGTACAAATCTTCAGCACGTCAGCCGGGATGTTGTCGGGGCCCATAGCCTTTGCTGTATCCCGTGTGCTCAGCCGTTTGTTGACATCACATGGAGTGAATCAAATTGGCTGAAGACTGGCTTCTGTGACAGTGGGGACCTCAGGAGGAGGCTGCTATGGATCATCCACTTGGCACTTCTGCCTGAAGATGTATGCAAACGTTTCAGCCTTGTCTTTTGCACTTACATGTTGGGCTCCACCATCATTGAGCATGAGGATATTCATGGAGCCTCCTCCTTGCATTAGTTGTTTAATTGTCCACCACTATTCATGACTGGGTGTGGCAAGACTGCAGAGCTTTGATCCGACCCATTGATTGTGGTACCACTCAGCTCTGTCTATAGCATTTTACTTCCACTGTTTAGCATGCATGTAGTCCTATATTGCAGCTTCCCCAGGTTGGCACCTCATTTTTAGGTAGGCGTGGTGTTGCTTCTGGCATTCTCTTCTACACTTGTTATTGAACCAGGGTTGGTCCCCTGGCTTGATGGTAATGGTAGAGTGAGGGATGTCAGGCCATGTGGTTACAGATTGTGATGGAATACAATTCTACTGCTGCTGATGGCCCAAAGTGCCTCATGGATGCCTAGTTTTGAATTGCTAGATCTGTTCTGAATCTATCCTATTTAGCACGGTGATAATGCCGCACAATACCTGGAGGGCGTCCTCAGGTTGAAGATGGGATTTAATTTGCACAATGACTGTGTGGTGGTTACTGCTACCAATGCTACCATGGACAGATGCACCTGCGACAGGGAGATTGGTGAGGACAAGGTCAAGTAGGTTTTTCCCTCATGTTGATTTTCTCACCACCTGCTGCAGGCCCAGTCTGGCAGCTATGTCCTTCAGGACACGGCCAGCTCTGTCAGAAGTGGTTCCACCGAGCGACTCTTGGTAATGAACACTGAAGTCCTCAACCCAAAGTACATTCTGTGTCCTTGCTACCTTCAGTGCTTCTTCCAATTCAACATGGAGGAGTACTGATTCATCAGCTGAGTGAGGGCAGAAGGTGGTAATCAGCAGGAGGTTTCCTGGTCCATGCTTGACCTGAATCCATGAGACTTCATGGAGTCTGGAGTCAATATTGAGGACTCCCTGGGCCACTCCCTCCAGACTGGATACCACTGCGCCGCCACCTCTGGTGGGTCTGTCCTGCTGGTGGGACCGGACATACCCAGGGATGGTGATGGAGGAGTCTGGGACATTGGCAGAAAGATACGATTCTGTGAGTATGACTATGTCAGGCTGTTGCTTGTCTAGTCTGTGGGACAGCTCTCCAATTTTGGCACAAGTCTCCAGATGTTAGTGAGGAGGACTTTGCAGGGTTGACTGGGCTGGGTGTTCCGGTGTCATGTCCGAAGCCAGTGACGAGGCCAATGCCAGCTTGTCCGATTTTTTTCTTATTATTGTTTTTTGTAGCAGTTTCTTTGAACTGAGTGGCTTGTTCGGCCATTTCAGAGGGCAGTTAAGAGTCAAATTCATTGTTGTGGTGCTGGAGTCACATATCAACCAGGTAAGGACGGAAGATTTTCTTCCCTAAAGGAGATTACGACAATTCAACAGTTTCATAGCCACTGTTACTAATGCTAGCTTTTTATTCCAGGTTTATTTATTTAACTGAATTTAAATTCAGTAGGATTTGAATTCACGTCTCTGGATCATTAGTTCAGGCCTCTGGATTACCATAACATAACCACTATGCTATCATTCCCATACACAAATTTGTGCACAAATCGTTGAAGGTGGCAGGGCAGGTTGAGAAAGAGGTTAAAAAAGCATACGGGATCCTGAGCTTCATAAATAGAGGCATAAGGTGCGAAATTGCGTACCGCCCCGTTTGAGGCAAGTCCCGCCCCGCGACCTATATTCTGGTTACCGCCCCCGAGAGCAAATGGAGCGCAAAATAACATGCTCCACTTGCTCTGTGGGGTGCGAGTTGACGGAAGGGCTCCATGTGAGGTGCAGCGTGACGCGCTGGGACACGTAGCACTGCTGCATCGATAGGGCCCTCCCCTTAAAGCAGAGGGCCAAACTGCCGACTTTGCGGCCGAGAAATAGCGCCCTCCCCGGACAACCAGGTAGCAAGTTGCCGTAGCAACAGCCCGGCACACAAGCAGAGTGCCGGGCTGCAAGCTCGCGACATGGACCCTACGATCCAAGAGGAAGAAGGCCGGGACTGGTAAGTCAGCCATTTTTTACATTATGCAATCCCTACCTCCCGAATAAATGCGCCCACTGAAGCTGTTGTTAGCATCACTCGCCGCAGCTTCAGGGGGGTGCTACCGAATTTTCGCTCCAGGGCAGAAACAGGTTGCTGCGCACGTTGATGATGTTGTCATCGCCGGCGCAGTGGAGTGAGGCGCCACCAGATGCCGTGGACGCTATTGGTCATCGCCACCGCTAAATTACCGCAAAATTTTGTGGGAGACGTTAGTGGCACAACGCCTGGGTGAAAAGTTGCTGGGCGCTAACAGGAGTCGCAAACGCCCCGAATTTATCCCTCATATAGTACAAAAGCAAGGACTTTACAATGAACCTTTATAAAACACTGGTTCGGCCTCAACTAGAGCATTGTGTCCAATCCTGGGCACTGCACTTTAAGAAGGATGTGAAGGCCTTCGAGAGGGTGCAGAAAAGATTTACAAGAATGGTTCTAGGGATGAGGGTCTTCAGTTTTGTGGATAGACTGGAGAAGCTGGGGTTGTTCTACTTCGAGCAGAGAAGGTTGAGAGGAGATTTGAAAAAATCAATGAGGGGTCGAGACAGATTAGATAAAGAAAAACTGCTCCCATTGGTGGGAGGGTCAAGAACCAGAGGACACAGATTTAAGGTGATTGGCAGAAGAACCAAAGGCGACATGAGGAAAAACTTTTTTACGCAGTGAGTGGTTACGACCTGGAATGCAGTGCCTGAGAGGGTAGTGGAGGCAGACTCATTTGTGGCTTTCAAAAGGGAATTGGATAAATACCTGAATGAAATAAAATTTCAGGGCTACAGAGAAAGGGCAGGGGAGTGGGACTAACTGAAGTGCTCTTACAGAGAGCCAGCATGGGCTCGACGGGCTGAATGGCCTCCTTCGGTGCTGTAACCATTCTGTGATTCTATGAAACTGGAATTTTTCTACTTAGAGCAGAGAAGTATAAGGGGAGATTTTGTCATGTATGTACATGCTGTTTGTAGCCACCAGATGGTGTCATTGCTGGAGGCCACTGAGCAGCATGCACATGGTGCTGCTCAGGTATAAAAGGCCAACCATGTTGTGAGTCAGGCACTTTTGGGCCGTAATAAAGCAGAGCCAGTACTCAGTTAAACAGTACTCAGTTTATATCTTTTCTGCATACATAACATTTGACGACGAGAATACACGAACCTTTGTTTGCAAAATGAGCACGATTGGATTTTTAGAGCGATTCGTGGAGGGAGAAGATTGGGAAGACTTTGTGAGCCATTTGAACCAGTACTTCGTGGCCAACAAAATGAAGGGGGTCGACGCCGGGCCGTGTTCCTCACTGTGTGCGATTCAAAGATCTACGGTCTGATCAAGAATCTACTCATGCCTAATGATCCAACAGAGAAAACGTACCAGGAGTTGTATGGGAGCACCTCAAGTCAGATGACGGCATCATCATCTCGAGATACAGGTTTTATACACACATTTTGATCGGAGGACCAGAGCGCGGCAGAATTCGTTGCCGACCTGAGATGTCCAGCGGGATTGTGCAAGTTCGGGACGATGTTGGCAGACATGCTGCGGGACTTCTTTGTTATCGGTATCAACCACGAGGTGATCCTGAGTAAACTTCTGGCAGTGGAGGAGTTGGATTTAAAAAGGGCCATCCAGATCGCTCAATCATGTATGACGACGGACAGGAGCTTAAAGCAAATATCGGTGAAGAACCGAACCTCGGCAAGTACTGTAAATGTGATTGATTCGGCGTTCGGCAGAGTGGCACATGGCAAGGCCAATCCGGCTACGTTCGAGAAACCTGTGACTGCCCAAAGTCTGCCAGCAGGAATGTATCCGACTTCTCCGTGCTGGCATTGTGGGGAAATCATCGGCTCCAGCAATGCCGATTTAAACAATATAGATGCAAAGGCTGTCCGAGAGTGCGGCATCTCCAGCGCAAGTGTCCGCAGATGAGCAAGCGAGCTGCGACACACCACGTGGATGATGAGAGTCAGACTAGCGCGGATCCAGATACGCAATCCAAGATGCCAGAGGAGGAAGTGTATGGACTGTACTCTTTCAGAATCAAGAGTAAACCAATTTTGATGAATGTGAAGTTTAACGGAATACCGGTATCGATGGAACTGGACACAGGGGCGAGTCAATCGATCATGAACGAGAGGGCATTTAATAAGCTTGGGATACTAAGACTGTGAGGCCCAGGTTGAGCCCTGTTAACACCAAGCTGTGCACGTACACCAAAGAACTGATAAAGGTTATTGGAAGTGCACAAGTTAATGTGTCGTATAACGGTACGGTTCACGAGTTACCGCTGTGGATTGTTCCAGGCAATGGCCCAACGCTGCTCGACAGGAGCTGGTTGGAGAAAATCAGATGCGACTGGAATAACATAAATGCATTGTCGTCGGAGGAAGATACATGTGCCCAAGTATTGAGCAAGTTCCCCTCGCTGTTCGAACCGGGTATTAGCAACTTCACGGGAGCCAAGGTGCAGATCCACGTGGACTCTGATGCAAGACCCTCCATCATAAAGCTCGGGCAGTGCCATATATGATGAGGGAGAAGGTCGAAATTGAACTGGACAGATTCCAGCGTGAAGGGATCATATCACAGGTTGAATTTGATGAATGGGCCAGCCCCATTGTTCCTGTGCTGAAAAGTGATGGCACAGTCAGATTCTGTCGAGACGACAAGCCTACGATCAACAGGGTTTTGAAACAAGATCAGTACCCATTACTGAAGGCTGATGACTTGTTTGTGACACTAGCCAGAGGGAAGTCGTTCACAAAACTGGACTTGACATTGGCTTATATAACGCAGGAGTTGGTTGAGTAATCGAAGAGGCTTACGTGCATTAACACACACAAACGACTGTTTATTTGCCACAGGTGCCTGTTTGGAATTCGCTCGGCTGCAGCAATATGGAAAGTCTACTGAAGTCCGTTCCCAGAACCGTCGTGTTCCAAGATGAAATGCTGATCACCGGTCGTGACTCCAAGGAACATCTGAACAACCTGGAAGAGGTTCTACTGCGTTTGGACAGAGTGGGACTCAGACTTAAACGTTCAAAGTGCGTCTTCATGGCACCGGAGGTTGAATTCCTCAGGAGGAAAATCGCCGCTGATGGCATCAGACCTACTGACGTGAAAACCAAAGCCATCAATAATGCACCCAAGCCGCAGATCGTGATGGAGCTGCATTTGTTCGTGGGTCTACTCAACTACTTTGGTAACTTCCTACCTAAATTGAGCACCTTACTTGAACCACTGCACATGCTATTGAGAAAAGGCAACAACTGGATGTGGGGCGCATTGCAAGACAGAGCTTTCGAGAAAGCCACCAATCTGCTTTGCTCGAACAAGCTGCTGCTACATTATGACCCACTTAAATGTTTAGTTTTGGCCTGTGACGCATCGCCATAGGAATTGGTTGTGTTTTACAGCAAGCCAATAAGTTGGGGAAACTTCAACCTGTTGCTTATGCATCCAAAAGTTTGTCTAAAGCAGAAAGAACCTACAGTATGGTAGAAAAAAAAGCTTTCGCATGTGTGTACGATGTTAAAAAGATATATCAATACCTGTTCGGTCTGAGGTGTGAATTAGAAACCGATCACAAGCCGCTCATTTTGTTGTTTTCCGAGAGCAAGGGTATCAATACCAACGCTTCATCCCGCATCCAAAGATGGGTGCTGACATTATCTGCCTATGATTATGTCATTCGCCACAGACCTGACACAGAGAATTGTGCCGATGCTTTGAGCCGGTTGCTGTTGCCCACACCGGAAGTGGAAACGCCACATCCGACAGATGTTAATCATGGATGCTTTTAAGAGTGAAGGTACCCCTGTCACGGCTCAACAAGTTAAGAACTGGACAAGCCAGGACCCGATATTATCGGTGGTAAAGGATTGCATCCTCAAAGGGGATTGGTCTGCCATACCTAAGCAAATGTGCGAGGAGGCCAAACCATACATTCGTCGCAAGGACGAACTGCCTATTCAAGCAGATTGCATATTGAGGGGCAATCGAGTTGTAATGCCTAAGAAAGGGGGAGAGAAGTTTGTGCGTGAGTTACACAGCACACATCCTGGTATAGTGATGATGAAGGCCATCGCCAGGTCCCATATACGGTGGCCAGGAATTGATTCTGAGCTGGAAGCATGCGTGCATCAGTGCAACTCCTGCATGCAGCTCAGCAATGCACCAGTGGAATCGCCGCTGGGTCTGTGGTCATGGACATGCAAACCTTGGTCTAGGATTGTATGGGGTGGTCTCGGGGGTCAGGTTCTCTTCTGACCTTCTGAGTGGTTCGAATCGCTCCCACTCCCTGGGTTCGAGACTTTGGATTAATTTGGGGATGTGACAAAGTGCAGCAGACAACTGGTTTTGGTGCAAGAAACTTTGATTTTATTTTGGAAAGGAAATACAATGTCAAAACTTACAATCTCTAGAATGGGAAACACTTCATTACATATACAAAAGGAGTTACAGAAAATAATACGCTTCCCACCTCCCAATACCTAAATCTGACAAGGGCAACAGGGATAATACTCTTATTCACAATTAGCGGTGGTTCACAATTTCGGGGTTCGCTGGACTCTGTAGGTTCTGCTTGCCGTACCCTGAACATCGTGGAAGACTTCTTACTGATAGTCTTCAGTTGGGTGGTGTCCGCTGATGCGGTAGGGCACGTATTGGATTTATGGGGTGAGTATCCACTTTATTCTGGTAGGAGTAGGTTTTAATGTTCTTTTAGGTAATGTTTTACCCGTTGGTAGCTCAGGGATAGCTTGTAGAGTGGAAACAGCTTGTGAATCTTCGGGTTTTCGTCGAGTTGACTTCGGTTTGGAAATCGTTGGTCGCGGTGGCTTAATATTACCAATTTGGTTGCTGGTTGTTTCATGAGCCTCTTGCTGCCGCGGTTGCTTGGTGCCCTGGTCGTTTACGATGCTGCCTTGGTCGATGTTCTGAAGAAACCAGCTTAACGAAAGCTGGTGTGCTGATCTTGAAGTCTGCCAGGTCTGAAGCATACAAAACTGGTGTCGAAGCAAGGTGACTACTTCACTGTAAAACAGGACCTCAATTATACCTTGAGAGCCTTGCTAATCTGCGCGCAAAATCAAACCCGATTATTTGTCTTAATTTGACAGGCTTGGTAATTCCTTGTTGGATTTTGGCAGGCTCATTAACGGTAACCTGTTTTATGATGTGTCGATCGGTTGAATTCAAGTCGTAATTTTACGAATTATTTTCGGTATTTATATTGTCTGCCTAGGCCTGGGTTTTCCATGCAGGCCAGATTGATGATTAACATTATGTATGTACTGATGGGTTTCATGCTTAGAGCTATGGCTGGCTATCTCGGGATCAATTGTTGCTATGTTAATGTCTCCTAGGGAGCAGAGTTTTGGAGTTTACACAATTCTCCAGAACATTTGTTTCGCTCGAATATCCCAGACAGCTCCAATACCCAAAAATTAGTCTTTCAGAGGTTAATGTTCCCCTGGGTTTTGCAGTCCTTTTCCCTTGCAGACCCATGCATCCTTTAAAATCCTAAAGTTAATTTTAAGCGAGTCCAAAATGATCCTTCCCTAGGGTTTCTTCATACAGAGGGGGAATCTTTGAATTTTGAGAAAACTCGAGTTTTACAAGAATCCATTTGGATTTTGCAGGTCTCTTCCTGGGCAAGATGTTTTTAGTGGTGGTGGAGGCTTATTCGAAGTGGATAGAATGCATAATCATGTCGCCCAGTACGTCCACGGCAACCATAGAGAATCTCAATGTCATGTTCGCGACACATGGTCTGCCTGACATAGTGGTGGGCGACAATGTGTCCTGCTTCACCGGTCAGGAGTTTCAGGAGTTTGTTAAACTTAACGGCATAAAACATGTAAGCACTGTTCAAGCCTGCGTCCAACGGGCAAGCAGAATGTGCAGTACAAATTATCAAGCAAAGCATGAGGAGAGTAACCCAAGGGTCACTGCAGACCCGCTTGTCTTGCATACTGCGGAGTTACAGGACAAGACCCCACACACTCACAGGGGTCTTGCCTGCTGAACTCTTGATGAAAAGAGGTCTTTTGTACACCCGGATATAAGTAACCATGTTGAATACAGAAGGCAGAGTCAACAAGGGTACCATGATCGCGCAACTGTGTCACGCGAGATTTCTGTTAATGATCCTGTATATGTGTTGAATTATGGTCAGGGTCCCAAATGGATCGCTGATACAGTCATGGCCAAGGAGGGCAACAGAGTATTTGTTATTAAGCTCAAGAATGGGCAAACTTGCAGGAAACACATCGATCAAACAAAGCTGAGGCACAGAGACGAGCCAGAATAGTCAGACGAAGAAACCGTTGACGACCAACCAATCTACCGTCAGCATTCAGTGGTCATCAGTGAACCCGGAATTTCCATCACGGAGCTGTTCAATAAAAATGGACTTGCAATTCCTGACATGGCCACTGCCACCCCCAACAAGTCAGCCATCCAGCCACCAGCCACAACGGACTCTGCACATTCACCCAAGGCCGGAATCGAACTGAGATGGTTAACCCGGGAGCGTAAAGCACCGGACCGTCTCAACCTGTGAAAGACTGTGATAAGATCTCAGATGAGGATATTGTCATGTGTGTACATGCTGTCTTTGTTGGAGGCCACTGTGAAGCACGCACATGGTGTTGCTCGGGTATAAAAGGCCAGCCATTTTGTGGGTCAGGCACTTTTGGGCCATAATAAAGCAGCGCCAAAGATGTACCTTGTTCAGTTAAACAGTACTCAGTTTGTACCTTTATTGCAAACATAACAGTTTTGATAGTGGTGTAAAAAATTCTTGAGTGGCTTTAAAAATCAAATTCACAGAACACCAAAGGGCAGAAAACGCTAATGGAAGGTGTGTACAGACCACGAAACAGTAGTAGTGAGATTGGGGACAGCATCAAACAAGAAATTAGGGATGCGTGCAATAAAGGTACAGCAGTTATCATTGGCGACTTTAATTTACATATAGATTGGGCTAACCAAACTGGTAGCAGTACGGTGGAGGAGGATTTCCTGGAGTGTATTAGGGATGGTTTTTTCGACCAATATGTCGAGGAACCAATGAGAGGGCTGGCCATCCTAGACTGGGTGATGTGCAACGAGAAAGGACTACTTAGCAATCTTGTTGTGCGAGGCCCCTTGGGGAAGAGTGACCATAATATGGTAGAATTCTTTATTAAGCTGGAGAGTGACACAATTAATTCAGAGACTAGGGTCCTGAACTTAAGGAAAGGTAACTTCAATGGTATGAGACGTGAATTGGCTAGATTGGACTGGCGAATGATGCTTAAAGGGTTGATGGTGGATAGGCAATGGCAAACATTTAAAGATCACATGGATGAACTTCATTAATTGTACATTCCTGTCTGAAGTAAAAATAAAACAGGGAAGGTGGCTCAACCGCGGCTAACAAGGGAAATTAAGGATAGTGATAAATCCAAGGAAGAGGCATATAAATTGGCCAGAAAAAGCAGCAAACCTGAGAACTGGGAGAAAATTAGAATTCAGCAGAGGAGGACAAAGGGTTTAATTAGGAGGGGGAGAATGAGAGGAAGCTTGCTGGGTACATAAAAACTGACTGCAAAAGCTTCTGTAGATATGTGAAGAGAAAAAGATTGGTGAAGACAAACGTAGGTCCCTTGCAGTCAGAATCAAGTGAATTTATAATGGGGAATAAAGAAATGGCAGACCAATTGAACAAATACTTTGGTTCTGTCTTCAGGAAGGAAGACACAAATAACCTTTCGGAAGTACGAGGGGACCGAGGGTCTAGCGAAAAGGAGGAACTGAAGGAAATCCTTATTAGTCAGGAAATTGTGTTTGGGCAATTGATGGGTTGAAGGCCGATAAATCTCCAGGTCCAATAGTCTGCATCCCAGAGTATTTAAGAAAGTAGCCCTAGAAATAGAGAATGCAATGGTGATCATTTTCCAACAGTCTATCGACTCTGAATCAGTTCGTATGGACTGGAGGGTAGTTAATGTAACACCACATTTTTAAAAAGGAGGGAGAGAGAAAACGGAATTATCGACCGGTTAGCCTGACATCAGTAGTGGGGGAAATGTTGGAATTAATTATTAAAGATGAAATAGCAGCTCATTTGGAAAGCAGTGACAGGATTAGTCCAAGTCAGCATGGATTTATGAAAGGGAAATCATGCTTGACAAATCTTCTAGAATTTTTGAGGATGTAACTAGTAGAGTGGACAAGGGAGAACCAGTGGATGTAGTGTATTTGGACTTTCAAAAGGCTTTTCACAAGGTCCCACACAAAAGATTGGTGTTGGCGGTAATGTATTGACGTGGATAGAGAACTGGTTGGCAGAGAGTCGGGATAAACAGGTCCTTTTCAGAATAGCAGGCAATGACTAGTTGGGTGCCGCAGGGCTCAGTGATGGGACCCCAGCTACTTACAATATACATTAATGATTTAGATGAAGGAATTGAGTGTAATATCTCCAAGTTTGCAGATGACACGAAGCTGGGTGGCGATGTGAGTTGTAAGGAGAATGCTAAGAGGCTGCAGGGTGAATTGGACAGGTTAGGTGAGTGGGCAAATGCATGGCAGATGCAGTGTAATGTAGATAAATATGGGGTTATCCACTTTGATGGCAAAAACATGAAGGCAGAATATTATCTGAATGGCAGCAGATTAGGAAAAGGGGAGGTGCAATGAGACCTGGGTGTCATGGTACATCAGTCATTGAAGGTTGGCATGCAGGTGCAGCAGGCGGTGAAGAAGGCAAATGGTATGTTGGCCTTCATAGCTGGGGGATTTGAGTATAGGAGCAGGGAAGTCTTACTGCAGTTGTACAGGGCCTTGGTGAGGCCTCACCTGGAATATTGTGTTCAGTTGTGGTCTCCTAATCTGAGGAAGGATGTTCTTACTATTGAGGGACTGCAGCGAAGGTTCACCAGACTGATTCCCGGGATGGCAGAACTGACATATGAAAGAGATTGGATCGACTGGGCCTGTATTCACTGGAGTTTAGAAGAACATAAGAACATAAGAACATGAGAATTAGGAACAGGAGTAGGCCATCTAGCCCCTCGAGCCTGCTCCGCCATTCAATAAGATCATGGCGGATCATTCACCTCAGTACCCCTTTCCTGCTTTCTTTACATACCCCTTGATCCCTTTAGCCATAAGGGCCATATCTAACTCCCTCTTGAATATATCTAACGAACTGGCATCAACAGCTCTCTGCAGTAGAGAATTCCACAGGTTAACTCTCAGTGAAGAAGTTTCTCCTCATCTCATTCCTAAATGGCTTACCCCTTATCCTGAGACTGTGATCCCTGGTTCTGGACTCCCCCAACATCGGGAACATTCATCCTGCATCTAACCTATCCAGTCCCGTCAGAATTTTATATGTTTCTATGAGATTTTCTCTATATTTCTATGTTTCTATGTTTTGTGGGTGCTGCTGCTTAGTCACAGTGATCGTTGAGGAATCCTAAGTGGAGCAGCTGTCAAACTGACAGAAAGTTAACAATCTCAAACATTAGGCCTATGTTTCTCTCTTCACATAATGCTACCTGACCTGCATTTTCCTGTATTTTCTGTTTTTGTTTCAGATAGGTGCAGACTCGAAGGGCCGAATGGCCTGCTCCTGCACTTATTTTCTATGTTTTTCCATGTTTTCAGCATTTTAAGGTTTTGCTTTTTACACATATCGAGATTTGAGGGGGAATTTGAACCTCCTCTGCCGGCAGAAACTGCGCGGTATGTAAAGTAAAATCAAGCAATTTTATTTGCTGCTCCATTTCCACCCTGCAGCAGGTTTAACCCTGCTGTTTTTGTCAGCAGTGAAGTGCCCTGCTGACAAAGGCGAGAGCCTCATTAATACATTCATTCCTTCTTGCCACAGTACTGAAACGGCTCTCATCAAAGTCACAAATTGCATCCTTTGTGACTGTGACTAAGGCAAGCTATCCCTCCTCGCCCTTTTTGACTTGTCTGCAGCCTTTGACACAGTTGACTACTCCATCCTTCTCCAATGCCTCTCCACTGTCGTCCAGCTGGGTGGGACTGCACTCGCCTGGTTCCATTCTTATCTATCTAATCATAGCCGGAGAATCACCTGCAATGGCTTCTCTTCCCAGTCCCGCATCATTACCTCTGGTGTGTCCCAACGATCTATCCTTGGCCCCCTCCTATTTCTCATCTACATGTTTCCCCTTGGCAATATAATCCAAAAACACAGCGTCAGTTTCCACATGTACGCTGATGACACCCAGCTCTACCTCACTAGCACTTCTCCACAGTCTCCAAATTTTCAGACTGCCTGTCCTCCATCCAGTTCTAGATGAGCAGAAATTTTCTCCAAGTAAAGACCGAAGCCATTGTTTTCGGTCCCGCAACAAACTCCATTCCCTAGCCACTGACTCTGTCCCTTTCCCCAACTTCTGTCTGATGCTGAACCACACTGTTCGCAACTTTGGTGTCATATCTGACTCTGAAATGAGCTGTCGACCACATATCCGCAACGTAACTAACACCACCTATTTCTACCTCCGATACATCGGCCATCTCCGCCCTTGCCTCAGCTCACCTACTGCTGAAGCGCTCATCCATGCCTTTGTTACCTCTAGAGTGACTATTCCAACACACACCTGTCTGGCCTCCCACATTCTACCCAATGTAAAATAGAGGTGATCCAAAACTTGGCTGCCTGTGTCCTAACTCACACCAAGTCCTGCTCACCCATCAATAATGTGCTCGCTGACCTACATTGGCTCCCGGTTAAGCAACGTCTCGATTTCAAAATTCTCATCCTTGTTTTCAAATCCCTCCATGACCTCGCCCCTCCCTATCTCTGAAATCTCCTCCAGCCCCACAACCGCAGATATTCTGTGCTCTTGAGCATCCCTGATTATAAGGCATACCAAGAGTTCATAGAGTGCATAAGGGATAAGGGATAGGTTCCTTGAGCAGTATGTAATGGAACCAACCAGGGGGCAGGCTATCTTAGATCTGGTCACAAGTAATGAGACAGGATTAATAAACAATCTTCTAGTAAACGATCACCTCAGAATGAGTGATCATAGCATGATTGAATTTCAAGTTCAGATGGAGGGTGAGAAAGTTGGATCTCTAACCAGCGTACTCAGCTTAAATAAAGGAGACTATGAAGGTATGAGAGTAGAGTTGGCTAAAGTGGACTGGGAAAATAGATTAAAGTGTAGGACCGTTGATGAACAGTGGTGTGCATTTAAGGAGATATGTCACAACTCTCAAGAATAATATATTCCAGTGAGAAGGAAAGTGTGTAAGAGAAAAGATAGCCATCCGTGGCTAACTAAAGAAATAAAGGACGGTATCCAATTAAAAACAAGGGCATATAAAGTGGGCAAAACTAGTGGGAGGACAGAAGACTGGGAAGCTTTTAAAAGCCAGCAAAGAACAACTAAAAAAATGATGAAGAAAGGGAAGAAAGACTAAGAAAGTAAACTGGCACAAAATACAAAAACAGATAGCAAGAGTTTCTATAGGGTATATAAAAAGGAAAAGAGTGGTTAAAGTAAATGTTGGTCCCAGAGGATGAGACCAGGGAATTAGGATTGGGGAATATGGAGATGGCAGAAATTCTGAACAAATATTTTGTATCAATCTTTACGGTAGAGGACACTAACAATATTCCGAGAGTCGACAGTCAAGAGGCTATAGGGGGGGAAGAACTTAACACAATCACAATCAGTAAGGAGGTGGTACTCAGTAAGCTAATGGGACTAAAGGCAGATAAATCCCCTGGACTTGATGGCTTGCATCCTCGGGTCTTGAAAAGTAGCGGCAGGGATTGTGGATGCATTTTGGATGCAATTTACCAAAATTCCCTGTGCTCTGGGGAGGTCCCAGCAGGTTGGAAAACTGCAAATATAACGTCCCTATTTAAAAAAGGAGGCAGAGAAAAAGCAGGATACTATAGACCAGTTAGCCTAACATCTGTGGTTTGGAAAACATTGGAGTCCATTATTAAAGAAGCAATAGCAGGACATTTAGAAAAGCAAAATTCGGTCAGGCAGAGTCAACATGGATTTATGAAGTGGCAGTCATGTTTCACAAACTTTTTGGAGTTCTTTGAGGATGTAATGAATAGGGTGGAAAAAGGGGAACCAGTGGATGTGGTGTATTTGGACTTCCAGAAGGCATTTGACAAGGTGCCACATTAAAGGTTACTGCACAAGATAAAAGTTCACGGGGTAATATATTAGCATGGATAGAGGATTGGCTAACAAACAGAAAACAGAGAGTCGGGATAAACGGTTCATTCTCTGGTTGGAAACCAGTAACTAGTGAGGTGCTGCAGGGATCAGTGCTGGGACCTCAACTATTTACAATCTATATAAACGACTTGGAAGAAGAGATTGAGTGTAACGTAGCCAAGTTTGCTGACAATACAAAGATGGGAGGAAAAGCAATGTGTGAAGAGGACACAAAAAATCTGCAAAAGGACATAGACAGGCTAAGTGAGTGGGCAAAAATTTGGCAGATAGAGTATAATGTTGGAAAGTGTGAGGTCATGTACTTTGACAGAAAAAAATCAAAGAGCAAGTTATTATATAAATAGTGAAAGATTGCAAAGTGCCGCAGTACAATGGGACCTGGGGGTTGTCGAAATCTCGACCTCAGAAAAGAATGACTCCGACACTTACAGCTCCGATGGAAGTTTCCCTTTTAATTTACTTGCTCGCAAGGGGTAGGTTTCACTCAGTCAAGGGCAAAATGAAACCTCCGCAATGGTACAGCTTCACAAGATATTTATACAGTAAAACCCAAGTTCTGGCCTCTCCCTGTGTATTGCTCTGTCTCACAGTCAGTGAATACAGATAAAGAGTTAATTACTATATCCTGGTACTGAAATGGTGTCAAGATATTTCCTTTTGTCAGGGTTATCAGAAAGCCAAACGGCCATTACTCCATGAGTCATAGGTAATGGGCTATCACCTGTCTTGTATTGTATCAGGATTATCCAATTTCCTGGTCAGTTTACCTGTTTGCTTCAAATGGATGAGGTAAAGGAAAGAGATAATGGCTAGAAGATAAGGGTGGGGTGACATGGAACTCCTGTAGTGTAGACAATAGGAGAGCACCATGGGGGTTACTTGTCTCAGCATGACTTGTCTCCTAGCTGTCTGATGGCCATCAGTCATCTAACAGCAGGTTTAGCTGTTTAAAATAAGCTGGCTGCTAAAATGCAGAAAGTTCTGGAAGGGCCAGGACTCCATTTTAATCAAAAGGCACACAAATACCGTTTGGTATCAGCTTTGATAAAAATACATTTCCACATTCCCCCATTTTGTCCTTCACAAGGACAACTCAATCCATTCTGATCTTGTACAGTCTCTCCATTTCCATTTCTACACAAGAGCCTTCAGCAGTTGTTGCTACCATAACTCTAGCCGTGGTCTCGGTAGGTAACATAGTTTCTCCAACCCTGGCACAGCAACACTTAATGACGACAAATAATAGATACAGGGCGAAGACTATCAGCAGGAATATGATCAAACCCTGTACCACAGATTTCCCCAGGGCTCCCAACCATCCTGATGTTTTCAGCTAGACTGCCGATATCTTCTGATTTATCTGGGATATATGTACAGCATTCTTCACCTATTAATGCGCATGTCCCTCCCTCCTTGGCTAGGAGATAATCTAAGGCCATACGATTTTGGAGAGCCACTGTTCGAATAGCTACCATTTCGTCATTTATCCCTTCAAAGGCTTGGGAAGTTGCGTTGGCTACTGATTCTACTAAGTTAGCCAGTTCCCGTAACTGCCATTCGGTCGATGCTATTCCATAGGGTGGCACCATTACCTTGAATATTCCGTTTAGCCACGTTAAATCCCGTTTAAATCTGTGGCTTCCATAGGCCTCCCTTAGAGTCCTTACTGATCTGATAAGGGGTACCACATATCCTAAGTAACAGGACCCTGTCCAGTTGGCTGGTAACCATGGGTAGGCTTTATGGCCACAAATAAAGTAGGTGCAATTATAGGACGTCAGCTCCTGGTCCTTTCGCACTGTCCCTACTCGAGTGGTCTCACCTTCCCACCCTTTACCTGGGGCTTTGTTATGGACCGTTGTCCAGCCAACGGTTGCTATCTTTCTCTCAGTGGGATTAGTTGTGGCTTGCCATTTAATCATTTGGGAACAGTTGCTGCGTCCCATTTCTGGTCCTTTTGTCTCATTACTCACTAGGCATATTATACCCTCAGGATTTCTTATTCTGGGAGTAATGCTTAGGAAGGGAGGCTGATGGTTATTATCATAATTGGGCTGGTACCATCCCTGGAAGGCTGTAAGTTTATACCCTGCCGACCTCCATTCTGTTTGCTCCTTTGTTTCTGGCCCCTTAGTTAGTTTTGTCCTGTTTTGCACTGTCAACCATTCTACCATTTCTGATTCGTTAAAGGGGACAGATCTCAGGGGAATACCCTCACTGGAGTGGACAGGTACATGGGAACATATCCAGCAACTCGACAAGTTTCTTTCTTGAGCATACCTATGACTCAGTGCCATAAATACGTTTACGTGCAATTCCCTTCGGTGGTGGGTCTGTACCCCTGGTGTAATCAATAATGCGAAGTAAAACCCTGTCAAGCCCAGCACCATCAGTCCCCATAGTCCATACAGTTCTTTATTCAGTCTTCCTTTTTCTGTTCCTCTGATTCCTTCGTCCCTTCCTCCTGGTCGGGTGCCCGTTTGCAATGGGATGCGTGGATCCATGTTGGTCTTTCCTTTACCTTGATTGCAGTATTGGTCGCCAGCAGGACCTGGTATGGTCCTTCGAATCTTGGCTGTAGACTGCTTTTCCTTTTAAAAATCTTGATGTAAACGAATTCCCCTGGCTCCAGGTTATGACACTTCCCTTCCGCTGGCTTGACTTGGGCTTCCTTTACCTGTGAATGAAAGCTGGAAATACATTTGGTTAGTGCAATACAATAATTCAACATATTTTCCTCCATTTTGTGGATGTCCATCTGTTTTGCAGTAAATGGTGCTGTAAAAGGTAGTCGTTGGGGACGTCCCATAACTATCTCATGTGGTGACAGGCCTGTTGTTCTGTTGGTTGCAGATCGCATTACCATCAAAGCTAAGGGCAGCAGTTCTGTCCATTTCAGTCCAGTGTCATTGCATAGTTTTGCCAGCTTATTTTTAAGCATTCCATTATATCTTTCAACAAGTCCAGCTGATTGTGGATGATAACTGCAATGAAAACGTTGATTAATCTGTAAAGCTTTACACATTTCTCTTATGACAGTTCCCGTGAAATGTGACCCGTTATCACTGGAAAGCTTAGCAGGGATTCCGAAGCGCGGTACAATTTCTTTTAACAAACATTTAGCAACAGTAGTGGCATCGGCCTTTTTACATGGAAAGGCTTCAATCCATCTAGAGAACACATCTACAATAACTAATACATACTTGAATCCCATACACATAGGTAATTCAATAAAATCCATTTGTAAATGTACAAGAGGCCCGACTGGATTTGGGTGGGAGGCAGATTCTACTTTTTCTGTCTTACCCAGATTCATTGTCTGACAGGTAACACAATTTTCACAGATTTGTTTTGCAATTGCCGAAATACCTGGTGCATACCAAGTTGCCAAAATATAATCTGCCAATCCCCCTTTGCCTGCATGTGTGAATGTATGAACACATCGGGCAATCCATGGAAGTAAGGATCTAGGGGCCACCACGCGGCCGTCATGGTGAACCCATATTCCCTCTGGATTTTTATAACATTGATCCTTCGTCCAGGTCACCACCTCCTCCGTACTGGCCTGTGTCTGAAAGGCCAGCACGTCATTAATAGTGGGTGGTGGGTCTGTCTCCTCCTCCTACTGGCCTGTGTCTGAAAGGCCAGCACGTCATTAATAGTGGGTGGTGGGTCTGAGCAATTATTTTTCCTTAGTGGGAACAATGACACCTGCATCCCCCCTTTCGACAGAGCTGCTGACTTAGCTGCATTATCAGCTCTGGCATTCCCAAGTGCCACCTCATTCGACTGGCCTGTATGTGCTTGGCATTTGATAATGGCAAGTTTTAAGGGGCATTGAATGGCTCGCAGGAGATTTTCCACTTGTTCTGAATTTTTGATAGGGGTTCCTGAAGAAGTCAGGTACCCGCGAATCTTCCAAATTTGTCCATAGTCATGTGATACCCCAAAAGCATACCTGGAGTCAGTGTAGATATTAACTGTGTGTCCTTCAGCCAGAATACAGGCTCGAGTTAACGCAAACAATTCGGCTTGTTGGGCTGAAAAGGAGTCTGGAAGAGAGGCTGTTTCGACAACATTAAACTGAGTTACAATTGCATAAGCCGCTCTAGGTTGGCCCCTATCATTTCGTAAGGCTGATCCGTCAACATAGTACACTAGCTCAGGGTTACACATTGGTACATCTGTTAGATTGATACGTGGTTTAGTCACTAATTCGGTTACCATTTCACATGAATGGGGTTCGCCATCGTCTTCCGTGGGGAGTAGAGTGGCTGGATTTAAGGTAGTACATCTTTTGATGACAAGGTTCGGATTTGATAACAGTTCGACCTCGTATTTGGTGGTTCTTGCGGAGGTTAGGTGTTGGGTGGCACATTTAGTAAGTAAAATCTCGACAGAGTGTGGGATATATAAAATGGTCTGATGATTTAGAGTTATTGTCTGAGCCTGTTGCATAGCATAATAAGCTGCTGCCAACGAAGGAAGACATCCTGGTAGTCCGCGTGCCACTGGGTCTAGTTGGGTACTGAAATACGCTACCGGTCGCTGCCTGTCCTCATGTAACTGAGTCAAAACAGATTGTGCAAAACCCGACTTGTGATGCACAAATAAGTTGAATAGCTTAGTGTAATCTGGTAATCCCAAGGCTGGTGCTGAAGTGAGGGACTGCTTAAGGTTCTGGAAAGCATTCCGGGATACTTCATTCCACATCCTTTAAGCATTGTGAGAATATAGTAGATTCATTCACAGCTCGTAGGTCATGGACAAACCTCCATTTATGTGGGCTTCTGAACTGGACAAATCTGTGTGTTACACGGACTTCTCATTTATGCTTATAGTGATTCACAGATCACAGAATGTAAAGTACTTGTTTTCTAATCTTATTAAAAGGCCTCCAAACCCAAGATTTTTCCAATACACTCAAAATGTTGATCAAGGAGATCACCTGAAATATCTCAAAATCCCAATTCAATTATTGTACTGCCACTCTTTATCCAAAAAAATTTCCCCCTACTGAGTTAGAAGCTTTTGTACCAAGATTTTACACCAAGGACAATGAGAGTGTACTCCCCCAGCCTGCACCTCGAGAGACCCACAAAGGCTTTTTAAAAAAAAAAGCATTACAACTTTTAACCACCGGGACCATGTCTCAACAAACCTATCCTTTGTGCATTTCCTAGCTCCGTAACCTCTCATCCGAATAAATCCACACCTGCGCTTCTAACTTAAAATGTCTTAAACTTCCCACATACAGGACAACACTATGAAGGGTTAAAAAACTTCACTTTGTTTGAAAAAGTGGGTGGAGCTAAAACAAACAGGCAGCTCCACAACTTTTCCAAACAGGTTTCCAGACACAAGGAAAAAAGACAGAAGCACTCTCATTCAAAGACAAGACATTCACGCACTCTCATTCAAAGACAAGACATTTACAAGTCTCTCTCCATTCAATAAAGCTTTTTCTTTTACTAGCTTCATTTTTTTTTTCATAAGTCACTATCAAGTTCTCTTTTTTTTTCATTTGATTTACTTCCTCTGTTAATTTTACATGGGCTTGAAGAATCGGAACCCAGGACTTTTCTATTACTTTCCTTTTTTTTTTTACCTGGATCTCTGTTTATAAGACACTCCTGGAGACAAGTTGTTCTCTCTAAATTAAATGACCCATCGGGTGGAAATGGCCTGTTTTCACCCTTAGTCCACTTTACCGTTTTTGTTTCTTTGGTCAATTGAAGACTGACCACAATTCTGGAGCATGACATAGGCTGGTGTGCCTTTTGTGGTGTTTTAACTTGCTCCGGCACCCATTCTGGATGATTAAGATTTTCCCACAGTTTCTGATCTCACAATCCTTTCGGCCAACCGAGTTCTCTACGCCCACTTCTCCTGGCCGTTACGTGGCCTGAAAAGGCTCTTAATTCGGGCTCAGTCTGGGTGTGTGAGATATGTTGGCACGAACCAACCGTAGTTGATCAATCAGTTACTGTTTCTTTTCTTAATCAATCCTTGTGGGTTTTTTTTTTCCGAATCACAATTTTCCCTAGTGACTCTTCCCGTTTCTCTAATGGCAATGACTCACAAAGGTATTGCAACCAACAGTAATACAAGGACAACAAACAATATTCCCGTGAGTACACAAATCATAACCTCTAAACAAATTCTCAGTCTGCGTTGTACGCCACTACAGACCGAGTCCTTAACTTATCCTAATAACAGCTGATAAGACTTAAGGTTCCGTACCCAAACTCTTTGATCGATTGCGCTCTTTTTTTTTTTAATAGTCTTGTCACATAAGAACCCCTTCCGAATTAAAAACAATAAAAATCTTATCACATAAGAACCTTCGATCGATTATTAGCGCTTTCTTTTTTTCTTTTCTTTTAATAGTCTTATCACATAAGAACCCCTTCCGAATTAAAAACAATAAAAATCTTATCACATAAGAACCTTCGATCGATTATTAGCGCTTTCTTTTTTCTTTTCTTTTAATAGTCTTATCACATAAGAACCCCTTCCGAATTAAAAACAATAAAAATCTTATCATATAAGAACCTGGAACCCTTTTCGATCGACTAGCGCTTCCTTACCTACTGAAACCTTCCCCGGGCTGTCTCGAGATTTTTTCCAGAACCTGTTCTCTTCTGCTGGCGAGCTGAGAAAGAAATGGTTATAAAAAAATACCTTTAACTTTTAAATGCCGAGTCTTGTAGATGCAGTACCTCAGCTGTGGACAACAGATTACATCTGCGATTCAACAGTGAAGAAACCTCTTGTGAGCAAAGGCTCACCTTGTTTGGCCACCGAAGCCTTTCACTGGAGAGGCACTATGCCTGTATCCGTTTTACTCACAGAACAGAGAGTATGCATCTCGGTGGAACCTCCAATAACTGTCGAAATCTCGACCTCAGAAAAGAATGACTCCGACACTTACAGCTCCGATGGAAGTTTCCCTTTTAATTTACTTGCTCGCAAGGGGTAGGTTTCACTCAGTCAAGGGCAAAATGAAACCTCCGCAATGGTACAGCTTCACAAGATATTTATACAGTAAAACCCAAGTTCTGGCCTCTCCCTGTGTATTGCTCTGTCTCACAGTCAGTGAATACAGATAAAGAGTTAATTACTATATCCTGGTACTGAAATGGTGTCAAGATATTTCCTTTTGTCAGGGTTATCAGAAAGCCAAACGGCCATTACTCCATGAGTCATAGGTAATGGGCTATCACCTGTCTTGTATTGTATCAGGATTATCCAATTTCCTGGTCAGTTTACCTGTTTGCTTCAAATGGATGAGGTAAAGGAAAGAGATAATGGCTAGAAGATAAGGGTGGGGTGACATGGAACTCCTGTAGTGTAGACAATAGGAGAGCACCATGGGGGTTACTTGTCTCAGCATGACTTGTCTCCTAGCTGTCTGATGGCCATCAGTCATCTAACAGCAGGTTTAGCTGTTTAAAATAAGCTGGCTGCTAAAATGCAGAAAGTTCTGGAAGGGCCAGGACTCCATTTTAATCAAAAGGCACACAAATACCGTTTGGTATCAGCTTAGATAAAAATACATTTCCACAGGGTACTAGTGCATGAAACACAAAAGGATAGTATGCAGGTACAGCAAGTGATCAGGAAGGCCAATGGTATTTATTGCAAAGGGGATGGACTATAAAAGCAGAGAAGTCTTGCTACAGCTATATAAGGTATTGGTGAGGCCACACCCGGAATACTGCGTGCAGTTTTGGTTTCCATATTTACGAAAGGATATACTTGCTTTGGAGGCAGTTCAGAGAAGGTTCACTAGGTTGATTCCGGGGATGAAGGGGTTGACTTATGAGGAAAGGTTGAGTAGGTTGGGCCTCTACTCATTGAAATTCAAAAGAATGAGAGGTGATCTTATCGAAACGTATAAGATTGAGGGGGCTTGACAAGGTGGATGCAGAGAAGATGTTTCCACTGATGGAAGAGACTAGAACTAGAGGGCATGATCTTAGAATAAGGGGCCGCCCATTTAAAACAGAGATGAGGAGGAATTTCTTCTCTCAGAGGGTTGTAAATCTGTGAAATTTGCTGCCTCAGAGAGCTGTGGAAGCTGGGACATTGAATAAATTTAAGACAGAAATAGACAGCTTCTTGAACGATAAGGGGATAAGGGGTTATGGGGAGCAGATGGGGAAATGGAGCTGAGTCCATGATCAGATCAGCCATGATCTTATTGAATGGCGGAGCAGGCACGAGGGGCCTTATGGCCTACTCCTGTTCCTATTTCTTATGTTAAATACATTGGGGCTGGCATTACTTACCAGCAGCCTAGTGACTTGAAATTGAGCTGAGGGAGCAATCCCTGTCACACAGGGTGAGAACCACCTTCAGAGAGCATCTGCTGCCTTAACAAGCTGTGTGGGTGTCCTCAATATAGGAACAGAGCCTATCATCCAGTGGATTTTGCATTGCCAATGAGCTTGGCCATGCAACTTGGAGCTCTTTGAGGTACTGCTGTTGCCCTTTGGTACTGAGGGCTTCTCTGGTGAGCAAGTGGAAGAGCTGCTGCAGCCATTCCCAGAATTGATGGAAAAACTCCCAGAATTGCTCACCCTCCAGCAGAAGGTTGTTAAAATGCAAATATGCAAACCCCACCCACGCGTGGAGCGGAGTGAGCTCTGTCTACACCAGGTGGTGGTCCGAGCCATGACACCGGCCGTATGGAAGCCGCCAGAATGCGGGAGATGTACGCTCGGGAAATGTAAAGGTGGTTGTTTCTGGACCTTCCTCTCAAGA
The DNA here is from genome assembly GCF_044704955.1 of Pristiophorus japonicus. Lineage (NCBI taxonomy): Eukaryota > Metazoa > Chordata > Chondrichthyes > Pristiophoridae > Pristiophorus > Pristiophorus japonicus. Next base: position 46,648 of record NW_027251951.1, on the reverse strand, counting down.
TGATGAAGCCCAGCGATCTATAAGCCTCTGTCAGCACCACCATTCCATTCCTATATTAAAGAAGGGAGATAGAACATATCCAAGGAACTATAGACCAGTCAGCTTCACATTGATGGTTGGAAAAATAATAGAATCCCTACTAAAGGAGAAAATAGAAGAACATCTAGAAGCCAAAAATATAATAATGAATAGTCAGCATGGATTTCAAAAGGGATATTCTTGCTGACGAACCTCATTGAATTTTTTGAAGAAGTAACAGAGAGAGCAGATGAGGATGTAATTTATCTAGATTTTCAAAAGATAAGGTACCACACATTAGACTAATGAATAAGTTCAGAGAAGGCGTAGTCAGGGGACAAGTAGCAGATTGCATAGCTAGCTGGTTTCAAGCCAGAAAGCAGAGAGATGGGGAAAAGGTAGCTATTCACAGTGGCAGAAGGTGGGCAGTGGTGTTCCAGAAGGATCAGTGCTGGGGACCACTGTTGTTCACAATTTATATTAACGATTTAGACTTTGGAATCAAAAAGACTGTTTCTAAATTTGCGAGTGACACCAATTGGGGGAGGACAGTTAATATTGAGGAAGACTGCAACAAATTACAGGAGGATATCAATAAACTTGTAGAATGTGCATATCATTGGCAAATGAATTTCAACACAAATAAATGTGAGTTATTACATTTTGGTAGGAAGAATAGGGAGGCCACTTATTACTTGGAGGGTGCATGTCTAGGTCGGGTACAGGAACAAAGGGATCTCAGAGTACATAAAAAAAGAAACCAAGCACTAGTGTTTATTTCTGGAAGGGTAGTATTGAAAAGTAGTGAAGTTATGTTTAACTTGCATCGAACTTTGGTTAGACCACACTTGGAATACTGCAAACGTTTCTGGCTGCCATATTATAGAAAGGATATAGAGGCACAGGAGATACCACAAATGCGAGGGTATGCATATCAAGAAAATAATAACAGGCTGGGTTTCTTTATCCTTGAAAAAAGAAGGCTGAGGAGTGACCTAAAAGAGGTCTTTAAAATCTTGAAAGGTTTTGATAGAGTAGATACAGAGAGAGACTGTTTCCACTTCATCAAGATCCACGGCACGGCCACTTTCCATACCTCGGGAGCCTATTATCGGCAAGGGCAGACATCGACGATGAGGTTCAACACCACCTCCAGTGCACCAGCGCAGCCTTCGGCCGCTGGAGGAAAAGAGTGTTCGAAGATCAGGCCCTCAAATCTGCCACCAAGCTCATGGTCTACAAGGCTGTAGTGATACCCGTCCTCCTGTATGGCTCAGAGACATGGAGCATATACAGGAGACATCTCAAATCGCTGGAGAAATACCACCAACGATGCCTCCGCAAGATCCTGCAAATCCCCTGGGAGGACAGATGCACCAAAGTTAGCGTCCTCGATCAGGCCAACATCCTCAGCATCGAAGCACTGACCACATTCAACAAGCTTCGTTGGGCGGGCTACATTGTTCGCATGCCTGACACCCAAAGATTCCCAAAGGCTCAACTCGGAACTCCTACATGGCAAGTGAGCCCAAGATAGGCAGATGAAATGTTTCAAGGACACCCTCAAAGCCTCCTTGATAAAATGCAACAACCCCACCGACACCTGGGAGTCTCTGGACAAAGACTGGCCTAGGTGGAGGAGGTGCATCTAGGAAGGCGCTGAGCACCTCGAGTGTCGTCACCAAGAGCATGCAGAAAACAGCCACAGGCAGCGGAAGGAGCATGCGGCAAACCAGTCCCACTCACCCTTTCCTTCAACAATTGTCTGTCCCACCTGTGACAGAGCCTGTGGTTCCCGTATTGGATTGTTCAGTCACCTAAGGACTTACTTTTACAGTGGAAGCAAGTCTTCCTCGATTTCGAGGGATTGCCTATGATGATGATGATGTTTTCACTTTGGTAGGGGGGGGGCGGTGTAGAGTTTCAAAATTCGTGGGAAAATCCCCCCAGTGTTTGGACTCATTGGAAAGGAAATTTAATTTGGAACGATCAACCAGAAAGTTCGAGATCCAAAAGTGCACATGGAAGAAACTACGAGTTTTAATTGAATTTGGAATTTTACTATCCTTCAAAAGAAAGCAGTTTTGAGTCTTGAAACTGTCTGGGTATTGAAGCTAAAACAAATTGTGTAAACTCGAAAACCCTTCTCCCCAGGAGACATTAACATAGCAACAATCAACCTAGAAATAGCCAGTCATCACCCTGAGCAAGAAACCAATCCAGCATATGCATAATGACAATGGCACATCCAGTCTGCATGGAGAACCCAGGCCGAGGCAGATATTACAAATACCAAAGCTAATTTTTCCCCATCAAGAAACAGATTTAAAAGATCGACACATCCAGGACAGGTTAACATTAATGAGCCCGTAAAAAATGAAAAAGGGATATTAAGCCCGCCAAAAATTAAAACAAAGAATCAAGCTGATTTGGCGCGAAGATTAGAACAGCTCCAAAAGTATAACTGAGGCCCTGTTTTTAGCAAAGTTTATGCATAGCATCATGGAGCATCAAGAAGGGAGGAGAGCGAGACCACCGCAGCAGTTCTAACAAGCCTCTCCAGCCTCGACGACACTATCGGGGCCACATTGCCCTGCTATCGAGAAGGAAGGAAAAACATCGCCATGGCAGAGAAAGCAGCCCCAGAACCTCGGACATCACCATCATGACAGCTATCGATCACAACCAACGTGGTACCATCGAAAACACCACGATCGACCAACTCCAAAATAAAATTCCTCAAAGAAGAAACCGAAGATCCAAAAGTTTCCACTCTACAATCTAGTCCTGACTACCAACAGGTGAGGCATTAACGAAAGAGACTTTTGAAACCTATTTCTAATGAAAGAAAATGGGTACTCACCCCATAAGCACAATACATGCCCTACCGCATCAGCGGGCACCACCCAACTAAAGACTACGCAGTCAGAAGTCCTCTACAACATTCGGGGTACGGCAAGCAGAACCTATAGAGTCCAGCGAACCCCAAAATCGTGAACCACTGCCAACTGACAATAAAGGATTGGTGAGCATAGTCCCTGTTTGCCCTGGAGTTTAACCTAGTCAGAGTTAGGCATTGGGAGGTGGTAGGTGTATTATTTCTGTAACCCCTTTGAATGTGTGATATAGTGTTCTTTATTTGAATGATTACAAATTTGACGTTGTATTTTCTTGTCCTTAATAAAATCGAAGTTCTTTGCACCAAACCAGTTGTCTCTTGCACTTTGTCACATTCCCCAAATAAATCCAAAGTCTAGACCCCAGGGAGTGGGAGCGATTCGAACCACTCAGAAGGTCAGAGGTGAACCTGACCCCACACACTATCCCCTATAGGGGGGCGAGCATAACTAGAGGCCATCAATATAAGATAGTCACCAACAAATCAAATAGGGAATTGAAAAGAAACTTCTTTACCCAGAGAGTAGTGAGAATGTGGAACTCGATGCCACAGGGAGTGGCTGAAGCGAATAGTATAGATGCAGTTAAGGGGAGTGCAGATAAGCACATGAGGGAGAAGGGAATAGAGTGTTATGCTGATAGATTTTGATGAGGAAAGATGGGAGGAGGCTCGGGTGGAGCATAACTGCTGACATGGACTGGTTGGGCCGAATGGCTTGTTTCTGTGCCATATATCCGATATAACCCGATGTAATCATTCCCCTCCATAAGCCTTTACAAAACTTTATCCTGACTACAATATCCTTTGTACCATGCTAGCCCATCATTTCAGATTAGGACCTGGAATGCAGGGAACTCGCAATAAGTAACCTTCGATACCCTGTCCAGCTTCACCTCCCCAAGCAGTGATAGCCCACCACAAAGCTGGGTCACTTCCAGTACTTCCCTGTGGAAGTGGATCACTCTAGACACTTGGGTCCAGGAGACGAGAGGTAGTGAGTATCCTGTGCTGTTGCAGCTTGTTTTTCACAACGTGGTTTGGTTTGACCATCAGAGAAACCATCTACTAGTGATGAGTGAGTGATAGTCATCCAGAAGGCTCAACTGTTGAGGATATGTTTCCAGTTGAGCCTTCTTGATGACTATCACTCAACCAGTAATGTTTCCACAGTTCTCCTTTGTCACAGCATCTGAATGAGAGATGGTGATCTTTGAGGCACGGTGTTCTCCAGACATTTGTGCTACAGCCAGCAGGCTCTTCAGGTAATGCTTCAACATATCACTGGGAGGCCACATTCAGGACGAATGGGCTTCAAGGCCAGTGGACATGGATGAGATCACTTGGCATTTCAGAAGGCTCGGTGTGTGAATGGTATAATAGGATATTATGCACTTTCAGACGGTGCGGAGTAAGCCAGCATGTCTACAGACAGACAGTATGTCAGTAGTCCAGTATGTCTACAGTGTGGACTCCCTTCTGGGTTCCTCTGTCAAGTTGACATGTTGCTTCCCATTGGTGCTTGAATGACAGGGTGACGCTCTTGCTGCCACATTTGACCAGGGTGGACAACATAGCAGTTGGTACATTTAACTGGTCTGTGGTTCACCCTGACGAGTGGATGATCCACACTGAGATAGTCCAGAATATCTTCGGACTTTGGAGTTACCAGATTGATCAACTTGCTCATATCACCGGACAATCATCAATTTGCTCGAGGACCTCGGGCAGTGGAGGCTGGACAATTTTTCGTTCTTTAGTTTCTAGATTCTGTTGTTCAGGGTTGCCTGATCTCCAGGTTGCTACAGAGAATTGCAGTGGAAGGTAGTTCTGGTTAACCCTTTATATGACTCACAAATCGAACTTCTCATACACCCTTGTATTGAATATTGCCGTTCTGGCTTCAGAAGCTCACGGGAGTCATTTGAAGATTAAAAATAAGCCTACTTTTATTTTAGGGAATCTTTATTTTTCTTTCCAACATCCTCCACATACTAACTGGTATTTTAGGGTGAGAAGGGTGGACTCTGCAAGGAAACAGACTCTCCGGCTCCCAGGACAAATTGATCAAAGTGAGTGTTATTCACGGGCACCAGCGCCAGATCTAAACAGTAAGCTGAACAATCAGGAACCGGATTTGGATCTTGCCAGATTCTGATTGGTGGCCTGGCTGTTGAGATGGAATGCCCATCAGATTAGGATAAAGCAATAGTGTGGCATTCATGGGTAATGATCGCTTTATCATGTCTGTCCTGGTCACTTAAGCCTCCGTTCCCATCCTCCTCATCTACTTGTTTAGTCGCCAGCAGTGTGTGGAAAATGCCCGAATGAAGATCAGCTCCCTTGTAAGTGATGGAATTTTCAAGCCACCTGATTGTCTTTTATGTCTTTGGAGTTTTTGGATTCTCCTTGTTCTGGGATGTCTTTGGAGTGGGCTAAAAGTTAATATAGCATGGGAGCTGGGGAGGGAAGGGAAAAACATTTTCCCAGGCAAATTGTGCCCATGCATCCATTATTAAGTCCACATTCCCTACCGCGCCCCCCTCCCCATCCCCCCTTCCCCCCACCGCCAACTTCCCCATTCGGCCCATTAATATTTAGGACCTGATGTTTCATCAAATCATTGCTGGTTCTGAACTCAATTTCAATTCACTGAGCACAGCACAGCCTGAAGGAATGGCAAATTAAAGGGTGTCACAGTTAGCATTTTCAAAAGATCAGGGCAGTTTTCGTGTAAGCCAGAACGACACAGAAGTGGGAACACAGGACAACCCGCTGACTGGTTTCAAGTCATCACCGAATGTTGGTTGCTGGTACAGAGCATCACAGTTGTGTTGGACAACCTGGATGGAGCAGCGGGTCTTTTCCCGTCCATCATTTATGTTTCAAGTCATGTTATTTTAATGAGTTAAATGTGAGAAGTTTAACATCTGGAAATAAATGTGCAATGAAAATTAACAAATTTACTGTGTGATTCTGATTTGTGCACAGATCAAAACAAGCAACAGAAAGAGGGAGAGATGAGTTCTCTGATGGGGGGTTTGCAGACTGGTGATTGTCCGTGGGCTCAGCTACTGACTGGGTGAACTTTCTGAGCCACACATCAGGCAGGGCCCAGAGACAATCCCCAGTTTTCACATACAAATGTACAAAAATACTATCAGTACATAAAGACTATCAGACAGAATAATCTCGCATGCTCCTGTCCCACCTCCCAGTGGAACATACAAACAAACATGGCCAATTCAGGAAAAACCTCTGGGCAATTGCTCTCCAATTCCCTGAGGCTCGAGGAGAGCACTGCTGCTCCTGACACACCACAATCTACACTGACCATTAACTCCCTGTAACTGGCAATGTCCTCTCAGAAACTTTTCAAGTTCCCCTTTTAAAGGACTGTAGTAACCCCACATTCACCATAGGTTACTCACCATATGTTGCACACGTTTGTTCCAGAGGGTGATGACTCTGTGACAAGTCATGGAGTAATACAACACAGAAGGAGGCCATTCAGCCTATCATGCCTTTGCTGGATTTTTGAAAGATGCACATAACCAGTCGCATGCCCCTGCTTCCTCCCCACAGCCCTGCAAATGGCTCTTACCACCTTCTTCCCTCGGAGGATACAATCCAATTTTCTTCTTGAAAGTGACAGTAGAATTCTGTAATGTGATCCCCAAAGTTCCATTAACCAAATCCCATGTCATCAAAAACTGAATTTAGCTTATTTAGTCACTGAAGAACCAATGGCACTTTTAAAGTCCCAGGTCATATCAAGGAACAACTCCAAATTCCCCCGAACTCGTGATCGCGCGATTTAACTCAGAAAACTTGTGAGTTGAATTCCTACTCCTCCAATCCCCCCTCCTCTCCACCTCCAATTCCTTCTCCTCTCCCCCAACAATTGCCTCTCCTCCCTCCTCTGATCCCCTCTCCTGTATCCCTCCAATCCCTTCTCCTCTTCCCCCTCCAATTCCTTCTCCTCTCCCCCAACAATTGCCTCTACTCCCTCCTCTGATCCCCTCTCCTGTACTCCTCCAATCCCCTCTCCTCTTCGCCCTCCAATTCCCTCTTCTCTCCCCCTCCCATAACCTCTCCAATCCCCGCTCCTCTGTCCCTCCAATCACCTCTCCTCCCCCCTCTGATCCCCTCTCCTCTAACCCTTCAATCCCTTCTTCTCCCCCTCTGATCCCCTCCCCTCTCCCCTCCTCCATTCCCCTCTCCTCTCTCTCTTCAATCTCCTCGCCTCTCTCTCCCCTCTGATTCCCTCTCATCTCTCCAATCCTCTCTCCTCTACCCCTCCAATCCTCCCTCCTCTGCCCCCCTCCAAACCCCTCTCGTCTCTCTCCTTCGAAATCCTGTCCTCTCCCCCCTCCGATCCCGTCTCCTGTCCTTTCTTCAATCATGTCTCCTCTCCCTCCTCTGATCCCCTCTCCCCTCCCTCCTCCGATCCCCTCTTCCCTCCCTCCTCTGATCCCCTCTCCTCTCCCCCCTGCAATCCCCCAATCTTTACCCCCCTCCTTTACCCACCTCCGATACCCTCTCTTCTCTCCCTTCTGATCTCTTCTCCCCCCACTCTGGTTCACCCTCTACCCCGCTCCGATCCCCTCTCCTCTTGCTCCCCTCTGATCCTCTCTCCAGCACCAATCCCCTCTCCTCTACCCCTCTAATTCACTCTCCTCCCCCCTCCAATCCCCTCTCCTTCGCCCGCTGATCACCATTCCTTCCCCCTCCCTGATATCCTCTCTTCCCTGCTCTGATCCCCTCTTCTCCCCACTCCGATATCTTTTCCTTCCTGCTCTGAGCTCCTGAGCTCCTGAGCTTCTACCCAAAGACGTGAAACACAAACTGCCTAAAACTGCAGCCCGGTGTCTCCACCTGGGGTTGGTGGGGGGCGGGTGGGGGGGGGGGTGTGGGGGGAGGGTGCAGTGCAGGAGGGAAACGATCATTCCAGAAATACCCACACAGACAGCACAGTATTGAAGCTCTGGCCTTGCGACTGCAAAGCCTGAGTATGATCCGGTTTCACACCCAAACTCCCAAGCCAAGTCCGCGAACTACTGCTCCCCCTCCGATAATACACGAGCGCTTTGCTGCATGTGCAATGTTGAGTATGCATGTGCAAAGGATTAATATTTCCACAGAAACCAATAGTCACAAAAGCCACCTCTGATAATGGTTTCGTTCCTGTGAAACACAGATACCAGTTCCTGAGATGGCTTCTTTCCTGTAAAACACAGGATAGTTTCAAACAAAGGCCTTGCCCTTGAAGCCAGACTTATCAATGGTTTCACAGAGTTGACCATTGTAATTGTGTTCGATAGTTAATGGCTTCTTTCCTGTAAAACATGGATACCTATAAAGGGCTCTGTTACATTTAGAATAACTCCACAAGACTGAGTACTGTAAGCTTAAACTGATGTGACCTTAGTCTCTTTAATAAAACTCCAAAGTGCCAAAGCAGCATGGCAGACAACCTTTTATATTCACTTGCATGAGGTGTGCAGGTGACCCTTGGGCCTCCAACAGGTGCGCCCTCTGGTGGCAAGTCTTACACAGTTATAATGTTTACATACATAACATCACTCCCCCACAAAGTCTTTGATACAAGTTATTTACAAGTTGGGGCAGTCTGGAGCCCATCGCTCCCTGGTTGAACGCCAGAGTTCAAACCCTGGCATGGGTGAGTTGGGCGCACTGTAGTGCGGCTGGTCTGACCGGACTGTTGGGCATGGTGGGTTCATCCTCTTGATTGACGGCGAGGTCGGTTGGGTGTGTGTTGGTGGATTGATGATGGTGATGTCCTCTTCAAGTTGTTCCTGGTTTTCAGTGAATCGCAGTTTGGTCTGATCCAAATGCTTTCTACATGTTTGTCCGTTACATAGTCTGACAAGAAACACTCTATTCGCCTCCTTGGCCATGACAGTGCCAGCAACCCATTTGGGACCATGACCGTAATTAAGGACAAACACAGGGTCGTTTACATCAGTGTCATGTGATACAGCCGCGTGATCATGGTTCATGTTTTGTCAGTGACGCCGGGTTACCACATGATCATTAAGATCCGGGTGGACTAAGGATAGCCTGGTTTTGAGTGCTCTCTTCATTAACATTTCCGCCGGAGGAACCCCGGTAAGCAAGTGTGGTCGCGTCTGGTAGCTGAGCAGAACCCGAGATAACTGGGTCTGCAGGGAGCCGTCCGTCACGCGTTTCAAGCTCTGCTAGATAGTTTGGACTGCCCATTCCGCTTGACCACAGGACGCGGGCTTAAACGGGGCAGACCTGACATGCTTAATTCCATTGCGGGTCATAAACTCATTGAATTCCGAGCTGGTGAAACACGGTCCATTGTCACTGACAAGGACGTCGGGCAAACCACAGGTGGCGAACATGGCCCGCAGGCTTTCAATGGTGGCAGTGGACATGCAGGATGACATGATTGCACCATCAATCCATTTAGAATAAGCATCCACGACTACTAAGAACATCTTTCCTAGAAGGGGGCCAGCGAAATCTAGGTGTATCCTGGACCACGGTTTGGAGGGCCATGACCACAGACTCAGTGGTGCATTGCTCAACTGTGAGCACGTGTTACATTGGTGTAAGCATGACTCCAAATCCGAGTCAATGCCGGGCCACCAAACATGCGACCTGGCAATAGCCTTCATCATGACTATGCCTGGGTGGGAACTGTGTAGGTCACGTCTAAACGTTTCTATGCCTTATTTTGGCAAAGCCACACGATTACCCCATAAGAGACAATCCGACTGGATGGACATTTCATCTTTACCTCAGTGAAACGGCTCAATTTCATCTTGCATTTCCCCGGGAACAGCCGGCCAGCTTCCATTAAGGACGCAACATTTTACTAGTGATAGCACAGGGTCGAGGCTTGTCCAGTCCTGATCTGGCGAGCAGTGACGGGTGACCCCTCGCTCTCAAAAACATCCATGATCAGAAGTAAGTCTGCGGGTTGCGCCACTTCCACCTTGGTGGTGGGCAATAGTAGCCGACTGAGGGCATCAGCACAGTTCTCTGTGCCTGGTCTGTGGTGGATAACATAGTCATAAGTGGACAATGTTAATGCCCATCTTTGGATGCGGGACGAAGCATTGGTGTTCATACCTTTGCTTTCTGAAAACAGCGAAATAAGCGGTTTGTGGTCGGTTTCAAGCTCGAACCGGAGTCCAAATAGGTATTGGTGCATTTACTTAACCCCATATATGCATGCTAATGCCTCTTTCTCGACCATATTGTCGGTTCTTTCAGCCTTAGATAGACATCTAGACGCATATGCAACCGGTTGCAGTTTGCCTGATACATTGGTTTGCTGTAACACACAACTGAACCTGTACGAAGATGCATCACAAGCTAGCACTAAACGTTTACACGGGTCATACAATACAAATAACTTGTTAGAACATAGCAAGTTTCTGGCCTTCTCAAAGGCTGTCTCTTGAGATTTACCCTGTTATGTCTTATGTCTTGAATAAAGAACCTGACCAGATACTGTAAGCTTACAGTAATGTGTGACCGTAGTCTTTTATTACTGGTCCCCAGAGCGCCTCTCCAGCCTGTGACACCTACTTATGTACAGGTGCTCCCAAGGGATTGTGGGATCCCTTGGGACTCCAGGGGATGAGCCCTCTGGTGGTTAAAAAAGGTATTTACAGGTATACATATATAACATATCCCAAACTCAGTCGTCACCCATATGTAGCAACATGTGCAATGGGACCAGCAAGGTGCTCAACCTGGGTAGAAAGTTACCAAAATAGTTGAGGAGTCCCAGGAATGAACGCAGCTCTATCACATTCTGTGGTCTGGGTGCGTTCTTGATGGCCTCCGTCTTTGAGTCCGTGGGTCTGATGCTGTCTGCCGCAATCTTTCTCCCCAAAAATTCGACCTCTGGCACCAGGAAAACACACTTGGAACATTTCAGCCTGAGTCCCACTCTGTCTAGTCGACTTAGAACCTCTTGTGCAGGTGTTCAATGGTGTCACGACCGGTGATCAGGATGTCGTCTTGAAACACAACGGTGCGTGGAACCGATTCCAGCAGACTCTCCATATTCCTCTGGAAAATGGCAGCAAGCGAGCAAATCCCAAAAGGGCATCAGTGGTATATAGACAGTCCTTTGTGCGTGTTGATGCAAGTTAATTTTTTCAAAGACTCACCCAGCTCCTGTATCATGTAAGTGGAGGTTAGATCCAATTTGGTGAATGACTTTCCCCCTGCTAACATTGCGAACAGGTCATCGGCATTGGGTAGTGGATACTGGTCTTGTAACAAGACTCAGTTGATGATTACCTTGTAGTCTCCACAGATTCTGACCATGCCATCACTTTTCAACACCGGAACAATTGGGCTGGCCCACTCGTTGAACTCAAGTGGCGATATGTTTCCCTCTTGTTGAAGTCTGTTGTGTTCAATCTCGACTTTCTCCCTCATCATATATGGAACTGCTCAAGCCTTGTGATAAACAGACCATGCATCAGGGATTAGATGGATCTAGACCTTGGTGCCTGTGAAGTTGCCAATGCCTGGTTCCATTAGCAATGGAAATTTGCTCAGCACTTGAGCGCACGAGGCGTCATCCACCAAAGATAGTGCTTTGATGTCATCCCAATTCCATTGAATCTTTCGTAGCCAGCTTCTGCCGAACAGCGTTGGGCCATCACCTGGTATAATCCACAGTGATGTCATGCACAGCTCCATCGAACGATACCTTCACTGCCGCACTGCCAATGACTGGTATGAGCTCTTTGGTGTAAGTGCGCAGCTTTGTATAAATTATGCTCAGTTTGAGTCTTTGTGCCTTGTTGCCCCACAAGTTTCTCAAAAGTCTTCTGGCTCATAATTGACTGACTCGCCCCCGTGCCCAACTCCATGGAAACTGGAATGCCATTTAATTTGACTTTCAGCATTATAGGATGGCTCTTGGTGGTGAAGGTGTGTACCCCATACACTTCTTCCTCGGCCTCGGGTTGCGTTGCCTTTCTTACTCGTTCTGCTTGATCCACTTCGGATCGACCATCTTCTGCCGACTCTGCCACATGGTGAGTCGCAGCACATTTGCACATTCGCTGGAGGTGCTCCATTGTTTTTCAGCCTTTGCACACGTAGTGCTTGATATTGATGGCCTGTATTTTAACTAAGACTTCACTGTCCAAGTTTGTGTAATGCATGTGTGTGCGTGTATTTAATAAGCTGTTGTGTTTTACTAAAGCGTGTAACCTTGTCATCATGTTCGTGCAAATAATGGGAGAGAAATTTGGTAGCGCCTGATAACTTTAAATTTTGAAAAGTTAGCGGCAGGTGCAAATGATTGCTAACTTCTAAATTGAACTTTAGCGCCCCAGAAAGGAAGCGGGGTGGTAACTGAGGCGCTAATGACCTCAGTGCGGTGCTGCAGGGGTGCTAATGGCAGAGCGCTACCCAGTTTCAGGGTGATGGCCATGCACTCCGACATGATAGGTGCAATGGCAAGGGTGCTCGAGAGCCTCTCTGCTATGGTAAGGAGTGTGGAGGAGTCCGCCTCCAAATTTGCATAGAGCTCTGCGTACACCATGGAGCCCATCATTTCCAGTCTGCAGAGGATGATGGACTCCCAGAGAGACTGTGGGGATCCATACCTCATGACGCGTGACATGGGCGATGTGGCAGCTTCCATTGCAGCACAGATGGAAATAACACAATTGGGCTGGATTTTCAGCTTTGCCGTTTTCGGAGTGAAAACGGAGGCGGCCGCCTCTTATATCTTCCGCACAACTAACAAACACACTCACAACCTTAAGCTGGCAGAACACTCTGGAACTCTAGTCAGGTGACCTGTTGCCTCTTTATTTGTACACAGCACTGGCTGCAGTGCCACAGTAGTCCACAGGTGGAGCTATATATATTACTCTTCTCCCTCCTTAATGAAGAAGTAAATATAACAAAATAATCATCATACATAACTTGCATGGTTATACATAACAAAAGATATGGACTTATTTTGCCATATTTACAAATCAAGCTTAACCACTTGTTTTCTGCTTTGAAGAGGATGCCTTCGCTCTCGAACAGAACCTTCCAAACATGAAGTCGAATTAAAACTCATTCAAATCTGATCCTGGGGAAAGTTTTCCTCCAAGGGATGCCTTTGATTTCCATTTGAACTCTCTCTCTTTTACTCCATCTCTATCAAAGTAACTGTGTACAAAACTCTTGGTCGAGCACATTCCCAGGTGCTGGTCATGGGAGTCTCCTAATAATTTGGACCTAAATTTATTTGGTATAACCATTCTTGCACCCACATGATACAATCTTTATCAACTGATAATTCATTCCTACGAATGAAGAATGATGTATATCTTTGTCTGTTACCTGGTTTGGCCAAACATTTGCAATATAATCATACACCAATGACATAACTGGGTTACGTTTGGTTGCTTTATCAATCTCTTCAGCTGTGACTGGTAGTTCATCAATGTATGAAAAATAGAACACTTCTTCCCCATCAGGTGTAACTTGTGATGGGGAAGGCAATCTAGACATAGCATCAGCATTACTGTGATCAGCTGATCGTCTATTCAATATCATATGTATATGCTGACAAAATCAAAGCCCATCTCTGCATTCGGGCTGCAGCTAATGTTGGAACTGGGGACTTTGGATGGAGGATTGCTGTCAGGGGCGTGTGGTCCGTAATGATGGTAAACTTAAGACCATACAAGTATTTGTGAAACTTCTTGACCTCAAAAAATGCCAAAGCTTCCCTTTCGATTTGTGCATTATTACACTCACTGGCACTGCGAGTGCATGAAGCAAAAGCAATTGGTCTCTCCTTCCCACTATGTAGTACATGAGAGATCACTGACCCAACTCCATATGGAGAGGCATCACATGCTAGCTTGATCTCCTTTGATACATCATGGTGAACTAACATGGTGCTCGCTACCAATTTGCATTTACACTCCTTGAATGCGGAATTGCATTCTTCTGACCACTTCCAATGTTTTTTCAATGGTTCATTCAGTGGATGTAATACTGTAGCCAAATTTGGTGGGAACTTCCCATAATAGTTCAAAAGACCCAAAAATGATCGAAGTTCAGTGACATTCTTGGGAGTGGGTGCATTTCTGATTGCATCCAGCTTTCCCTTGGTTGGATGTAAACCATCTTTGGCTACTCTGTACCCTAAGTACTCCATTGAGTTTTGAAATAACTCACACTTGTGAGCAGACATTCGTACTCTGTGCTTCTCTAGCCGTTTGAGGACTTCATTCAATATGTTATTATGAATTTGTCTATTTGGTGCTGAAATTAGTTTGTCATCCAAATAACATACTACCCCTTCAATACCTTGCAAAATCTGGTTCATCACCCCTTGGAATATGGCAGGGTTGGAAGACACTCCAAATGGTAGCCTATTAAGTTGATATAGGCCTAGATGAGTATTTATGGTCAAGCATGACTTGGACTCCTCATCTAGTTCAAGCTGTATGTAGGCATTTATAAGATCCAATTTTGAGAAGATCTGACCAGCTATCAGTGTTGTGAACAAATATTCTACATTTGGCAATGTATTGGGGAGATTACCCTCTAGAACCTGGTTTATAATCACCACACAATCTTACCTTACCATCAGACTTAGCTACAACAACAATGGGTGTAGCCCAATTACATGGATCTATCTTAGAAATAATGTTCTCAGTCTCTAGTCTTTTGAGTTCTTGCTCAACTTTCTCCTTGTGTGCCTATGGTATGGGACGTAGCTTGCAGTAAACCGATCTAGCGTCCTTCTGTACCCTGACACTGCCTGTTTCGGAGAACACCTTCAGATAATTCGTGATGACATCATCCTTTGATGCAAATGTCGTTTCAACATGAAAAATCTCATTCCAATCCAGCTTCAGTGATCCCAACCAATTTCTTCCTAGTAAGACTGGCTTGTCTCCTGTCACTACTAATAGAGGCAATCTCTGAAATTGATCCTTACATTTCACCATTACGGTGATATGACCTACCACAGAAATGTTCTCTCCCGAGTAGTCTCGCAGCTCTAGCTTGGATTTCTCCATTGGGAAATCACGCAATTTGTCGAGGCTTAGCGACTCTGGAACTACACTCACAGATGCACCAGCATTGATTTCCATGGGTATCTTGGTTTTTGCAACATCTATATGGATGATGATACTTTTTGAATTGCTGTTAGTTAACCTCATGCTTCTGATGATGTGTAGCTCTAAAACCTCCTCATCCTGTTGTTTTTCTTCCATGCTCTGGTGATTTCTACTTATATCTTTGAAAGCTGGTTTACTCTTTAGTCAGCATGCCTACGCAAGATGCCCAGTTTTCCTGCAGGTCAAATACTCTGCCTTCACATATGGACAACTTTGAGCAATGTGTTATCCCAGGCACTGATAGCAGGACTTCAATGCTCTGTTACCATTGCCAGTTTCTGAGAACTTGGGACCCAACTGCCTTTTACTTTTAACCTGCAGGCGATCCACCTCGGTTGTCTGATGACTGGAAATAGTATGAAATTCTCGGGAATATTGGTCGGCCATGTCCATTGACATAGCTGTCTGACAAGCTAAATCAAAGGTCAAGTTAGGAGTTGTCAATAACTTTCTTCTGATCGCATCATTTTTCATCCCACAAACAAAGCGGTCACGCAATGCTCGGTCCTGAACATTTCTGAAATTACAGTGAATAGATAACTTGTTTATTGCTACAATGTACTCATTGATATTTTCTTCGATTAACTGATCTCGTATTCCGAAACAATAACTTTCAGCAATTTCCAGGGGCTCAGGACTGTAGTGCTGAGAATCTGCTTAAGAGTTGTGTCCTTTGGCTTGACAGGCACAAGCAAATTTTTCAGGGTTTCATACACCTCGGGCCCTACTTCAGTTAAAAAATCGCCCGTTGTCTTTCCAATACCACCCAATTCTGGTTTTCATCATTGGGGACTTCGCTGAAATTATTTCTGGTGAAAAACATTACTAGCCACTCCACATATGCTCCGAAACTTTCATAGTCTCATTGAAACTCCCCCAAACACCCTATTATTCCCATAGGAGCGGCCATCTGCACACTGGCAGTTCAGACAAGTGTGCTTGTAATTTATCTTAGATTTGTAGCTGTTAATCAAAATTGAGAAGTTCTCAAAGTCTCTCAGTCGGTTGGCTGAATCCTCCACCAACAAAAATTGCAGCTTTTTTCCCCCGATTATCCCATCCTCGTCATCATTGTTATATCTTCAGAACAACTCACAAACACACTCACAGCCATAAGATGACAGAACACTCTGGAACTCGAGTCAGATGACCTGTTCCCTCTTTATTTGTACACAGCAATGGCTGCAGTGCCACAGTAGTCCACAGGTGGAGCTATATATTGTTAGCGTTAGTGTTTTCTTAGAAGAATCACTCAACACTCAGGGTCGGTTCCAATGCTGAAGCAGCTTTTATTACGCTCAGCGGGGAGGAAACAAACAGGACCGTATCCAGGTTTCTCTCCACAGAACAAAGAGTTACATGTACCTTTATATGTTTTACAACAGTTACAAAACAGCTTACTGCAGTTACACAGCTCATCACGGCTGGACACAAGCCAATCACAACGATTATAGATTACATATAGGTTCTTTAATCCAATAGAATTCTCCTAGTAACCAGGGAACCATTGTCAATTTGGGTTGATCGATGACTTTATATGTTCTCTCCCTAGTTCTTTCATCTGGGAGAAATAATTGGTTTGTAGCCTGGTTTACAGCAAATGGTTTCCCTCTTATCTTTCTTCCTGGGGAATTAATTGGTTTATGGCCTTGTTCACAGGAGATGGCTTCCTTCTTATCTCTGCCTTCCCAGGCATTCCTACAGTGGGCCTCACAGGGTTATTGCTCGGTCAGTGAACGTTCAACAGTTCACAGCTTGACTACCTGGTTTCCCATCATGCCTGGGCAGCCATTTTATGTGTGTGTCCATTTAAGCTTATGTGAGTTTTAAATATCCAGCAGGTGCCTAATGCCTAAGTCTATATATATCTACTCTCGACAACAATTCCCCCCTTTCGGTAAAGGGACTAGTCCTAGTCCCCTTTTAACCGACCGTACTGCCTTTATCTGATATTTGTGCACTGCCCGGTACTCCTTGCCTCAACGTGCTGGCCAGTCACGCGGTTTCAGGAGTCCCGGTTGCTTAGATCAAATTAACAAAGGCTAGCTCCTCCCGTCCCCTTATCAAACAGGCTTGTTTAATATCCAGGGAACGGTGATTGGTCCGTTTCCGCCGTTTGTGGCGCCTGCATACCTGGCAGGCCATCACGCCCCATGTTATTGCTAAGATTAATTGTATCCCGACCAGTGTGTGTGAAATAATTCGGATCCATGGGTGGATGTTCACATTTATTCCCCAGTCCCAGACTTTTCTCCACCAACTCTGACTTTGTAAGTCTACCTCGGTATCTTCTTCCAGTTCTTTGATTTTAGTTTGTATCTGGTGATAGAGTTTTACGGATTGCCCCACTCTGAGCCTTAACTCCCGTAATACCTCGGTTAGATGTGGGATAGGGACCTGCTCTGGCTCGTCATAATCCTGCAAATGATCATGGAGCTGATCAGTTACTTCAATAACTTCGGACTTCCGGCGCCTAACCTGGGTGATATGTGCTTGCCCGATCGCGACAGGTCGTAGTGGTGTGAAGCAAAAGTTGGGCTGCGGTATAGGGCACTGTAGGTCATTATACTGGTATGAACGCTCTGTGGTAGAGACGCAGTATCTTCCCCTCCCTCCGTAGCCCGCCCTCGCGAAGTGCATGTGTGCGGGCACTATTTCTAGTACACACCCGTCGGTTCGGTTAAACCCGCACTCGTCTAGTTCCCCTCGGCCCACCGGGTGAGGGCATACTGTGATTTCCCCCCTTTGCTTGCAATCTGCTAGGGAAATCCCGGTAAGTATGTTGTTTCGACGAACGGCAGAGGTGGTGGTTAGGTAGTAGCGTATGGAGACATTTTCCCGTATTACTCCGATATTCTCTAGTTGGTATAAGGGGAACGGCCCTGAGTCCGGCGTTGCTATAGGGATCAACAGGACTATCCCTATCCCGGTAGTCCTACCCATCTGGCAATCTAGAATTGCGGGGTATACTCGGGTCAGTCCCTTCAGAGTACAATTATCCAGTGTCCCCCTTTGGTTCGCCAACTGAGCTAAATGTGAACTGTCTATCCAATCGGGTACTTCCCCGCGTTGGATCTGGTCGAGGTTGTGGCGGATCTGTCCCACCATCCACAGACCATAAGCATGACAGAGTTGCCCCTGTCTTTGCTTTATTGTATCTTCTTGTTCTCTATCAATGAGGTGATTGATGGTTTTAGCGTGAGCTTCCAGGACTGAGATGCCATCCAACTGGATTTCGACACTCTCCTTTCCTAGGTTGGCCTGGTCTTCCTGGTTTTGCTCCACCCTCTCCAATAACCGCTTCATCACCCCTTTAAGCTGTTCTACCCTCTCATTTAGCCCTTGTATGTCTATCGAGTTCACTACGGAGGTTCCTGTATTGAAAACGGTAGCAACATCATTTACTATTTCCCTCTTCACCCTGGGTGCTAACCCCTGTCCCCGGAACTTACTGGCACCCATGGCATCGGCAGCCTGCTGCATTACGACTTTACTTAATACATTGTACATCTTCCTTGACTGTTCGGTACAATATTCCGGCATCTGGATGCCTGAAATATTGATCAGAACAGGCACAATTTCATGTTTAACATTATCATACAATAATTCCCCTTCGTTGTACATTGCAATCACATTTTCTGGTCCCTTAGTAGTTATGGGACAAGGCAGTTCTTCGGGCAATGTAGTGATTCTTATGGGGCGCGGTGTCGGAGGGGGTGAGAAACATACATACAATTATATTGCAGCCGCCCCCGCCTCCTCGTAATACCCACACAGCCCCATTCCCTTCTTGCGGATGACTGATTGCTGGGATTGTCCCGGAGGCGCGCAAATTATGCCGAAAGTACATTCATCAGGCCCTTTGACATCCCTCCGTTTAATGCATCTGCTCCTTATACCCGTGGAGCACTGTACACATACTCTTATTCTTATTAGGATTCTTATTAAAATAAGTCCTGTCCTTGCTCCAGTCCTTGGCTGCTGGGATGCACATTCCGTCCGTTAAATTAAACAAGACTCCATAGTTCATATAGTTGTTTATTTCCAGCGTGCTCTGCTGTCCGTCGGTGTTGCCCAGGGTACGTGCCTGTCGCAGGGCTATCCATATTACGAGTAGCGCCGTTCGTATTCCCATTCCGGTAAGTATTATCTGTAATTTTAAACAGACGGCCTGGTCGTCACCAGGGGTTAAGTTTTTTGCTCTACGAGAGTCCCTGTCACCCTGCAAAATCAGAAGCACAAGGTTATAATCGAACCATTTCGAGCTGAATCTGTAGGGCGTGCGCCCGTGTCTTTACTCACTTAAATATTACCCAAACTCCTATTATGACCAAGGCCAAAGCTATTCCTCCAAACACCGCTGTCTGCTTTACCGTTAGGTTGGGTTTGTGGACTACACCTACCCACCGTGGGGTACATTGGCTCTATTGCCAGAGGTGATGGTGCTATGGCTGCGCACTGCACTATCCGTCTAGTCCCGTTATCTCTTCCAGCCTGTTTATCTTAGCTTTTAACTCTTCAATTTGTTTTATTGAATATCTATTTCTTTATTGTATCAGGCAAGTATTATTACATAAGCTAGTTCTGTTTTTATTTTTGTTTCCTCTGTTAGGTGAGTCTTTTTTTTTCCTATTAAGAAATCCAAATTAATAATGTTCAGTATAAAACGGCTGTCAATGGAAAGGGTTAACTCCTTTCCAGGTTTGTAAGAAGACCTGATGTCATTACGTGACTTCACGTAATCATCTGAAAAAAAAAAGTCTTTGTACCTTCAAAACTGGCTTCGAAATTAGGAATCCGTTAAACAGCATAAATCATTAGAGTAAACTCCAATGTTTTCTTAACTTCTAATTCAAGTACTTGCCAAAGAATTTTTTTTTTTAAATTGTTTTAAAACAAGACCACACATACAATAGCAATTTTGTTTACTGAAATTCAATTCTGTTTTTTTTTTATTTCTCTCTTTCTCCTCGTTATCTTCAAAACCCTCCTGCTTGTTTAGACTGTTCGGGACATTTTTGATAAACACTGTCCATTTTGGAAATCTTTTCAAACTGCATTGAAACTTTTTCATAATTGAAAATTCGAATCCATGTAGAGTGTTTTTTACTTATTCCAATTTTTTTTTTTTTTTCTAATTAAACCAATATCTTTTTCACAGCAAACATCAACTAGTATTTAGTAAGTTATGTCTTTTTCCATTTAGTCCGTTACATCTTTTTTTTTCTTTCTTCAAATTAGGTTTTGTATTTTACACGGAGGGTTCGTAACTCCATAAAGTTGTTAATTTAAAATCATTTGTTTACTTTCAAAGTGGCGTCTTTATCTTTTTCTTTTTCTCCATAACTGGAATGAAGTCCATCTTTGAGAGTTTGAGTGCTTTTTCGTTATCTCAAAATGCTCCAGTTTCAAAGTCGTTACTAAAGCTTGCTGTTTTTTTTTAACATTTTCCAAAAGTTCCTTTTACAACTTCGCAGATAGCTCACCACTTGTCCAGGAGTTTGACCTGATCAGATTTAATTTAATCTTTCTCTTTTTTTTTTTTAAATCCACCTCAGTATTTCCTGTGCCTTCTCTGAATATCTCAAAATCCCAATTCAAACGTTGTAATTTCAATCTTTATTTAAAACTTTTTTTTTTTAGAAGCTCTTTTTTTTAAAGCATTCTTTATCTCATTCCGAGACTAAATTTATGTCTTTCAACCCAATCAATCATTGCATGTTTTCTTTCGGCAAGTAAGTGAGCATGTCAAATAAATATTTTGCTCAACAAACCTATTCTTTATTTGTTTATTTTCCTAGCTCCGTAACTTATCATCCGAATAAATCCACACCTGCGTTTCTAACTTAAATGTCTTAAAACTTCCCACATACAGGACAACATTACAAAGGGTTTAAAAAAAAAGACTTTCACTCTGTTTCTAAAATAAACAGACACTTGCATTCCTCTTCCAACCAGGCTTTCGGAACATGAAAACATAAAACAAAAATTCATTCTGCAGTCAAAAATCACACAGACACTTCTCACTCAACGATCAGACATTTACAACAGTCTCTCTTCTTGTTTTGGCCGGCTCTATTTTTGGATCCATGACCTTTCAGGGAATTCGTAGTTTTATCTAAATAATTCCTCACATAACTAATTCCTGAGGATTCCACCCTGCTTTAATCATTTTTTCAATTAGCTTCTTTTGTTTTTCCGCCAGGTGGCGGGTAAGCGACCCTTCTGGTCCCCACTCGAGTTTACTTGTTTTCATGGCCATTCCTGGGTAGGACTGGTATCGTTAGGAATCTACTCTCAGCGGTCCGCTTTCTTTCTAGCGCGACTTGTAGTAAACTGTCTCTTGGCTACTGTCAGGTCACAAGTTCTGCTGTTACACAAACTTATACAATTCTTAAAAACGCGTTTAAGCAATTCCCGCAGTGCTCTACGTATCCTTAACGACTACCTACCACCGCTCAGCCCGTTGGTCCGACCCTGTTCACAGGTTTTGATTCCGTTAGCCGCTGTACACTGCTTGGTTCTATCCCGGGGTATTTCAAATTACACTACTGGGTCCGAAAGATGTCTCTCGGTATCACGATCCCACGGTCTAAGTGTGTTCCCTACGCCTACTTGGTTCCTGGCCGTCACGTGGGACAAAAGTCCTCTTAATTCAGGCTCAGGCTAGGCGTTTGAGATATTAGACCGTCTCCTCATGTCGATCAACCAGCTTCCACCTTGCGCACCCTTTATACTTGTTTTTTATACTCACCCGGGTTTTTTCCAAGGGCGTCCAGCGACTCCGGGAAATCCTGCCGACTACGCCATTGTTAGCGTTAGTGTTTTCTTAGAAGAATCACTCAACACTCAGGGTCGGTTCCAATGCTGAAGCAGCTTTTATTACGCTCAGCGGGGAGGAAACAAACAGGACCGTATCCAGGTTTCTCTCCACAGAACAAAGAGTTACATGTACCTTTATATGTTTTACAACAGTTACAAAACAGCTTACTGCAGTTACACAGCTCATCACGGCTGGACACAAGCCAATCACAACGATTATAGATTACATATAGGTTCTTTAATCCAATAGAATTCTCCTAGTAACCAGGGAACCATTGTCAATTTGGGTTGATCGATGACTTTATATGTTCTCTCCCTAGTTCTTTCATCTGGGAGAAATAATTGGTTTGTAGCCTGGTTTACAGCAAATGGTTTCCCTCTTATCTTTCTTCCTGGGGAATTAATTGGTTTATGGCCTTGTTCACAGGAGATGGCTTCCTTCTTATCTCTGCCTTCCCAGGCATTCCTACAGTGGGCCTCACAGGGTTATTGCTCGGTCAGTGAACGTTCAACAGTTCACAGCTTGACTACCTGGTTTCCCATCATGCCTGGGCAGCCATTTTATGTGTGTGTCCATTTAAGCTTATGTGAGTTTTAAATATCCAGCAGGTGCCTAATGCCTAAGTCTATATATATCTACTCTCTACAACAATATATTACACTGTCTGATTAACGTTTGCATTGTGTGGAGTAATTTTTCTAATCAGCGCCATGTGCCAGGGGTGCAGTACAAAGGAAGGAGTTGTATGCCTTTCACGGCACAAAAATGGGATCCTCGCCAACTGAAGTGTAGGGTCGGGAACGCTCCGAGAGAGGCCTTGGGAGGAGAAAACCACCACCACCCCAAAAACATTCAAAAAACATTGCCAACACCCTTACAACACAAATTGCTACAAAAAAATAAAAGAATAAACACTGGAACTTATCTTTTTTGCAGTTTACCCTCCTTACTGCCACCGGCAGGGCCGAACAGTTGTCTTTTTCCAGGTGGTCATCGTGGGCCGCGTTTTGGGGCGTACAGGTCGGGTGCGAGTTGAAACTTCTGTCGGTGTCGCAAGGTGAGCCATTGCACACCAAGCGCAGCTCTTCCCGGTGGTGCTTCTAAGTGCCGCCGCAAAACCCGACCGGAGGATCGCGCCCGGATGCAAAAGACCTCACCGCCTCATTTTTTGCCATGGAGCTTCCAAACCCGGCGAAACCCGGGTCGCAAAGGACTTGAAAATCCAGTCCAATCTTAGTACTGTAATGCAGACAATGGTTGGTGGCATCGAAGCTCAGACTATTCTCATACAGTCTCAGCTGATTGCCACATGTGTTCTGACTGATGCCATCGCTGCTGTGTCCACCACAGTTGACCGGGAATCTCATGCTGTCGCAGCAGGCCACCAATCTGTGATCCAGCAGATTGATGGGGATGCTGATGTGCTGCCCTGGTGGAGTGGCAGTGGGTCAGTGGAGAAGGAACCTGCTGTCCTCTCTCAGGATGACAGCATTCCTGATCCCCTACTGCCACCCTGCCATTGCACTTGTTGCTGCCTGTCACTCAGCCAGACAGACTGCCACCGCCCAACCTGAGGTGGTACAGTCTACAACCGGGCCTTCCAGGCCCAGAGCTGGTCGAGGGTGTCCTGCAAGGCTATCCCGACACACTGCAGCCTTCCACCAGCCACATTGCAGCCACAGGGGACACAAGAGGAGCTCCAGAATAGTTAAACCGAGTGTTAAGAGGGGATGGAAGGAATTGCGCAAGGGTGATTGCTAAATATATTTATTGTTTATGATACTGTTAAATGTTATGAGATAAATTTTAATTTGAATGTTGCATCTTTGGTGGTGTCTCTCATTTCAGTTTTGGGGCTATGGTATGGAATGGGAAATGGATGTACAGATCAAATGGGAAATGGGATGTAATTCATTGGAACTGAAGTCTGATGAGACTGTTGCAGACCATCCTTGAAAAATCACGATTGAGTGGCTGCCTCCTCCATGGATGCTGTTGCTGCTCCTGCTTCTCTTAGTCCTCTTCCTCGTCCTCCTCCTCCTCCTCTTGTTGTTCCTCCTGTTCCTCCTCCTCGTCCTCCTTCTCCTGAGGTGATGGAGCTATGCCTGATGGCAATGGCTGCGCCCTCATGATGGCCAAGTTGTACAGCATACAGCAGATGATGACAAAATGGGACACCCGCTCTGCCGAGTACTGGAAGGCTCCTCCCAAGCGGTCAAAGCAGCGGAACCATTGCTTGAGCACTTCGATGGTCTGGTAAATGATTTTCCTGGTGGCGGCATGACTGTCATTGTATGAGTGCTGGGCAGGGGTGTTTAGGTTGTGGAGGGAAGTCATGAGCCAGGTGGAGAGCAGGTCTCTGAGCAGCGAGCTCGATGTGCTGGCTGGAACAGAGCTGGCACACCGGTCTGGCGCATGATGAACGCCTCATGGCTGCTGCCAGGATAGCAGGAATTAACGGTGAGGATTCTGTGTGTGTGGTCGCATACCAACTGCACATTCAGTGAGTGGTAGCCTTTGCGGTTACGGAATACTTTAAGATTGTGATATGGTGCCCACAAAGCAACATGGGCGCAGTCAATGGTGCCCTGCACCATGGCGAAGCCCGCTATCCTGGCAAAACCACATGCACGCTCAGTCACTTCTCTCTGGTCATGGGGAAGGAAATGTATTTCCTTCTCCTTCTATACAGAGCTTCTGTCAACTCACAGATGGAGCAATGGACGGCAAACTGGAAGATGTTGGAGATATCTCCTGTTGCAGACTGGAAGGATCCCCTGGTGTAGAAATTGAGCATGATGGAGACTTTGGCTGTGACTGAGAGAGCAGTCCTCACCCTGGTCAGAGGCTCGAGGTCTGGTTGCAGGAGATGGCAGAGCTCTGTGACCTCATCCTCGCTGAAGTGCAGCTTTCAAACACACTGTTCCTCAGTGAAATTAATCTAAGACATCTGCTGCCAGAACACCCTGGGAGGGTAAGGTCTCCTGCTGATAGCACTGTTGGGCCTTCTCCTTTTGCTAACATTTTTCTATCTTTCTCTCTGCCTATGTTGCCTCCGGTGACATCGGAGCAGGAGGTCGAGTGCCAACACAGGCCCCATGAAACGATATAAATGTTGTAGTTTCAAATCGGCCCTCAATGAAAGACTGGAATGTTTTACAGCCAGAACACTCCTTCAATTGAAAATCATTGAAATCTATCAAAAAGCCTGTCTGCCTATGTGGAAATAAGCTGCAAACAGTCGGTGAGGTGAGTTGGTAAGTAACTATCTTTTCTCTACTTCTTTTTAAGTAGATTTTAAACTAGATAAGGCTAACTAGAGGGATGCCAGTGCAGCTCAGTCCCGTGGAGTGCACATCCTAAGGAATGTGGGAAGTCCTGGATGCTTCGCGTAGCCTAGACAACCATGTGTGCAGGAGGTGTCTCCAGCTTCAACTGCTCGAGCTCCGCATTTTGGAGCTGGAGCAGCAGGTGGAGTCAATATGTTGCATCCGCGAGGCTGAGAGCTATGTGGATAGCACGTTTCAGGAGGTGGTCACCCTGCAGCTTAAAGGCATCAGGTAGAGGGGAAGTGGGTGACCACCAGACGTAATAAGTGTGCTCGGCAGGTAGCGCAGGAGTCCCCCCATGAGTCCATCTCGCTTTCAAACCAATATTCACTTCTGAGTATCGGTAAGGACGATGGTGCCTCTGGGAGTGCAGCCAGAGCCAATTCCAAGGCACCACGGGTAGCTCAGCTGCACAGGGGGGAGGGACGAAGAACAAAAGAGCCCTAGTGATAGGGGATTCTATAGTTAGGGGAACAGACAGACGTTTCTGCGGCTGTTGACGTGACTCCCAAATGGTTTTGTGCCTCCCTGGTGCCAGGGTCAAGGATGTAACAGAGCGAACGCAGGGCGTCCTGCGGAGGGGTGCGGTAAACAGCTAGAGGTCGTGGTCCATATCGGGACCAACGACATAGGTAAAATGAGGGATGAGGTCCTACAGGAAGAATTCAGGGAGCTAGGAAGAAAATTAAAGGGTAGGGCCTCAAAGGTAGTAATCTCTGGGTTACTACCGGTGCCATGTGCTAATGAATATAAGAATAAAAGGATAGAGAGGATGAACACGTAGCTGGAAAGTTGGTATAGGAGGGAGGTCTTTAAATTCTTGATGCATTGGGACTGCTTCTGGGGGAGAAGGGACCTGTACAAACCGGACGGGTTGCCCCTCAACAGTGCTGGGACCATATCCTCGCGGGGAGTTTTGCTAGTGTTGTTGGGGAGAGTTTAAACTAGCTTGGCAGGGGGATGGGAACCTGAGAACGAATTCAAAAGGGCAGGAAGTAAAGCAAAATTGGATAGCAAGAATCTAGAAAGCAAATCTGTAAGACAGAGGAAACAGGGCTTAGTATGTAGTAAGCAAGGAGGTCTTCCTGTGCTGAATGGTATATACTTTAATGCAAGGAATATAGTGAATAAGGCGGATGAGCTAAGAGCACAGGTAGACACTTGGGAGTATGACATTATAGACAGTATAGAAACATGGCTGAAAGAGGGGCAGGTTTGGCTGATCAATATTTCTGGCTACAGGATTTTTAGACAAGATAGAGAGGGGGGTAAAAAGGGGAGGGGGGCTTTGTGGTACTGATTAAAGAAACTATTACAGCGGTGAGGAGGGATGATATGTTAGAGGGATCATCAAATGAGGCCATATGGGTCGAATTGAAAAATAAAAAAGGGGCAATTACACTGCTGGGCGTGTTTTATAGACTCCCAAGCAGTGGGAGGGATATCGAGGAGCAAATATATAGGCAAATTGCTGTGAAGTCCAAAAACCATCGTTTAGTAATCGTAGGGGATTTTAACTATCCAAATATTGATTGGGACAAATTTAGTGTGAAGGGTGTAGAGGGTGTGGAATTCTTGAAATGCATTCAAGAGAACTTTTTTAGTCAATATGTAGCAAGACCAACATGAGAGGGGGCAGTCTTGGTTTAGTTTTGGGGGATGAAGCTGGGCAGGTTGAAGGGGTATTAGTGGGAGAGCACTTGGATGCCAGCGACCATAATTCAGTCGGATTAGAGTTGGTTATGGATAAGGACAAGAATAGGCCTGGAATAAAAGTTCTGAATTGGGGAAAAGCTAATTTTGCTAAGTTAAGGAGTGATTTGGCCATAGTGGACTGGGAACAGCTACTTGTGGGTAAATCAGTATCGGAACATTGCGAGGCATTCAAGGAGGCAATCCGGAAGGCTCAGGCCAAACATGTGCTCAGGCCAAACAACAAAAAGGTTGGGAAAAATAATTCTAGAGCCCCCCTGGAAGTCTAGGGATTTACAGGGGAGGTTTAAGAAAAAAAGGGACGCTTATGTCACATAACAGTGGCTAATGCTCTAAAATCTTTCGAGGAATATAGGAAGTTAAGAGGCAAAATTAAAAAGGATATTAGGAATGCTCAGAGAGAGCACAAGAAATTCTTGACCAGTAAAATTAAGCAAAACTCTAAGATGTTCTATAAATATATTAAGAGCAAGAGGGTAAAAGAAAGGGTAGGGCCTATTAGAGACCATGAGGGTAGTATTTGTGTGGAGGCAGAAGATGTTGGTAGAGTTCTTAATGAATACTGTGCATCTGTTTTCACAAAGGAAAGGGGAAATGAAGATATTACTATCGAGGAGGAGTGTGATATTCTGAATGAAATAAATATAGTGAGAGAGGAAGTATTAAGGGGTTTAGGAGCATTGAAAGTAGATAAATCCCCAGGCCCAGATGAAATGCATCCCAGGTTGTTGAGCGAAGTAAAAGAGGAAACAGCAGAGGCCTTGACCATCATTGTCCAATCCTCTTTGGATCTGGGCATGGTGCTGGAGGATTGGAGGACTGATAATGTAGTACTCTTGTTTAAGAATACAGTCGTGCCTGGTCTTCAGTCGTCTTGGACCCCCTTGCCACTGGACCAAGACTTTTCCACTTCGCTAATATTAAGATTGAGATCTGGAACGTCAGGATCCTCATGGACAATTCCAACAGCAACAGGCCGGAACAGGGCATCGCCATAGTCATCCGGGAACTTCGACGTTTTAACATTGACATCGCCGCCCTGAGCGAGACACAGCGGGCAGGGGAAGGCCAACTGAAGGAACTTAGTGGAGGTTACACCTTTTTCTGGAAAGGAAAACCAGAGGAAGAATGCTGTCTTCATGGAGTCGGCTTCGCCGTCAAATATGAACTGGTCGACTGCCTCAAAGACTCCCCCTGCGAGGTTAAAGAAGGCCTCATGACCCTTTCCCGGAACCAATGTGCTGCAGTCATCAGTGCGTACGCCCCAACACTCGATACCTGTGTTGAGACAAAAGAGGGTTTTTATTCCAACCTCGAGACATCCCTGTCCCGTATCCCCACGGGTGACAAATTGATCCTCCGAGATGACTTTCATGCCAGACAAAGACACAGCCCTCTGGGGAGGGGTGATTGGCAGAGAGAGGGTAGGGAAAGCTAACTCCACTGGTACTGTGGAAATGTATTTTTATCTAAGCTGATACCATACGGTATTTGTGTGCCTTTTGATTAAAATGGAGTCCTGGCCCTTCCAGAACTTTCTGCATTTTAGCAGCCAGCTTATTATGAACAGCTAAACCTGCTGTTAGATGGCTGATGGTTATCAGACAGCTAGGAGACAAGTCATGCTGAGACAAGTAACCCCCCATGGTGCTCTCCTATTGTCTACACTACAGGAGTTCCATGTCACCCCACCCTTATCTTCTAGCCATTATCTCTTTCCTTTTTACCTCATCCATTTGAAGCAAACAGGTAAACTGACCAGGAAGTTGGATAATCCTGATACAATACAAGACAGGTGATAGCCCATTACCTATGACTCATGGAGTAATGGCCGTTTGGCTTTCTGATAACCCTGACAAAAGGAAATATCTTGACACCATTTCAGTACCAGGATATAGTAATTAACTCTTTATCTGTATTCACTGACTGTGAGACAGAGCAATACACAGGGAGAGGCCAGAACTTGGGTTTTACTGTATAAATATCTTGTGAAGCTGTACCATTGCGGAGGTGTTCATTTGGCCCTTGACTGAGTGAAACCTACCCCTTGCGAGCAAGTAAATTAAAAGGGAAACTTCCATCGGAGCTGTAAGTGTCGGAGTCATTCTTTTCTGAGGTCGAGATTTCGACAGTTATTGGAGGTTCCACCGAGATGCATACTCTCTGTTCTGTGAGTAAAACGGATACAGGCATAGTGCCTCTCCAGTGAAAGGCTTCGGTGGCCAAACAAGGTGAGCCTTTGCTCACAAGAGGTTTCTTCACTGTTGAATCGCAGATGTAATCTGTTGTCCACAGCTGAGGTACTGCATCTACAAGACTCGGCATTTAAAAGTTAAAGGTATTTTTTTTATAACCATTTCTTTCTCAGCTCGCCAGCAGAAGAGAACAGGTTCTGGAAAAAATCTCGAGACAGCCCGGGGAAGGTTTCAGTAGGTAAGGAAGCGCTAGTCGATCGAAAAGGGTTCCAGGTTCTTATATGATAAGATTTTTATTGTTTTTAATTCGGAAGGGGTTCTTATGTGATAAGACTATTAAAAGAAAAGAAAAAAAAAAAAGAAAGCGCTAATAATCGATCGAAGGTTCTTATGTGATAAGATTTTTATTGTTTTTAATTCGGAAGGGGTTCTTTTGTGATAAGACTATTAAAAAAAAGAGCGCAATCGATCAAAGAGTTTGGGTACGGAACCTTAAGTTTTATCAGCTGTTATTAGGATAAGTTAAGGACTCGGTCTGTAGTGGCGTACAACGCAGACTGAGAATTTGTTTAGAGGTTATGATTTGTGTACTCGCGGGAATATTGTTTGTTGTCCTTGTATTACTGTTGTGTGCAATACCCTTGTGAGTCATTGCCATTAGAGAAACGGGAAGAGTCACTAGGGAAAATTGTGATTCGAAAAAAAAAACACAAGGATTGATTAAGAAAAGAAACAGTGACTGATTGATCAACTGCGATTGGTTCGTGCCAACATATCTCACACACCCAGACTGAGCCCGAATTAAGAGCCTTTTCAGGCCACGTAACGGCCAGGAGAAGTTGGCGTAGAGAACTCGGTTGGCCGAAAGGATTGTGAGATCAGAAACTGTGGGAAAATCTTAATCATCCAGAATGGGTGCCGGAGCAAGTTAAAACACCACAAAAGGCACACCAGCCTATGTCATGCTCCAGAATTGTGGTCAGTCTTCAATTGACCAAAGAAACAAAAACCAGTAAAGTGGACTAAGGGTGAAAACAGGCCATTTCCACCCGATGGTTCATTTAATTTAGAGAGAACAACTTGTCTCCAGGAGTGTCTTATAAACAGAGATCCAGAAAAAAAAAGGAAAGTAATAGAAAAGGCCATAGACCAGTTAAAAGTAATCATCTTGTGCCACGAACCCAGTATATTAGATGGTCAAATCTTACTGAAAGCATGGTTAAAGGACACAAAATTTGCCGAACTTGAGATAAAATTCAAAGATTTTAAAACCCATCGAGAGGCTCCGGATGCAGATCCCAGCTCGAAGCCAGGAGGGGGGTTCTGGGGAAGATGTTGGGAAGCCTTACATTCGGTGTTCCCGAGGAAAACGAATTGGTCCAAAATTATGGAAGCTACACAAAGAAAGGAGGAGGATGTTGAGGATTATGTAGAAAGAGTGCGAGAGATCATGAACCAATGTTCAGGCATGAAAATGGAGGAGGTAGAGGCTCCTATGATCAGCGCCGTGGTAAACGGGCTACGGCCCGAACTCAGAGATCCCTTTAAACTAGTTTGTCTCGGATGGCGACAGGAATCGCTATCCAAGGTTGTATCTATGTTAAAGGACATACAAGAGCGAAATAGAGAATCTAAAAGCAAGGTCACCATGTTTGTAGGACAAGCAGCTCCAATGACACCCACCCCGGTGACACCGTCCTACGCCCCACCCCAGGGTAGAGGAAGAGGGCGAGCCAGAGGAGGATATTACAGGGGAAGAGGGAGAGGAGGTGCAGGGCAGGAACAATATTATACCTGTCACAATTGTGGTCAGATTGGACACTGGGCTAGAACTTGCCGGGCAAAACAGCAACAACCAAATTATGATTGGACTCAACAGGCAGGTAATAGAGCACACCCTCCCCCTTCAGAACCCAACCAGTATGCGACCCAAGTCCAGGTACATGCTAGACCTCAGACTAATTTCTCTGTGCAAGATCCATTTGGATCACAGAATCAAAAGCAATTCGGCCAACCACCAAATTGCCCGTATAATGATCAATGACGCCCAATCCCAGACCCGAGTGCTGCGAACAAACAGCTTCCTGTCGTTTCGTTAAATGCCATAGGAGAACCTGAAGTAAAAATACGAATGCAAGGAAAGGATGTCCCATTCCTAGTGGATACTGGTGCCACCTATTCGGTCCTTTCAAGGGAGGATACGAGGGGAATTCCCACTTCCACTAATCAAACCTCAGTGATTGGACTATCTGGACACGCACAGCAAATGTTTTTCTCCAACCCTATCAATGTACAAATAGAGGATTACGAAGATAGTCATTCATTCCTACTGTCTAAAGAGGTTCCAGTGAATCTGTGTGGACGTGACCTGTTATGTAAAATGAATGCCACGATCCTCTGTTCCCCAGCTGGTCTGGAGGTTCGAGTCCCCATAGATAAATGTGGCGCATATCCACTACTTCAACCCACAACTCCCATATCGTATGCCTGGGAAAATTTGGACCCCACACTAAGCAAAACCCTATCCTATTTGGTTGGTTCATATTGGTGTGTAACAAGGTTAATCACAGACTACCTCAAATCTCAAACCTTGGGCAAGTGGTACGAAACCTTACACTGCACAGCATATTGTGACAGAACGGGATCAGACGCTGCAGCACAAATCTTTTATCAACCATTCCTGCACCAGAAACATCAATTGATGATCGGAAAAATCTTTATGGGACCCGAAGGGATAGCGGCAGGGGTTGAATTATCCTCCCACAGTCAGAGCTTGTTTAGGGTTAAAGGGAGCGTTCCACACTGCACCCTTGCGGTTGCAGGCACACATAAACCCCAGGATTTAGGACAGATGGTTAAAAGAATGCAAGGATCCCCAGTACAAGAGGAATGGCACACACGTAATGGAACTTTGGGGCAACATGAAAAGGGGGGAGGCTATTCTGTCAAGTTGAATGGGAAAGTATACTTCGATGCTGTCTTAGAAGAAAGGATGCTCTCAGCCACTAGCTTCCCAGTACGACAAAGCACAGCAGAGCTTCTTGCTAAAGTTCCAGAACAACTATGGTCTACACACGCTAATGAAGTAGGGAGGATGCTCACCGCACAACCCTATAAGGTAGCAATCAATTCAACCGCCCCGCTCCCCAAGAAGCCCCAATACCCCTTGTCCCCAGCCGCAGAACAAGGTATTGAGCCAGTCATTAAGTCCCTGCTGGCCCAGGGAGTAATCGTTCCAACTAGAAGTCCATGTAACACACCGATCTTTCCGGTGCAGAAGCCCAATAGTGACAAATGGAGATTTGTCCAAGACCTACGAGCCGTGAATCATTCGGTATTCCCAACTTATCCGGTGGTACCCAACCCGGCAATTATACTTGCCAGTATTCCGGCATCATCAACGTATTACACAGTAATTGATCTGTGTTCAGCATTTTTCTCAATACCTATTCACCCAGAGTCTCAATTCCTGTTTGCCTTCACGTATAAAGGACGCCAATATACGTGGACAAGACTCCCGCAGGGATTTACCGAGAGCCCTACCATATTCTCACAATGCCTAAAGAGGGATCTGGAAGATGTAATTTTACCAGCAGGTTCTACACTTGTGCAGTATGTTGACGACTTATTGCTCGCCTCACCCTCCAAATTGGCCTGCGAAACGGACTCCCTTGTGTTATTAAAAGCCCTGGCCTCGAAAGGACACAAGGTGTCAAAGGCAAAGTTACAATTTGTCTCAGAAAAGGTTCGGTATCTAGGGCACGAATTGGTCAGGGATACGAGACAATTGACACAAGACCGAGTAAAAGCAATCTGCTCTGCCCCACTACCAGTAACCAAGAGAGAAATGAAACACCTCCTCGGCATGACAGGATACTGCCGGCAATGGGTTATGAGTTATTCCGAGATTGTTAGACCACTGTTAGACATGTCCATGCCCGCACTACCAGAGAAGTTGATTTGGAATGAGGTATCCCGGAATGCTTTTCAGAACCTTAAACAGTCCCTCACTTCAGCACCCGCCTTGGGATTACCAGATTACACTAAGCTATTCAACTTATTTGTGCATCACAAGTCGGGTTTTGCACAATCTGTTTTGACTCAGTTACATGGGGACAGGCAGCGACTGGTAGCGTATTTCAGTACCCAACTAGACCCAGTGGCACGCGGACTACCAGGAT
The DNA here is from genome assembly GCF_044704955.1 of Pristiophorus japonicus. Classification (NCBI taxonomy): domain Eukaryota; kingdom Metazoa; phylum Chordata; class Chondrichthyes; family Pristiophoridae; genus Pristiophorus; species Pristiophorus japonicus. Next base: position 13,326 of record NW_027251951.1, on the reverse strand, counting down.
GTCTTCCTTCGTTGGCAGCAGCTTATTATGCTATGCAACAGGCTCAGACAATAACTCTAAATCATCAGACCATTTTATATATCCCACACTCTGTTGAGATTTTACTTACTAAATGTGCCACCCAACACCTAACCTCCGCAAGAACCACTAAATACGAGGTCGAACTGTTATCAAATCCGAACCTTGTCATCAAAAGATGTACTACCTTAAATCCAGCCACTCTACTCCCCACGGAAGACGACGGCGAACCCCATTCATGTGAAATGGTAACCGAATTAGTGACTAAACCACGTATCAATCTAACAGATGTACCAATGTGTAACCCTGAGCTAGTGTACTATGTTGACGGATCAGCCTTACGAAATGATAGGGGCCAACCTAGAGCGGCTTATGCAATTGTAACTCAGTTTAATGTTGTCGAAACAGCCTCTCTTCCAGACTCCTTTTCAGCCCAACAAGCCGAATTGTTTGCGTTAACTCGAGCCTGTATTCTGGCTGAAGGACACACAGTTAATATCTACACTGTAGAGCTGATAATGCAGCTAAGTCAGCAGCTCTGTCGAAAGGGGGGATGCAGGTGTCATTGTTCCCACTAAGGAAAAATAATTGCTCAGATCCACCACCCACTATTAATGACGTGCTGGCCTTTCAGAAGCAGGCCAGTACGGAGGAGGTGGTGACCTGGACGAAGGATCAATGTTATAAAAATCCAGAAGGAATATGGGTTCACCACGACGGCCGCGTGGTGGCCCCTAGATCCTTACTTCCATGGATTGCCCGATGTGTTCATACATTCACACATGCAGGCAAAGGGGGATTGGCAGATTATATTTTGGCAACTTGGTATGCACCAGGTATTTCGGCAATTGCAAAACAAATCTGTGAAAATTGTGTTACCTGTCAGACAATGAATCCGGGTAAGACGGAAAAAGTAGAATCTGCCTCCCACCCAAATCCAGTCGGGCCTTTTGTACATTTACAAATGGATTTTATTGAATTACCTATGTGTATGGGATTCAAGTATGTATTAGTTATTGTAGATGTGTTCTCTAGATGGATTGAAGCCTTTCCATGTAAAAAGGCCGATGCCACTACTGTTGCTAAATGTTTGTTAAAAGAAATTGTACCGCGCTTCGGAATCCCTGCTAAGCTTTCCAGTGATAACGGGTCACATTTCACGGGAACTGTCATAAGAGAAATGTGTAAAGCTTTACAGATTAATCAACGTTTTCATTGCAGTTATCATCCACAATCAGCTGGACTTGTTGAAAGATATAATGGAATGCTTAAAAATAAGCTGGCAAAACTATGCAATGACACTGGACTGAAATGGACAGAACTGCTGCCCTTAGCTTTGATGGTAATGCGATCTGCAACCAACAGAACAACAGGCTTGTCACCACATGAGATAGTTATGGGACGTCCCCAACGACTACCTTTTACAGCACCATTTACTGCAAAACAGATGGACATCCACAAAATGGAGGAAAATATGTTGAATTATTGTATTGCACTAACCAAATGTATTTCCAGCTTTCATTCACAGGTAAAGGAAGCCCAAGTCAAGCCAGCGGAAGGGAAGTGTCATAACCTGGAGCCAGGGGAATTCGTTTACATCAAGATTTTTAAAAGGAAAAGCAGTCTACAGCCAAGATTCGAAGGACCATACCAGGTCCTGCTGGCGACAAATACTGCAATCAAGGTAAAGGAAAGACCAACATGGATCCACGCATCCCATTGCAAACGGGCACCCGACCAGGAGGAAGGGACGAAGGAATCAGAGGAACAGAAAAAGGAAGACTGAATAAAGAACTGTATGGACTATGGGGACTGATGGTGCTGGGCTTGACAGGGTTTTACTTCGCATTATTGATTACACCAGGGGTACAGACCCACCACCGAAGGGAATTGCACGTAAACGTATTTATGGCACTGAGTCATAGGTATGCTCAAGAAAGAAACTTGTCGAGTTGCTGGATATGTTCCCATGTACCTGTTCACTCCAGGGGGGGTATTCCCCTGAGATCTGTCCCCTTTAACGAATCAGAAATGGTAGAATGGTTGACAGTGCAAAACAGGACAAAACTAACTAAGGGGCCAGAAACAAAGGAGCAAACAGAATGGAGGTCGGCAGGGTATAAACTTACAGCCTTCCAGGGATGGTACCAGCCCAATTATGATAATAACCATCAGCCTCCCTTCCTAAGCATTACTCCCAGAATAGGAAATCCTGAGGGTATAATATGCCTAGTGAGTAATGAAACTAAAAGAAATGGAAATGGAGAGACTGTACAAGATCAGAATGGATTGAGTTGTCCTTGTGAAGGACAAAATGGGGGAATGTGGAAATGTATTTTTATCTAAGCTGATACCATACGGTATTTGTGTGCCTTTTGATTAAAATGGAGTCCTGGCCCTTCCAGAACTTTCTGCATTTTAGCAGCCAGCTTATTATGAACAGCTAAACCTGCTGTTAGATGGCTGATGGTTATCAGACAGCTAGGAGACAAGTCATGCTGAGACAAGTAACCCCCCATGGTGCTCTCCTATTGTCTACACTACAGGAGTTCCATGTCACCCCACCCTTATCTTCTAGCCATTATCTCTTTCCTTTTTACCTCATCCATTTGAAGCAAACAGGTAAACTGACCAGGAAGTTGGATAATCCTGATACAATACAAGACAGGTGATAGCCCATTACCTATGACTCATGGAGTAATGGCCGTTTGGCTTTCTGATAACCCTGACAAAAGGAAATATCTTGACACCATTTCAGTACCAGGATATAGTAATTAACTCTTTATCTGTATTCACTGACTGTGAGACAGAGCAATACACAGGGAGAGGCCAGAACTTGGGTTTTACTGTATAAATATCTTGTGAAGCTGTACCATTGCGGAGGTGTTCATTTGGCCCTTGACTGAGTGAAACCTACCCCTTGCGAGCAAGTAAATTAAAAGGGAAACTTCCATCGGAGCTGTAAGTGTCGGAGTCATTCTTTTCTGAGGTCGAGATTTCGACAGTACCCTACTCCTGACAAAATGTCTCGAACACGAACTCCTCATCACCAACACCCTGTTCTGCCAGAGGGACAAATACAAGGCATGGTGGTAACACCCTCACTCCAAACACTGGCACCTGCTCGACTATGTCATCGTTGGAGCCAGAAATCGCAAGGATGTGCACATCACCCACGCCATGACAGGAGCTGATGACTGCTGAGTGGACCATCGCCTAATCCGATCCATCTTCAATATTAACATAGCCCCAAAGCAGAGGGTACAGCAGAAGCAGTGCCACAAAAAAGTTAATGCTGGGGCACTTAAAGACCCAGCGAAGAGAGCCTATATAGCTAGCACCTCACCGCTAATCTGGCATGCTTTAATGACCCTGAGATGATGAATGCCCACAGCGCTTGGTCTGCCCTCCAGGTCTCCATACCCAGTGCCTGTGAAGAGACACTTGGTTACTCAACCAGAAAACACAAGGACTGGTTTGATGAAAATAATCAGGAGATCCAAGAACTAATAGATCTTAAGCGCAGAGCATTTCTGAGCCTCAAGCAACAACCCAACTCGGGAGCTGCAAAGCAACATTGCAGACGGCTCAAGGCTGAGGTCCAACAAAAACCCTGGACCTAAAGAACAGGTGGTGGATGGAGAAAGCACAAGAGATACAATAACTGGCCGACAGCCACGATATGCGAGGATTCTTCATCGCATTCAAGGCCACCTACGGTCCAAACCCCAAGGGCCCACCCCACTCCTGGCCAAGAACGGGGAAAACTCCTGAAGGACACCGAGGCTGTCAGGGCCTGCTGGAGGGAGCACTTTGAAGATCTCCTCAATCGAGACTCTGCCTTAGAATCGAGTGTTCTCAACTCCATCCTGCAACATGCGACCCGCCACCACCTCTAATATGTCCTTACTATACAGTACAAATGCACACGAGGCCCATACTTGAGAAAAGATCACTCTGTGACCAGTTACCTTTATTACCAAGGCCTCAAGAGACAGACGGTGGATGGAAAGTCCAGGTTGGGAGTGTCTCCCACAAGTTCGTCCCCTGTGGTCAATGTTCTCAAGGTATACAACTTAGGTCAGCTTACACATGGGTTACAATGACAGTTGAATACATGACATCACCTCCCCCCCAAAGTCTTATTGGAATTACAGGTTAAGTCTCTCTGGTGGTTTACGCTCCCTTGTAGAGCGCCTGAGTTGGGGCTCCGGTTGTTGGGCACTGGCCTGGGTGCCTGCTGTTTGTGATGCCTCAGACCTGTCCGGACTGCCCACAGTGACTGGGCTCTCCTCCACTTGGTTCCGGTGTTTGGTCACCTGTGGTGGAGTAACCTCTATATCGTGTTCTTCCTCTGTTTCTTCTATGGGGTTGCTGAACCTCCTTTTAGTTTGATCCACGTGATTGCGGCAGATTTGTCCATTGGTAAGTTTAACGACCAAAACGCTATTCCCCTCTTTGGCAATCACAGTGCCTGCGAGCCATTTGGGCCCTGCAGTGTAATTAAGGACAAAAACGTAGACTTTCTACCGTGGCAGAGGATGTGCTTGAATTTAAAATGGCACACTCAATCCATTTGGAGTCGGCGTCTACTACAACCAAAAACATTTTTCCCATGAAAGTACCTGCGTAGTCCACATGGATGTGTGACCATGGCTTGGCGGGTCAGGACCAGGGGCTAAGGGGGCCTTCCCTGGGTGCGTTGCCCAGCTGAGCACATGTATTGCACCTGCGAACACAAAGTTCCAGGTCTGCATCTATCCCTGGCCACCAAACGTGTGACTTGGCAATTGCCTTCATCATGACAATGCCCAGGTGCTCATTGTGAAGTTCTCTGATAAACACCTCTCTGCCCTTCTGGGGCAAGACTACTCGGTTTCCCCACAGTAGGCAATCAGCCTGAATCGTGAGTTCATCCTTGCGCCTATCAAATGGTTTAAACCCCTCAGGGCATGCCCCGTACGTGGCTGCCCAGTCCCCTTCAGGACACATTTCTTAACTAAAGACAGTAGCGGATCTTTATTTGTCCAGACTTTAATCTGACGGGCTGTCACAGGTGAGCCTTCGCTTTCGAAAGTTTCAACAGCCATGACCATCCCAGCATCATGCTCAGCTGCCCCCTCAGTGGTGGCTAGTGGTAGCCTGCTGAGTGCATCGGCACAGTTTTCAGTGCCCGGTCTGTGCCAAATTGTGTAGTCATAGGCGGTTAACATAAGTGCCCACCTCTGTATGCGGGCCGATGCTTTCGCATTTATGGCCTTGTTGTCGGCCAAAAGGGACATAGGGGTTTGTGATCTATCTCCAGCTCAAATTTCCTGCCAAACAGGTCCTAGTGCATTTTTTTTTAATGCTTATACACATGACAGCGCATTCTTTTCTACCATCCCGTAGCCCTTTTCGGCCCGGGACAGACTTCTGGAGGCATAAGCTACCGGCTGTAACTGACCATTGGCATTCACATGCTGCAACACACACCCGACCCCATAGGACGACACATCACATGTTCAAACTAGTTTCTTACATGGGTCATATAATGTTAACAGTTTGTTGGAGCATAGCAAGTTGTGTGCTCTATCAAAAGCCCTTTCCTGGCTGTCACCTAACCCTAACCCTAACCCTAACCCTAAACCTAACCCTAAATCACGACCTTTGCATAGGAGCACGTGTAGCAGCTCTAACAGCATGCTCAATTCGGGAAGAAAGTTACCAAAATAGTTCAGGAGCCCCAGGAACGAACGCAGCTCCGTCGTGTTACGGGGTCTGGGTGCTCTCTGGATCGCTTCAGTTTTGGACGCTGTGGGTCTGATCCCATCTGCTGCTACCCTCCTCCCCAGGAATTCTACCTCTGGAGCTAAGAAGACGCACTTCGCCTTTTTCAGTCGCAGCCCTACCCGGTCCAGTCTGCATAGCGCCTCCTCCAGGTTGTGGAGGTGTTCTTCAGTATCGCAACCTGTGCCGAGGATGTCGTCTTGAAATACCATCGTCCTTGGAATCGACTTGAGGAGGCTTTCCATATTTTGCTGAAAGATCGCGGCAGCCGAACAAATCCCGAACGGATGTCTGCTATACTCAAACAACCCCTTGTGTGTCGTGATGGTGGTCAGCTTCTTCGACTCACTCGCCAGCTCCTGGGTCATGTAAGCTGAGGTCAGGTCCAATTTTGAAAAAAGTTTGCCACCGGATAGCGTCGCAAAGAGGTCCTCCGCTCTCGGTAGTGGGTACTGGTCTTGGAGTGACACCCAATTGATGGTGGCCTTGTAATCGCCACATATCCTGACTGACTCATCCGCCTTGAGCACTGGCATGATCGGGCTCACCCAGTCACTGAATTCGACTGGCGAGATGATGCCTTCCCTCAACAGGCGGTCCAAGTCGCCTTCTATCTTTTCCCACATCATGTACGGCACCGCTCTGGCCTTGTGGTGTACTGGCCTGGCGTCCGGGTTTATGTGAATCACTACCTTGGCCTCCATGAAAGTGCCGATGCCGGGTTGAAATAATGAATCAAATTTGTTCAGCACCTGTGAGCATGATACTCGCTCCACAGAAGAAATTACATTGACATGCTCCATTTCCAGTTCATGACAGCAAGCCAACTCCTCCCCAGTAGTGCAGGACCGTCCCCCGGGACAATCCAGAGTGGCAACCTGTTCTCCGAATCTTTGTGGGTCACGATGACCGTGGCATTGCCTAGCACCAGAATGATCTCCTTTGTATATGTCCGTAGCTGTGCGTCAATCGGCAATAATTTTGGCCTCCTGGCCTTGGACACCCACAAGCTTTCGATACTCATCAGGGACTGGCAGGCCCCCATGTCTAGCTCTATTAATATTGGGATGCCATTGAGGAGCACTTTTATCATTATCGGTGGCGTCCTGGTATATGTACTGTATATGTGCTCCACATTAACAGGTGTTAATGGCCCCATTACTGGCTGCATTGTCCATTGCGATGGCATGAATCTCCGTACAATTAGCCATTGTCTCTGTTGAATTCCCCCTTTGGGTTCGACTGCATGCTGGGGCATGTCCAATTGCCCTTGTCTGCCTCGAGAACTGTGTGCCGCGTTAACAATGTTGGTTCGCTTGTCGTTTCCCGCATTTGAGCCAAGATTTTTGCCATAAATCATTCTGGTCTCTTCCTCCCCTGAGATATTTGTCTGGGCTATCATAGCCGCCACTTCCAAGGTCAAGTCTTTGGTCTCAATCAGTTTCCTGAAAACCCCAGCATGCCCAAAGCCGTCAATAAAAAATCTCGCAGCATCTCCATTCTGCATGCATCTGGGAACTTACATAGGCTCGCCAGCTGCCGGAGATCTGCCACGAAGTCGAGAACGCTTTGCCCTTCTCACCGCCGGTGCGTGTAAAGCCGGTGTCTCGCCATGTGCATGCTGCTCGCCAGTTTAAGGTGTTCCCCGATCAACTTACTGAGCTATTCGAACGTCTTGTCTGCCGGCTTCTCTGGCGCTAGGAGGTCCTTCATCAGGGAGTACGTTCTGGATCCACAAACTGTCAGAAGATGAGCTCTGTGTTTGTTGGCCAAATCTTGTCCCAACCATTCCTTAGTGACAAAATTTTACTGTAGTCTCTCAATAAAGTCGTCCCAATCATCACCAACACAGTACCTCTCTTCTGTGCTGCTAGTGGCCATGCTCGCGTGGTTTAAATTTCAGTTTCTCGTCGCCAATAATATGTCCTTACTATGCAGTATAAATGCACACAAGGCCCAGACTTGAGAAAAGATCACTCTGTGACCAGTTACCTTTATTACCAATACCTCAAGAGGCAGACAGTAGGTGGAGCTTCCCCTTTTATACCGGAAAGTCCAGGTTAGGAGTGTCTCCCATAAGTTCGTCCCCTGTGGTCAGTGTTCTCAAGGTATACAACTTAGGTCAGCTTATACATGGGTTACAATGACAGTTGAATACATGACAACCTCAGTGAAACCCCAATGCTGCACGAGGTAGGCAAAGCCATAAAACAGCTCAAGAATAATAAGGCTACGTGTGCAGATGGAATTCCTGCTGAGGAGCTAAAGTATGGCGGAGAGGCGCTGTTGGCGCGGATACATGACCTCATCTCTCTCATTTTGAGGAAGGAGAGCATGCCGGGAGATCTCAGAAATGCAGTGATCATGACCATCTTTAAAAAGGGGGACAAGTCCGACTGCGGCAACTACAGGAGAATCTCCCTGCTATCAGCCATTGGAAAGGTTGTCGCTGGAGTTCTCAACCATCTTCTCCCTGTGGCCGAGGAGCTCCTCCCAGAATCACAGTGCGGATTTCGTCACTTACGGGGCACAACGGACATGATCTTTGCAGCCACAACGGACATGATCTTTGCAGCGCAACAGCTGCAGGAAAAATGCAGGGAGCAGCACCAGGCCTTATACATAGCCTTTGTCGATCATACAAAGGCCTTTGACACTGTCAACCGTGAGGGCTTATGAAGCGTCCTCCTCCATTTTGGATGCCGCCAAAAGTTTGTCAACATCCTTCGCCTGCTCCATGACGACATGCAGGCCGTGATCCTTACCAGCGGTTTCATTGCAGACCCAATCCACATCCGGACCAGGGTCAAACAGGGCTGCGTCATCGCTCCAACCCTCTTCTCAATCTTCCTCGCTGCCATGCTCCACCTCACAGTCAACAAGTTCCCCGTTGGAGTGAAACTAAACTACAGAACCAGTGGAAAGCTGTTTAACCTTCGCCGCCTCCAGGCCAGGTCCAAGATCACCCCAACCTCTGTCGTTGAGCTGCAGTACGCGGGCGACGCCTGCGTTGGCGCACATTCTGAGGCTGAGCTCCAGGATATAGTCGATTTATTCACTGAGGCATATGAAAGCATGGGCCTAACGCTTAACACCCGTAAGACAAAGGTCCTCCTCCAGCCTGTCCTCGCCGCACAGCACTGCCCTCCTGTCATCAAGATCCACGGTGCGGCCCTCGACAACGTGGACCACTTCCCATACCTCGGGAGCCTTTTATCAACAAAGGCAGACATTGATGCGGAGAGTCAACATCACCTCCAGTGCACCAGTGCAGCCTTTGGCTGCCTGAGGAAAAGAGTGTTCAAAGACCAGGCCCTCAAATCTACCACAAAGCTCATGGTCGACAGGGCTGTAGTAATATCCGCCCTCCTGTATGGATCAGAGGCATGGATGATGTACAGAAGACGCCTCAAGTCGCTGGAGATATATCACCAATGATGTCTCTGCAAGATCCTGCAAATCCCCTGGGAGGACAGGTGCACCAACATCAGTATCCTCGACCAGGCTAACATCCCCAGCATTGAAGCACTGATCACATTCGATCAGCTTCGCTGGGCAGGCCACATAGTTCGCATGCCAGACAAGCAATTGCTCTATGCGGAACTCCTTCATGGCAAACGAGCCAAAGATGGGCAGTGGAAACGTCACAAGGACACCCTCAAAGCCTCCCTGGTAAAGTGTGACATCCCCACTGACATTGGGAGTCCCTGACTGAAGACCGCCCGAGGTGGAGAAAGTGCATCCGGGAGAGCATTGAGCTCTTCGAATCTCAACGCCGTGAGCGTGAAGAGGTCAGGCGCAGGCAGCAGAAGGATTGTCCCACCTGTGACAGGGTCTGTGGCTCTAATATTGGACTGTTCAGCCACCAAAGGACTCACTTTAGGCATGAAAGCAAATCTTCCTCGATTCCGAGGAACTGCCCAGGATGATGATGATGTTTCAGAAGGGAAAAAGGGATTTGCCGAGTAATCACAGGCCTGTCAGCCTAACCTCAGTGGTGGAAAATTATTAGAAAAAATCCTGAAAGACCAGGATAAATCTGCATTTGGAAAGGCAAGGATTAATTAGGGACAGTTAGCACGGATTTTTAAGGGAAGATTGTGTTTGACTAACCTGATTGAATTTTTTGAGGAGGTAATCAAGAGGGTCGATGAGGGGAGTGCGTACTATGTAGTGTATATGGACTTTTGATAAGGTCCCACATGGTAGACTGGTCATGAAGGTTAAAGCCCATGGGATCCAGGGCAAAGTGGCAAGTTGGATCCAAAATTGGCTTGGAGGTAGGAAGCAAAGGGTAATGGTTGATGATGTTTTTGTGACTGGAAGGATGGTTCCAATGGGGTTCCACAGGGCTCAGTAGTGGGTCCTGTCATGTTTGTAACCTTCACATAACTGTAACCTTTATGTAACAACACTGTACACTGTATACACTGAAGAAATGCACACCTTGACCACAGGGGGTGAACTTGTGGGTGACACTCCACAGCTGGTCATCCAGGTCTATAAAGGGAGGTCCCATGCAGGGTCAGGTCTTCTTGGTACTGGGAATAAAGATTCAGGTCACATAGTTACTTTGTCTACAGTGATTCTACAACAAGGTTTAAGGACACCACATTTGGCGACGAGAAACGGGAATCAACAACCCGCGAGGATGGCCACCGGTAGCACAGATGAAAGGTACTGTGTTGGTGAGGACTGGGATGATTTCATTGAGAGGTTCCAGCAGAGCTTTGTCACGAAGGACTGGCTGGGAGAGGCAGCGGCTGGCAAGCGGAGGGTGCATCTACTGACCAGTTGTGGATCCAAGACGTATGCGCTGATGAAAGACTTGCTCGTATCCGAGAAGTCCAGCGGTTTCATGTGGCAGACGTTCACAGCTCATATACCAAAACGCCACCTATGATGATGAAAGTTCTATTAAATGGCATCCCGATACACATGGAGCTGGACACAGGAGCCAGCCAGTCACTTATGAGTGCCCAACAATTTGAAAAACCATGGCCACTCAAAGCTAACAGGCCCAAACTGGAACGCATTGACATGCAGTTACGGATGTATACCAAAGAGATCATTCCAGTACTAGGCAGTGCAAACTTGGTGGTCACTAACAATGGATTGGAGAATCGGCTGCCACTCTGGATTGTCCTGGGGAATGGTCCCGCGCTCTTGGGGAGGAGCTGGTTCACCGAGATGAACTGGAAATGGGGGAATGTGCACGCCATTTCATGTGGAGCGAAGTTCATGCTCACAGGTCCTACAGAAATTCGAGCCACTTTTTCAACCAGGTGTCGGGACTTTTAAGGGCACCAAAGTAATGATACACATCACCCCGGACGCCAGACCAGTGCACCACAAAGCCAGAGCTGTGCCGTATGTGATGCGTGAGAGAATTGGGAGTGAGTTGGACAGGCTGCTAAGAGAGGGCATAATTTTGCCTGTTGAATTCAGTGACTGGGCAAGCCCCATTGTTCTTGTCCTTAAAGTGGATGGCTCGGTCAGGATTTGTGGCGACTACAAGGCCACCATCAACCGAGTGTCACTTCAGGACCAATACCCACTTCCGAGAGCAGAGGATCTTTTTGCCACGCTGGCAGGTGGCAAGCTGTTCACCAAGTTGGACCTCACTTCAGCCTACATGACTCAGGAATTGGCTGAAGAATCCAAGCTTCTGACCACCATCACTACGCACAAGGGGCTATACGTTTACAACAGGTGTCTGTTTGGCATTCGTTCAGTGGCCGCTATCTTCCAGAGGAACATGGAAAGTTTGCTTAAATCCATCCCTGGAACAATCGTATTCTAAGATGTCTCCTAATCACGGGTCGAGACACCGAAGAACACCTCCACAACCTGGGGGAGGTGCTACGCTGACTGGACCGGGTAGGCTTGCGACTAAAGAAGTCCAAGTGTGTGTTTTTGGCCCCAGAGGTCGAGTTTTTGGGCAGGAGGGTTGCCGCAGATGGGATCTGGCCGACCGAATCCAAAACGGAGGCGATCCGTCGTGAGCCCAGGCCCGGCAACACATCGGAGTTGCGGTCATTTCTGGGACTCTTGAACTACTTCGGGAACTTTCTGCCGAACTCAAGCACATTGTTGGAGTCGCTGCACGTGCTCCTGCGTCAGGGTTGTGAATGGTTTTGGGGGGACTTTCAAGAACGGGCTTTCAATCAGGCGCGGAATCTGCTTTGTCCGAACAAGCTGTTGACCTTATACAACCCCTGTAAGAAACTGGTTTTAACGTGTGATGCATCATCCTATGGGGTTGGGTGCGTGTTGCAGCAGAGTAATGATGAGGGCCAACTCCAACCTGTGGCTTATGCCTCCAGATCGCTCTCCCAGGCAGAACAGGGATATGGGATGGTTGAAAAGGAAGCACTCGCATGTGTCTACAGGGTGAAAAAGATGCACCAGTACCTTTTCGGCAGATGTTTTGAGTTAGAAACAGACCACAAACCATGAACATCCCTGTTGTCCGACAGCAAGGCTGTCAATGCCAATGCGTCAGCTCACATACAGCGGTGGGCCCTCATGCTGGCTGAATATGACTACACCATACGGCACCGGCCAGACACCGAAAACTGTGCTGATGCGCTCAGCAGGCTCCCACTGGCGACCACCGAGGGGGCGTTGGAGCAAAGCGCAAAGATGGTCATGGCCGTTGAGGCGTTCGACACCGCAGGCTCCCACATCACTGCCCGCCAGATCAAAATCTGGACCAACAGAGATCCCCTCCTATCCCTGATAAAGAAATGTGTCCTGACTGGGGATTGGGCGCCCGCACACGGACTGTTCCCAGTGGAGGTCAGGCCGTTTCACAGACGGATGGACGAGCTCTCCATCCAAGCCGACTGCCTGCTATGGGGCAGCTGGGTAGTCATGCCTCAGAAAGGAAGGGAAGCAGGGAACTCTGCAGCGAGCACCCAGGCATCGTGCTAATGAAGGTCATTGCCCAGTCACATGTATGGTGGCCGGGAATTGACTCAGACCTGGAACACTGGGTTCGCAGATGCACGACGTGTACTCAGCTGGGAAATGCCCCTAGGGGGGCTCCACTCAGCCCGTGGTCCCGGCCCACCAGACCATGGTCACGTATTCATGCAGAGTACGTGGGCCCGTTCATGGGAAAAATGTTCCTGATTGTTGTCGATGCATACTCGAAATGGATCGAGTGCATCATATTGAATTCGTGCATGACATCCACCACCGTGGAGAGTCTGCACACGGTCTTTGCGACCCACGGCTTGCCGGACATCCTGGTTAGCGACAACGGCTCGTGTTTCACTAGCTATGAATTTCAGGAGTTTATGTCGGGTAATGGTATCAAACACGTCAGGACAGCACCGTTCAAGCCGGCTTCCAATGGCCAGGCGGAACGTGCGGTTCGAATCATAAAACAGGGATTCAAGGACCCTCCCTTCAGTACCGCCTATCGCACCTCCTGCTGGCCTATAGGTCCTGGCCGCATTCGCTCACGGGAGTCCCGCCCACAGAACTACTCATGAAACAGACATTTAAAACGCGGCTGTCCCTCATTCATCC